>NC_134249.1:19249166-19554761 GCF_965152275.1 Natator depressus | reverse complement strand
CTACCTCTCCCCCCACCCATTTTAGTGTCATCCACGAACTTGCTGAGGGTGCAATCCATTCCATCATCCAGATCATTAAAGAAGATGTTGAACAAAACTGGCCCCAGGACAGACCCCTGGGTCACTGCACTTGACACCGGCTGCCAGCTAGACATCGAGCCGTTGATCACTGTCCATTGAGCTTGATGATCTAGCCAGCTTTCTATCCACCTTACAGTCCATTCATCCAATCCATACTTTTTTAACTTGCTGGCAAGAATACTGTGGGAGACTGTATCAAAACCTTCACTAAAGTCAAGATACATCATGTCCACTGCTATCCCCATATCCAGAGCCAGTTATCTCATCATAGAAGGCAATCAGGTAGGTCAGGCATGACTTGCCCTTGGTAAACCCATGTTGACTGTTCCTGATCACCTTCCTCTCCTCCAAGTGCTTCAAAATGGTTTCCTTGAGGACCTGCTCCATGATTTTTCCAGGGACTAAGGTGAGGCTGTCCGGTCTATAGTTCCCTGGATTCTCCTTCTTCCCTTTTTTTGAACTATGGGCACTATATTTGCCTTTTTACAATCGCCTGGGACCTCCCCCAGTCGCCACAAGTTTTCAAAGATAATGGCCAATGGCTCTGCAATCACATCAGCCAACTCCCTCAGCACCCTCGGATGCATTAGATCCGGCCCCAGGAACATGTCCAGCTTTTCTAAATAGTCCTTAACCTGTTCTTTCACCACTGAGGGCTGCTCACCTCCTCCCCGTACTGTGCTGCCCAGTGCAGCAGTCTGGGAGCTGACCTTGTCTGTGAAGACAGAGACAAAAAAAACATTGAGTACTTCAGCTTTTTCCGTATCATCTGTCACTAGGTTGCCTCCCCCATTCAGTAAGGGTCCCACACTTTCCCTGACCTTCTTCTTGTTGCTAACATACCTGTAGAAACCCTTCACATCCCTTGCTAGCTGCAACTCCAGTTGTGTTTTGGCCTTCCTGATTACACCCTTGCATGCTCGAGCAATATCTTTATACTCCTCCCTAGTCATCTGTCCAAGTTTCCACTTCCTGTAAGCTTCCTTTTTGTGTTTAAGCTCACCAAAGATTTCTCTGTTAAGTCAAGCTGGTCGCGTGCTATATTTGATATTCTTTTTGCACATCGGGATGGTTTTTTAATGTGCCCTCGATAAGGCTTCTTTAAAATACAGCCAGATCTCCTGGACTCCTTTCCCCCTCATATTAGCCTCCCAGATGCTGAGTGTGACCTTGGGCAAGTCACTTAGTCCCTCTGTACTTCAGTTCCCCGTCTGTAAAATGGAAATAATAGCACTGACCTACCTCACATGGCCCTCAGTGAAACTCAGCACTCTTGATGACATTCACTATGAGTTTCTGGGGCTTCATTCTGATCCAAAGCTCAAATTTCAAGAGATGCTAACCTGCAGCAAAATCAAAGAACTATTTGCAAGAACCCCTGAAAACAATGTCACCAAAGTTGCTCTGTCAGCTTCATGGACAATTGCAAAGCCTATTTATTTCCTTATCACTCTGCTCTCTGGGCACCTCTTCTTTCATTTGGCATGAAAAAAGTTACTTTTTTTTAAAGCCAGCAGGGTAGGTCTGTGAGTGAACTGTGCAGCTAATTAATGGAACTGTAACTTATAATTATTTATTACCAGTGATCTCCTGGCTCAGTTCTCAATACATAATTCATTTTCTTTTCAGAGGTTGTAGCTCAGACCAGAGTTGAGAAGGAAAATAACTCCCCACTAAGATCTGAGGTATAACCTGGTTGTGAACACTACACATTCAGAGGGGTTTAGAGAGTCCTCAGTGTACAGAGTCCTTTGCCCCATCTTGTTCCTATTTCATCGGGTGAAGGGGACTCCTTGGGTAGCAACTCTGTTCCTTTTATTCCTCTCCTGCGTATCTGCCTTCCCTGCCCTCCCCTTCAGGGATCTGGAGTTGAAGAGCAGGGCACTGCTGTTATTCTGTAATGTTTGACGTGCTACAGCATCAGCATCTGTTCACATCTTCATCGTTCTGGTTCTTTTCCTTGAGTAATTCAAACATGAAGCCAGATCCTCAGCTTGTGGGAACAGTGGAACTCCACTGCAGTCCATGGACTTATGCTGATGTCCACCAGCACAGGACCTGGTCCGTGGTTTTTAAAAACGAAGGGGGTGATTGAGTAGCATGGTTTATAAAGGGCTAACAAGTTATTAATAGAGGTCATCAGCATGAGCAGTTTGTGTTGCAGATGGTTTTAAGATCATCCTTAGAAGTTACGGTTGATGGTTATAAGCAACTTATTGGACTCTATAATGATCTATACTAATTGATGAACCATTTATTAAAACATCTATTAATTAACCCTTTATAGCCTCTTTATCAATGGAATCTTAATATAAAGCATGACCAAAACCTCAAATGACTCTTCTGACAATCCCCTTCCTGTAGTAGGGACGGATTATTTCCCCCATTTTACAGATGGAAAACTGAGCCCCCCGAAGGATAAAGTAACTTGTCCAAGGCCACACAGGAAGTCTGTGGCAGAACCCAGAAATAGAACCATGTCTATTGATTCTCAGTCCACGGCCTCTAACCCAGGTGTCCATTCTTCCTTTCCTTCAGTTGAGGCACAATCTGCATTTCAGATGTTGCATTCCATCAAGATTAATGGGAGCTAAGTGTATACCAAGCCCCATGGTGCGTAAGGGCAAACCATTTTCAGATGTGCTTCCAGAGTATGAAAACGCACCAGCCTTACGGTTGTATTTACTGGGTTTTAATCATTTTCTTCTCCAACATTATTTCTCATTAAATATTGGGACGGTTTGCACAGACTGTGTAGGGATGTGTTAGTGAGAGGAGAGGGATTTAAAAGAGATGGATAGAAATGAAATCCTACATGGAAAGTAATAAGACACCTATGATTTATTTCACTCTCCGTCTAAGGTAATTATGTACCTACACAGTCTTAGAATGTGTATTTCTTTCCTCCAACAGACCAGAACAGCCTCTTTGGTTCCAGTCTAGCAAATAAATATGTATTTATGTACTTTATTAAGATAGGTATTACTTACCCAGAAGACTGGAATAACTCTTCCATTCTACTATTTTGGGTAGAACTGCATTTACACATTTGTTTGATGTGTGTATTACAGGCTGGGGAGAGCATTGCAGTTTTGCGACTCTCTAAACAGCACTATCACAAGCCAAACCAGCATGTTTGTGTGTAGACACATGAGCATACACACCCACACAGAACATCACATTGGGGAGGAGATAGCTATGTGATAAATAAAGCTGATTATTAAAAAAAAACAGGGCTGGGGAAATCACACACATTCTCTCCAAAATTATCTCTTTTTCACACAACGGGAAAATTCAAAATTTCAAACAAAACACATTTTTAACAGTAAGGGTGACTGGAACAAACTCCAAGGGAACTGGTGAATTCTCCATCTCTTGATGTCTTCAAATGAAGACCTGCCTGGAAGGTATGCTTTAGCTCAATACAAGGGTCACTGGATGAAATGTAATGGCTTGTGTGGCAATGCACCCCTTTTGTCACATCAAGACAGCATTTCTCCCTCTGGCGCCGTGGGGGGCTGAAGGAAATCAGTCCTGCTCTGGAGGTTTCATTCTTGGTCCTGCTTTGAGCAGGGGATTGGACTAGATGACCTCCTGAGGTCTCTTCCAACCCTAATCTTCTATGATTCTTAATGTTGGTTTATTTATCATATTTAAGGGTAGGCCCTGGGGACCAAGAACAAAAACAAACAAACAAAATAATACTTTTCCTAACTTCTGCTGGAGGATTGCATCCTCCTATGCTGGCTACCAGCCACCCACTCTGGTCCCAGCTATGCTGGGAACTAAGGCCTCCTCCTCAGACAGAAATAAACCCAAGATTTCCCTGCTAGCAACAAGCAGCTCTTTATCTAGAACAGTGGTTCTCAACTGTGGTCCACCGTTTGTTCAGGGAAAGCCCCTGGTGTGCCGGGCCGGTTTGTTTACCTGCCGCGTCCAGAGGTTCGGCCGATCGCGGCTCCCACTGGCCGCGGTTTGCTGCTCTAGGCCAATGGGGGGTGCAGGACGTGGCGCGGGCCAAGGGACATGCTGGCCACCCTTCCTGCAGCCCCCATTGGCCTGGAGCGGTGAACCACGGCCAGTGGGAGCCGCGATCGGCCGAACCTGCAGATGCGGCAGGTAAACAAACCAGCCCGGTGCACCAGGGGCTTTCCCTGAACAAACGGTGGACCACAGTTGAGAACCACTGATCTAGAAGAAGCCTTCCCCCCTTGCTGCACCCAGCCCTTTGGCAGTCTACTCCTCCTCTAGCTCCTGGAAGAGGTTTTTAAAGGTCACAGGCTGCCCTTTATGGGACTCAGGTGTCCATGTTTAACCTGAGGTAACCTCTTTCAGTTCATAGGAGAAAGGGCTTTAACCATTCGACGACTGATATACCTGCCATTTTAGAACCCTTTTAGAATGGTCAGGTCTGACTTTGTCACACTTGTGATATACAAGAGGTCAGACTAGCTGCTCTAATGATCCCTTCGAGCCTGGCAATCTATGTATCCATAATGATACATGGAACTTTCCACCACTAGATCACCAGTTCAAATCCAGTCTCAGGTGGCAATGAGCAAAAGTTGTTCCTACTTGCTGGTTGTTCGGTGGCCTATCCTAGGGTTTTATACCAACGCCCGTCACCATAGTTTCTGGGCACCTTCCATGTAAAATCAATAACAACAAAGTGTGATTTGAGTGTGGTTGGTCTCTGTCCAGTTCCCAGGGGACAAGTGTCCACATCACAGAAATCAGCACCATTTGGCAATCATGCTGGCAGCTATAGGAGAGATGCCTTGACATGCATACGCCTAGGAGGCTCACCTTCCCTTTAACGCTTAGTTTTAGTCCTTCCACACCAGCGTCGGAACAGTCTGGGGAATACAGAAAATACAGAACCTTTCAGTTCAGTTGTGTATGACAGAAACCCTACAACACGCAGTGCAAAGTGAGCATTGGAAACGGTCCAGAGGAGAGCAACAAAAATGGTAAAAAGTTTAGAAAAACCTGATCTATGAAGAAAGGTTTAAAAAACTGGGCCTGTTTAGTCTTGAGGAAAGAAAACTGAAGGGGGTCACCTGAAAATAATCTTCAGATATTTTAAGGGATGTTATAACAAGGGTGGTGATCAGTTGTTCTCCATGTCCACTGAAGGCAGAACAAGAAGCAATGGGCTTACTCTGCAGCAAGGGGCATTTAGGTTAGATATTAGGAAAACCTTTCTACCTACAAGGGCAGTTAAGCTCTGGAACAGGCTTCCAAGGGAGGTTGTGGAATCCCCATCATTGGAGATTTTTAAGAACACGTTGGACAAACCCCTGTCAGGGATGGTCTAGGTTTAGTTGGCCCTGTCTCAGGGCAGGCAGCTGGACTTGATGACTTCTCGAGATCCCTACCAGCCCTACATTTCTATGAGTCTATGATTTATAATCCACACACTAGAAAACAGGGAGCAAACAGAGAACTGAACAAAAATCAGTTCATGTGAAAGAAGCCCACAAGAATGGAAGAGGTCCCTAGGAGCAAAGGACATACCTCATTAGATTATCCTTTTTCTTCTGCCATGTCTTATGTAAATTAAAGAGTAGTCACCTGCCCCTGAGTTTTGTTCTAAACCAACCAGGCTCATTGAAAGGTGTACTAAGGTTTGCATAGTACTAATACTTTGCATACCTGTCGCCTTTCACCAGAGGTTCTCACAGCGCTTTACAAACATAAATTAATTAAGCTGCACAGCACCTCTCTGTGATTATGCCCCTTTTACAGGAGGGGAAACTGAGGCAGAGACGTGATCCCCCCCCCAAGTCACAGTGGCATAGCTGGAAATGGAACCCTGAGAGCTATGAACAAAGCCGTTCATTTATCTTGTTTATCAAGCAGCAGATCAGGGCTTGATGCTGCACTGTTGAAGTCCGTACGTACTATCCCACTGACTTCAATGATACAGGAATAGGCATTTTGCTACCACTGCAGTTGTAAGCTCCTTGGGGTGGGGACTATCTTTTTGTTCTATGTTTGTACAGCACCTAGCACAGTGGGGTTCCTGATCCATGCCTAGGCCTCCCTAGGTGTTATTTCAATACAAACAAACAAACAATAGTAATAATCTTCCTTCTTAAAATTAGTCCAGGAATTTTCTACCCAAATAAATAAATAAATAAAGGAGGGGGGGAGGCAGATTTCTGATCTTGTTCCCCATGATTTGAAGCAATGTAACCCTTTAGGAATTGGGAAGGATTTTTATTCTGATTTTTATTCTGCCTACTTGTACATTCCTTGTTTGTACTGGACTGTCAGCAAGGAACAGTTTCTAGATTACATTAGGGATGATGCACTAGTGTGGAAACGTTGTACAGATTAAATCTTGTCTCACTGTGGCTTCACATCATCGCTGTATATGGCTTAGTTGAATGATAAGATTTGAAAGCTGGCAAGATAGCGCTTGCTGGATCAGTAATGTTCATTAAGATAAAATCAAAGACATTTTCTCTCTCTCTCTCTCTCTCTCTCTCTCTTTTCCACAGGGCACATAATATAAAAATAAATGAATAAATATAGCTATCGAGCAATTCACAAGAGAGAATCCTTAGCTTTGAAATCATGGTTTCCAGTCTTTTTTATCAAGAAAGAAAGAAAGAAAGAAAGAAAGAAAGAAAGAAAGAAAGAAAGAAAGAAAGAAAGAAAGATACTTAACAGCATCAACCCGGCTGAGCTTAATTCCAATGCTTTGACAGTGCCTGGCTCCTTGAGGGATAAAGAAATGAAAGAAAAAAGGGAAGAAAAGCAAAATAATTGAAAGGAGTAATTCAGTTCAGGAGAAATTATTATCCTAATGATTTATGGCTTCATTAATGACTTTGATTGAACTAATGATTTTTTTTTGTACTTATGCAGAATTAGGGCTGCTGGCTGTAAGGTTATTGGATGTCAACGCCAAGGAGACTCATTTGTCTCCATTTAAATACTTAATGATCTCTCTCTCTCTTTCACCACATCGATCAATGGGATCTCGGGTTCTTTCTTCACTTTATGCCTCGCATGTATTGACGTGGAGCTCTGGGGCGGCAATGGAAAAGTAAACGTTGACGTGAGTTGACAAAAGTGACAATGGGCTATAATCATCAATGGGCTATAACTGATGGCATAATGGCTGCCCGCTAGGACCCGTTCCATGGCCAGAGCAACATCTGGACATAAGCCAAACATTCAAGTTGCTATCTAATTCATGACACCCTTAACTATACAAAGAGGAGGCAGAATAGCAACTCCTCCCCCCATCCTAGAGCACCCTTTGTCCTTCCCTCCTCTCTGCATGCTGGTTTGCTAGGGCTGACATTTTGCATGCTGCCTTTCCTATCTCAGCTGCAGTAGTTTCATTGTCTCCTGCGGAGCTGCATTAGCCAGTATTCTCAGGGGCTCCAGCGCACTAACCACAGTGACATTTCAAAGGATGCTTCAGGATCATCTTCATGGACTACACAAGGCACCTTTAGGACCGGATTCTGCCTCCCCTATTTACAGGGAGCGCCCTTACTCCACAAGCAGGTCTACTGAGACTGCACCATGCGGTGGATATGGCACCCAACCCATAAGCCGTGAGTTGCATTCCTGGCTCTGCCAATGATTTGCTGTGTGACCGTGGGCCAGTCACTTTGCGGCTCAATGCCTCAGTTTCCCCATCATTAAGCTATGGCTAACGAGACACAACTTCCTTTGTATAATAGTTTGAGGTTGACAAATGAGAAGAACTTGTGGGCAAGGCACTACTCCGCATGAGTGAGTGTGGGAAAGTGCTATGGAGATGGGACAATCAATAGCAGAGGAGCTGCCCCTAGGTCTTGACCAAGGCTATAACACGGTGCCCTAACAGAAGCACAGAACTACATGTTCACGCTAGCAACAAACATCCTTGTTAGAGTTCAGCGCCCCTAATTGGCCCGAGAGCTGTGCTAACCCAGCACTATATTTGTGACAGGGACAGGCCCCTCTAATGCGCTCTGATGAACAAATATGGACCCTCACGTAATGGTTCATCACAAGAAAATCTCTTCAAGAGGATGTTATATTCTAGCCCTGTTTAGACGTCCATTTTGATATAGTCATTCACACGTCAGTGAGACTGCTTCTCCCAGCTCCGCTAGGACCCTGTGCTTTCGAAAAGGAGCCCCATGTTATTTCAGAATGAGACTGGATTTTCTCCTTATTTGCATCCCCAGAGGCTGCTGGATTTTTTTGTTTTTATCCCCCCCACCACCCTTAATGCAGTAAGACCCTGATGGCTGTTACAGTCAGCAGCTAGTCCAACTGAGAGGCTGATGATACAGCTATATTGAGATGCTAGCTTATAAACTCTGCTATGCAGAGAGGTAATGAACCCCCCCTCCGTGCACGCCCACACACACACACACACACAGAGCAGCAGTTCATGGAGGACACACATTGACTTGAAAACTTCCCAAATGTAAAACTCCTAAGGGACTGGGGCTTTTGGATAAGCGAACCAACTATAAATTTATTATCTGTCAGTGATTCAAGGTTAGGCAAAACCATTACCTGACTCAGGCAAATGTCCTCTAACTGTCTTCAATTAATTGCCCTGCTAAAGGTCAGGCCCTACTAATTGGCCTCGGAATTGCGCTATGCCTTAAGTGGAACGTCCCTTTCATGAGTTGTCAGGAATGGCTGGTGAACTGGCCATTATGTTCTTGGTAGCTTGCACCTCTGGTAGGGCCTGACTCTTAGCTGGTGTAAATCAGAATTAATGCTCACTGACATCTACTGAGAAGTTGGCCCCCATTTCTTTTTTCAAAGCTTAACATTTACTTTCAACCAGACAAGGGTTGAGTGCATTGGTAGCTTATTGCCTAATGGACAGAGCACTGGGTTGGGACTCAATAAGACCTTAGATCTGAACTAAGCCATGACCCTGTTGCCATGGGATATAATTGCACAGATTATCTGCAAACAAATTTAAGATTTGTTGTTGATTTGCTGGAGCTGCATCAATTTGCAAGGACAAAGTCAACCAATATAACTCATTCATTTCTAAAACGTAGTTTATTTGTGTGCCCCTTCTTCAGGCGGGAAACTCCAAATATGGGTTAATATGCAAATATGTTATAAATACAACAGTTGCCATAATATTTCTTGAATGGTTTTGGTTTTGTTTGTTTTCTCTCTAGTACAATTTTCAAGGCTTGCAAAATCCATAAAGTATAATGGGAGCAGACCAAATTCCTGGACCCAAACACCCAAGAACACTGGGGAATCCAGATTCAGATCCAAATTTCCTGGCTCAATTTTAACGCTATAACTGGTCAGCACAAAACCTTAAGTGTGAATACACCAACATTTCAGATCTAGTTCTAACTTATTCATGACTTTGGGTCAGTTTTAAATATTAGAGAGAGGGAGGGAGGGAGGGAGAGTATTTTCAGATGGACATGAATATTTTAAAAATATTTGCAATATACTTGATCAAACATTTAACAAATTTGTGAAAAGGTCACGGGGAAAAGAGATAGGTTCCTTCTGCCTGTTCAAGAAGTCTTTGGCTGTGCTATATTGTAACTTCTTCAGAGCTGCCTATTATCTAGAAGAAACCCAAAAGAAACCTGATGAGGTTCAATAAGGATAAGTGCAGAGTCCTGCACTTAGGACGGAAGAACCCAATGCACAGCTACAGACTAGGGACCGAATGGCTAGGCAGCAGTTCTGCAGAAAAGGACCTAGGGGTTACAGTGGACGAGAAGCTGGATATGAGTCAGCAGTGTGCCCTTGTTGCCAAGAAGGCCAATGGCATTTTGGGATGTATAAGTAGGGGCATAGAGAGCAGATCGAGGGACGTGATTGTTCCCCTCTATTCGACATTGGTGAGGCCTCATCTGGAGTACTGTGTTCAGTTTTGGGCCCCACACTACAAGAAGGATGTGGATAAATTGGAGAGAGTCCAGCGAAGGGCAACAAAAATGATTAGGGGTCTGGAACACATGACTTATGAGGAGAGGCTGAGGGAACTGGGATTGTTTAGTCTGCAGAAGAGAAGAATGAGGGGGGATTTGATAGCTGCTTTCAACTACCTGAGAGGTGGTTCCAGAGAGGATGGTTCTAGACTATTCTCAGTGGTAGAAGAGGACAGGACAAGGAGTAATGGTCTGAAGTTGCAGTGGGGGAGGTTTAGGTTGGATATTAGGAAAAACTTTTTCACTAGGAGGGTGGTGAAACACTGGAATGCGTTACCTAGGGAGCTGGTAGAATCTCCTTCCTTGGAAGTTTTTAAGGTCAGGCTTGACAAAGCCTTGGCTGGGATGATTTGATTGGGGATTGGTCCTGCTTTGAGCAGGGGGTTGGACTAGATGACCTCCTGAGGTCCCTTCCAACCCTGATATTCTATGATTCTATGATTCTGTGACTATTGCCTATTTCCAATACCAAATCTCCATCCATTGGAGTGGAAGCCAAGGGATAGTGTATTCAGGACAAGTCCACAGGCAGAGAACCGAGGCTGCGCACTTGGAGCAATACATTAGAATAATAATGAAAATACCAGCTCTTATATCATACTTTTCAGCAGTAGATTTCAAGAGCTTTACACTATTAACATCCCTACTTAAACAGATAGGGAAACCAAGTCACAGATCAGTGATGTGACTTGCCCGAGGTGACCCAGCAACCGAGCCAGGAATAGAACCCAGCTCTCCTGGTGTAGCATTATTATCTACTAGACAACACACTGCCTCCACACAGATCTGGGGAACACATGATTGTGCAGTATAGAGGCTATAGTGGCTGGTGAGTTACACAGCTAATCCCTGAAACACGGCAGCTGCCTGTTTGGAATGTTAGTCTGGATCTCACAAAACTGGCTAGTAGGTAGAAAGCAGGTAAGGAGGTCAAATGTGAGGGATAAGTAAATGCACCATTTGCCTGACTAAGACATCACCCTCTCACGTATGGCATATTTTCACACCTACCTGTGCCAATTGCAGTGGTAGCTTCCACCCACAGGCTTTTAAAAAAAAATTCTAGAACTGGGAGGGTGAGCTGGGAGTATTGTAGCAGGAAATACACCCCTGCTCCCTATGTGTGCATAGATTTTGGGTACGCGCCCTCTGCCACACAGCTCTGTAGGTTTTTAGAAGATATTGAGAAACGTAGTCAGCGGTCTCTAAAGTGTTGTGTCAACTACAGTTATTTCTTGTTGAAGAGACGAGTTTATTTTTCATGTAATATATATGAAGAGGGCGATCTGAAGTCATGGGGTTGTTGCTTTTTAAATCATCTGCTCTAACGTGAAATTGCTACCTTATTCTGAGTGTTGTGCTGCAACAGAACTAGTAATTTTGATCAGTGTGCTCATATAAAATGACAAGCGAGTGTATCATAAGACACACTTCATTTGATCTGTTAAATGTCAAACAATATACAGAAAATTTTACCTTAATAAAGCCATAGAACTACATTTCAAGTCAGCTCCCAGGAATGAAGTGTGTTTAAAGCTGCAGGAAAAGGACTGGAAGAACCTGGAGCCAATGCAAGCTGTGATGGTCCTTAAAAATAAATAGACAACAACTTCATCATCATCACCGACTTGTAGGAGGAAAAGGGTGTTTTAAAGGGGAGAGGAAGGATGGGCTTATGAGTAAGATCATGGGTGGAATGTGGATGCAACTCCTGGCTCTGCGATAGACTCTCTTATGGGACTGTGGACCAGACTCTGGATCTTGCTACGTCTCAGCTCTTCATTAGTAAAATGGGATTTTTTCACAAGCTGCTCAGAGGCTGAAATTTGTTATCATGGCATGTTCCTTGGAAAGGACAGGTAAAAGTCTCTCCACAGACAATTTGTAAACTGAAAGTGAGGGGTAACAATTCAAGCATTTCACCGAGCTTTGGCAAAGTCAAATCTTTCAAAAGCGCCCTGAGATTCCTGGCACACAAAGAGTGCTATACTAACCCAAATTCCGTTCTGCTCTACTTCCCTTTGGCGTAGGATACATTGCAATGCAGAACATTTTGCATCTGGCTGAGTTACCTGTGTGACATGGAGAAGACAACACAGTCTGCTTCATTTGTAATGATAAAGTATTGACTGCCAGAGCATCCTGCTCTTCCCAGGGAACACAACATATCTGCTTACATTTTAGTACATTTTTCAATTAAAACAACCTGCCCTTTTGCCACTGGTCTCAACGGAGCCTTGGAACTGCTTCTGCACTTAGCATTGCATGTAATTATCACCTCGCTGTCGCAGAAAACATTTTTTAATATACTTAGCAGCACCTCCTTCTTCCTTGCAAGCCAGCACTTCCTAGGGCCGTAGGATGGAAATGATTCAAATCTGACGGGAGTAATACATCATGCGCGATCTTTTTTATGTCCTCTCTGTTTGAAGCCTCAGACATGAATGGCAATACAGCTCCAGGGTTAGGAGGGCCTACCTGGGCCTCGGCACACACTTTGTGACACTGCACCTCATATTCTCCACAGTGATATTATTATGAGATGAGTATGGCATAATTCCGATGTATTTTATGCAAGATTGGTCATGTGAGATATCATTGGAAAGGTTATGAGTTACTGAGTATGATTATTCTATTTGTATGCATGTATCATTTTTGTATCTGAAGTTAGGAATATTGACTATGTATCTGTGGTGCAAATGTGTTTACATATGGGCAATGCTCACTAGGCAGAAAGCACTTAGTCTAGATGGCTGGCTGGGAAGGGCCATTAGAGAAAACAATAGGCCTTAGAAGAAGTTTATCTCCCACCGGGGTGGGGGCTTCCTGAGGACGCTACAAACAGCCTCTGACTCATGGCTGCTATGACACTACAGGTCACTTGGTGCTGGATTCCATCTTGGGATACCAGTGTTTTTCCGCTGACTGGCATGGGAACCAAGCTTTGAAAGAAAGGGTTCCTGCCACATGCAAAAACTATATTAAGGCAGAGGAGTGACATCATCATAGAATCATAGGGTTGGAAGAGACCTCAAGAGGTCATCTAGTCCAACCCCCTGCTCAAAGCAGGACCAACCCCAACTTAATCATCCCTGCCAGGGCTTTGTCAAGCTGGGCCTTAAAAACCTCTAAGGATGGAGTTTCCACCACCTCCCTAGAGTAACCCATTCCAGTGCTTCACCACCCTCCTACAGAGGGTTCTTCACTGACTCCCTGCTCAAAGAGACTGTTGGAAACACCTCAGGAACAAGGACTGAACTGGGGGAAAGTGCTAGACCCAGTCTAAAGGGGTTTTTAGCCTGTGAAATGAACACCTGGGGTTTTTAAGTGATAAGCTGGCCCCTTAAGAATCTCTGCAGCCTGCTTGAACCATCATTTAGGGTGAGAATTTGCTACTCATATCCAATCTATTTGGTATATTAAGCTTAGTTTGTGTGTTTTGTTTGTTTGCTAGGTAATCTGCTTTGATCCGTTTGCTGTCCCTTAAATCACTTAAAATCTATCTTTTGTAGTTAATAAACTTATTTTTGCTTTGTCTAAAACCAGTGTGTGGGAGTCATAACTTGGGGCAGAAAACTGTTGCCTATCCTTCTCCACATTGAGGGAGGGGGCAAATTTCATGAGTTTATGCTGTAGAGATCTCTGTGCAGCGCAGGACAGTATAATTTTGGGTTTACACTCCAGGGTGGTGCGGGGTGCACTTGAGTAGCGGGGCAGTTCCTTTGCTGTAGCCTCCCCATGCAGAGCTGATCACTGCGTCTGTATGTACTGCAGCTGGGCGTGTCCCTACCTGAATGTGTGCTGGAGCCTGGGAGAGGGCTTGGCAGGCTGGTCACAGCAGTACAGTGTAAAGGGAGCCCAGGCTGGTGAGTCAAGGTGGGTTCAGTGGTACCTCAGTTCCAAGTGGCATCTTGGGGTAGGGAACCCATCACACATTCCTCTGGCAATTCAATCATAACAACTTTACCTTGTACGGCTCTTGCAGGGCTTTGCATCCAGAAGGATCCCAAAGAACCTTGAAGGACATTGAGCCAAAGGCATCCAAGTCAAGGGAGTCATAGCAGGGATGAATTTGGGCCAGAGAGACAAAGGACTAGACTACACCATTTCAGCATAGTTCTGTACTGGGGCTGGGGCAGGAGCTCAACTGCTGCAGAGGGAAAACCACTTCCTTTTGATCCTAAGTACCCAAGCGACATTCTCCTTCCCACTCTTGACCAAGGCTATACCTACTCTCAGCCCCTCCCTGCCCCCTTTCAGGCATCATGTGCTACTGGAGGGAGTAATTATGGTGGAGTCTCTGCTTTCCCCTGTGCAAAGGAAATGCACTTCTATCTGCTCTTCAGTATAAGGGCAGGAGGCTCTTTTCTTCCCATTCCTCACACTGCACACCAACTCAAGGACTGGGAAGACTCCAGCTTTATGCTACTCATCCAAGGCCACAGAGGAAAGCTGTATTGGAAGGAGAATTAGACCTCCTGCATCCCTGGCTCCCTTGCTTCATGCATTAGACCACACTGCCTTTTCCCTGTCAGCTGTGGCTTCCCCCATGTAGCTTTTTAAGGTCTTCAAAGGCAAACTCCCTCCTTTGCGGATCCCAGGGTTTCTAGAACTCCTGAGAGCTGGGGACATTCCCCACGCTACCTGCCCAGCACTGATACCAAAAGAAAATAATAATCCCAGCTAATAGTGCCAGAGCCACTAAAGGCCCCTCTCTTGGTTCTCAGTGTTGGCAGAGCCTTGTCATATCAAGAAATGCTTCTGCGGCTAAATCCCACAGCAAGCTGCACTATCTGGTAATTACTGGTACTAAACCTGTATTGATTTTGGTGTAAGCATGATTTGGCCTGGTTTTGCTACTTCCTTAGCTAGGAGAGGACTCAATGCAGACAGAACCCTTCTGAGTATATATTTTTCTGATATAGGCCCAAAGCCAAAGTAAAGGGATTATTTTTCTTAATAAACAAATCTCCGTTTCCCCTTTCTTACAGCCAACACATCTGCTCCTCTGGCAAAGCACTTAAACCAGAGAGAAATCGCTTTTACCATATGACCCACTGTCCTTCTGTATATGTTGATTTGTATGTTTCATATGTTCTTTGGATTATGCTAGTCAGGCTCCTTGCCTAGATGTGATAATAATACCATTCTTTATTACTAAATGCTGTTAACCTTTTGCTCTTATTTGTCTTATAAATTCCCATGTGCTACGGATATATCTTTTGTTATCAGAGAGTGAATCCCGTAGGACTGCTATCAAACACAGCTTCTGAATACAGGCAGGGTGGAGGGAGAGATGTCTTATCTACCAGGCCTCTGTAGTGGTAATGAGCAGCTGTGTTAAGTCTTAAGTCCAGGAGGTTAATGCCTGAAGCTTTTAAAACAGAAAAGACCTGGTTTAATAAGCAAGCAAGAGCCCAACTTGAGTCTGGAGAGGCAAGGTTGAAAGAAGACAAATTGATTGATTTATATTTGCATTTGCCATGATCTAGTGTGCAAGGTTCAAAGAGCTGAGAGTCTAGCTTTCTGCTTCTTTCTGTAGTGTTTTATGGTCACAGCTAGAGCTGTGCAACGTGGTCTATTGAAGCGCACAAAATCAGCTTTGGTTTGGACCAGACCGACACATGTTAACCACCAGGGGCTTGTTTGAACGTGTGATGCTTTTTATGCTACCCAGATATGCACAAACTGACGTGATACCGCATTACTCACTTCATTCCTGGGTGCTGCCCCACTCAGAAAAGTGAGAACAACAGTGGTCCTTTATCCCAGATCTATGCACCATTCGCAACTGTTCGTTTAGCAGGCTTGCTCTTCCAGAGGCAAAAGGGCCCCAGACACATGAGAGAAGATGCGCCACAATGTGGTGTTATGTCATAACTAGTGCCCCCGAGCACCACCACAGCAGCTCTCAGCAGTTTGTCCCTTGGAGCACATTCTGCCAGAGCCCCTGCTTATTTGCCACTTGTCTCACCCTCTTATCTCTAAAAGAAAAGGAGGACTTGTGGCACCTTAGAGACTAACCAATTTATTTGAGCATAAGCTTTCGTGAGCTACAGCTCACTTCATCGAATGCATTCAGTGGAGCTGTAGCTCACGAAAGCTTATGCTCAAATAAATTGGTTAGTCTCCAAGGTGCCACAAGTCCTCCTTTTCTTTTTGCGAATACAGACTAACACGGCTGTTACTCTGAAACCTCTTATCTCTGTGACCCAGCCACTCTAACAGAGACCTGGCGACTGTTGCTCTGGTTTTGCAGTCAGCAAACTCCTTTGCAACATCCTCCTCTCCAGATGGTTTCTATCTTCATCTACAAAGTGACAAAACCAGAAGAGTTTCAAACAGTACTGTCTGCAATTAACCAAGAACTGTTCTAGGAGTCGAAATGTTAACCCTGTACAGAGGTCCAGCGCAAGGTTTATGCACCACTTAAGACCCATGTAAACCCTATTTTGAGGACATAGGTGTATTTCATTCCTACTTCTTCCCTATTACTGAGCTGGGCACTTCCCAAATGTTCTCTGTTTATAACATCTCTGTGTTATGGGATAAGAGGTTTCAATGGGCAGCTTCCTTTCACTGCTCTGAACCCAACATCCAATTTGACTTAAGTCACAAGTGGAGTGGATCAAATGACTAATGATGGGTTATATAAACCAATGATCTGACTTTGAACCAAGCTGACGGAACGTTATCTGTCATCAATACATACATAAGTTTTTCTCAGCTCTTTCTTAAGGTTTTCCCTTATGTTTCCATGTAGGACAGGCACACAAAAAACAATAGGAGAGTCTTACTTTGTACTTTAACAGTACCTCCTGTGGGTGATCTCAAATAGAGCTGGTCATCATTTTTCTCATTTAAACATTTTTCCAAACAAAACAGTGTTTTGCCCAAAAATTTCATTTCAGTTTAAATTTTCATTTTTTCAACTTAAAAACCACCCTGAAAGATTTCCAGGGTTTTTTTTTTAAATTTCCCCCTTCATTCTATTTTTTCCTTTCCCTTTTCCAATGGAGAAAAGGGAGAGAAAGAGAAAAGAAAACAATAACTAAACAAAATAGTCCCCGCAAAACATTAGTTTTTGTTTAATCAAGAAACAAAAATTGATTAACAAATTTCAAATGAACTAAATTTTTTTCATTTTGTTTATTTTTGTGTATGCAGAAAATATAGACTGGTTTTCAATCAGCTCTAATCTCCAAGCCCTTCCCAAACACTAGTGAATTCAGCCTTCTTACTGCCACATCATGCTTCCCAACACATGGTTTATTATCACTATCGTACAAATGGCTCAGCTGAGGCATAGGAAGGTTAAGAAGTTTCCCAAGGACACAGCAAGTCTGTGGCAGAGCTAGGAACAGAACCAAGATTTATTGACGCCCACGTTCTTGTGCTTTAACCACAATGGCATGTCTTGAATGCACTGCACATTTTGGGTGAGAGTACAGAATCTGTGCCCCGCAGCATGTCAAGCTGAGAGATGGGGTAAGCATCGCTCTTGCTTCAACTGCAAGTCCACTGCCGCTTAGATGGAGATGTGTGTCTTGCATCAGATAAGAGGCCATTTTGACCCAGTGACCTTAACAAGAGAATAGATCTTGGCACTTGGTTGGCACATCACAACATGCAAGAAACTAACCCCTTTGCCATCCCTCAGTATTGTCTGGGCATATGGAATGGAGCAGCTTTTCAGTGATTAAAACTGATACTTCCTTAAAAACAATGACATGGTTTCAACTTTGCAAATCACGGCTTTAGGGAGAGGGATGCAGGAATAAAATTAACTCACAGAGAGGAATAAACAAGTGGGACAGATGTAAATATTATATAACCCGCATTTCCTAAAATATCACCGCTTGGCTCCAGGATTCGGCTGCAGAAGAGGAGCAGAGCAAGGAGGCTGATAGAAAACAAACAACAGACAAATAGTGATTAATCATTCCTGGCACTAATATAGCACCTTGCATGCCATGATCTCAAGGTGCTTTGCAAACATTCAGCATCACATCACATCACCACTGTAAGGTTCATATGTAAGTGTATCTAAGGCAGGGTAACTAAGGCACAAGGAGAATATGACCTGAATTTTCAGAGTGGCCTCTAATTTGTAATGCCTCCATTTTCAGGTTTAGAGCCCCTATGACTGGATTTTTCAGAGGTTCTGAGCACCTCTAGCTCCCACTGCTTTAAATTGAAATAGGTCCTGAGAGCTTTGGAGAGTCAGTAGGAGGGGCCAGAGCAGATCCTCATCTTCTTTGAAGCCAACAGAGCTAGACAGATATACAGGAGCTGAGGATCTGGCCCTAGGTGTCTTACAATGGGCAACCAAAAAACAGACACCCAAAATCAGCAGCAGTTCCAAGCCACCTTGGAAATTTTTTTTTTGCCTAAGTGACTTGGCCCAGTGTTACCCAGAACGTTTCAGCCATCAGCTCTGCTTACTAGCCGACCTTTTTTTCAAATTGATCCACATGACAGCAGGGTTTAATGATAGGAATGAAATGTTATTTTATGTCTTTCTGTTTCTGCAGCATGTGCTATGGAACACCATTTTCACTGCGGATATGAATATCTAATCTGAGATATCTGACACACAGATGCAATATACTTGATCGGATATGTAGCTGTGTTACTGTATTGTGTAGATTTCCAAATAAGAACGAGCATGTAGTGATTATGATATTTGCAGGCAGACTCTTCTATCACAGAACAGGGCATATGGTTGCTCTCCGAGTTCTGGGTTTGAAAGGCTTGGGACTTTCAGTGTTGCCCAGAATGCAACATGCAATTAACATGCCAATAACATGCAATTTCCCAACGGACATCTCTCATCCATCAGCCTTCTAGACAATGCTGTCAATCAGTGCCAGCGTCAGGATTATATCTGTGCTGGAAAATAGCAGACCAAAAATAAATAAATAGATCATCATGGTTTTCTTTTTTTAATTTCAAGTTATTGGCAGAACCCTGTGGATGTTGGTCCCTGTCTTATAATGTTTTATTAGTCAAATAGCTGGCAGGTAAGTTCCCATCATTAAAGTCAGGCAAAACACATGTTTCTCAAATCCCACTCACACCTTTAGACTGTATATTCTGTGTACTCAGGTCAAAAGTTTCATGAGCTAGGGTACGTCTACACTGCATGCTCAATCCAGGTTCTGACTCAGGTTTGAGCCCAAGCCTCCCTTCTGTCCACACATACATCAATCTGACTCGGGTCAGCAAACACTCAGGATCCAGATCCTAGGACCCTGCAATGGGGGTAGATCAGAGTCCGAGTCCCACTGTGAGTCAGGTCCAAGCCCTGTCATTTTGCAGTGTGGACGCAGATCAAGTCACATACCTGAGTCAGAAGGT
This sequence comes from Natator depressus, assembly GCF_965152275.1. Lineage (NCBI taxonomy): Eukaryota > Metazoa > Chordata > Testudines > Cheloniidae > Natator > Natator depressus. The sequence continues at coordinate 19,535,376 of NC_134249.1, read as the reverse complement.
CTGCGTAGGGCAGTATGGACGTGTTAGTATGGCTGAGAGATACAGGTCCAGCCATTGTAAGCCTAGGTACAGGGCTTGTCTACACTACAAAATTAAGTCAACTTTATCTAATTAGACCTCGAGCCTCCGAATTGAGCCACGATGCTCATTTTCTCGATGGAGTGTGACCTCACTAGCAAAGCATCGTGGGTAGCTCTCCCAAACTCCAACTTACTGCAGTGTGTTTTGGGAAGTTTGTTCAATGCCTCATGGGACCAAAACATTGTCGCAGGGAAGAATGGGAACATTGCATCGGCATCCCATGATGCACTGTCCTCCCTCCATCATATCAACGGCAAACAACCCAGTGGTTTTTGCTCCTTAAAACCACCACGCACACATCATAACCCCAGAAGCATGGAGCCTGCTCAGTTGTGCACTCTTACTTTGAGCATCTCAAACACCTCGCACCTTCTCCTGCAATATTTCCGGAGCTGAAGTAAGGTCCTGCAAGCAGCCCTGCTGCAAGCCACTGAAGAAAAACCAATTCACAGTTGCTGTTGGCAGTCACAGTGCAGCTGCAATCTGTTGCGCACCGTTTCTGGTCCCATGAAACAAGCACTGACTGGTGGGACTGCATCATTCTGCAGGTATGGGATGATGAGCAGTGGCTGCAAAACTTTTGAATGTGGAAGGCCACCTTCCAGGAACTTTGTGCAGAGCTTTCCCCTGCCCTGCAGTTCAGAAACACAAAAATGAGAGCTGCTCTGAGAGTGGAGAAGCGAGTGGCGATTGCTATTTGGAAGCTTGGAACGCCAGACAGTTATGGTTAGTGGGGAATCAATTTGGAGTAGGTAAATCAACCCTGGGAGCTGCTGAGCTCCAAGTGTGCAGAACCATTCATTGACTTCTGCTGTGAATGGTAGTGAGTCTGGGAAATGTGCAGGACGTAGTGGATGGTTTTGCTGCAGTGGGGATCCCTAACTGTGGTGGGGCGATAGATGGCATGTTTATCTCCATTTTGGCAGCAGACCACCTTGCCAAAGAGTACATAGACTGAAACGGATGCTTTTCAATGGTGTTGCAAGCTCTGGTGGATCACAGGGGGCATTTCACCGACATCAACGCAGGATGACGCGCGCATCTTTAGGAACTCGGGTCTGTTCAAAAAGCTGCAATCCGGGACTTTCTTTCCAGACCACACAGTGAACATTGACGACATTGAGATGCCTCTAGTTATCCCGGGGGACCCAGCCTACTCCTTGCTCCCATGGCTCATGAAGCTATACACTGGCTGTCTGGACAGCAGTAAGGAACGGTTCAACTATAGGCTCAGCAAGTTCAGAATGGGGGTTGAATATACCTTTGGTCATTTAAAAGGGTGCTGGAGAAGTTTACTAACAAGGTTGGACCTTAGTGAAGAGACCATCCCCATGGTTATAGCTGCCTGCTGTGTGCTCCATAATATCTGTGAAAAAAAGGGGGGAAATTTTCCGCAGGGGGGGGCAGTTGAGGCAGATCACATGGCAGCCATTTTTGAGCAGCCAGACACCAGTGCAATAAGAAGAGCACAGCAAGGGGCACTGCGTATCTGTGAGGCTTTGAAAAGCCATTTCAATAATGAGTCACAGTAATGAGAGCTGCTTGTCTGCATTGTGCTTTCCCTAAGCTTCACCTGGCTTGTGTCACTGTCCCTGTAAAGCCAACCCCCCACCTAAGCCCACTGCTTCTACTCAATAAAGAACATTTATTTCTTGAATCCATTTACTTTATTTAACAAACATAAATAAAGAGGGAGAACAGAAAAAAAGTCAGCCTTGGGGAAAAGGGGTTGTAAAGTTGGAACGGGAGAAACACTTTCAGCTGTGTAACATAACACCGCATTCTAGACCATCAAAGATCTGTGAATGGGTGCCTCCCATTCCTAGTACCCTCCCCTGAGTTAAGTGAAAGGGATAATGGACTTTTCGCCCATGCCTCATGTAACTCTTGGGAGAGGGTGATTCTGCACCAGGCGATGCTGGCTGGCTGCCCACCATAGTCTGCAGAGGGACTCTACCCTCTTGCTTCTGTTCCTGCAGTTCAACCAGATGCCTCATCATGTCTGATTGGTGCCTCATAATCTGAAGCATCTCATCCTGCACCGCACACTCATGCTTATGGGAAGTTTTTGTGCTCTCCACGTCCATGTCTAACTTCTCAGACAGTGAAATCATCCACGCTCTCAGCTCTGTGTCAGCTGTTCCAGAGGCGTTCATTATCTTGGTGAACATGTCCTGCGTTCTCTTTCTTCTCCTTCTAATCAGCGAAAGCCTACTTTCAGGTGTTCATGACATGCCAAAGGACACATTTCCAGCTGTCAGTCAAGGGAAAAAAGAAAGGGACTATTGTACATGGATAAAATGTTTCCATATCAAGGCTATTTTCATTTAAAAAAAAACTTATTACACTAGGTGCAAGCCATAACATAATCAGAATCCGTAACCATTCACTGAGCCATTTTGCTGTTCCAGGCAAGGTAAGTAGCCCCTCCACCCCCAAGTCATGGATGACCACACTTTTAATGAAGTTTATAGCAGGCTCAAATCAGGAGCAGAGGTAGCTAGTCGAACAATTGCCCCTCCCCATAGCATCACCGGAAGCTGTTTACAAACGGAGCTGTGGGGAACGTTTTCACTCCCAAATTGCGGAATCTCACATGTGGGGCCCTATTCCCCTATTAGCCACTTAAACTACTTGCCGACTCATGCTGAGTACAGTAAAAGTACACTAGTGGCTGCATGGTTTAGCAATCCAGAATGGGGGGAGGTGGGGTAGGTCTACATGCTCTTTTTTTTCTTGTAAGAGCATTTTTAATGAGAACTTCCCCTGTTTCCCCTTGGAGACCCTATGTGGTATCAGTGTCCTGAGGGTAACAGAGGTGGAAAGGAAGGAGATGCTGCAAGCATCTGGGTATAGACCTGGTCCTTATGCTGCTATGCTGTGCACCGCAATGATGCCAGCAGAATTAATTCAGCAGTTGCATGGGAAAGTGTCCTACCAGTGTGGAAGAAATAAGACTGCCCTCCCCAGAAGCCTTCTGCAAAGAATTGCAGAGTACCTCCATGAAAGTTTCCTGGAGATATTCATGGAGGATTCCCAGGCTATCCCAGTCCACATAAACAGTCTTTTCCGGGGGCCACCCTCTGTGTAGCTGGAGCGGCCTCTTGTAAGCAGAGAACCACAGCACCTTGCTTTTTCTTCACAGTAAACGTGCAATACCACCGAATGTGTGTGTCCGCTAAAGTTTAACTGGACTTTGATTGTAACTGTATACTCACTAGAGGTGCCTTCCCCGGCATCGCAGTCGGCCACTGTGATGTCCTGTGAGCCACAGGACTCCAGGGTTAAAAATATTTCCTGGCTCTTGGGGAGAATGGATCCACCGCTTGCCTGCCTCCCATTCTCCTCCTCCGCCTCATCCACCATATCGTCGTCCCTGTTGTCCCTAGACTCACACACCTGTGAGGTGTCCACGTTGCTTGTGGGGGTGCTGGTAGGGTAACCCCCGAGAATTGCATGCAGCTCGTTGTAGAACCGGCATGTGTGGGGTTCAGCATCAGAAAGACTGTTCGCCTCCCTTGGCTTCTGGTACGCTTGCCCAAGTTCTTTTATTTTCACAAGGCACTGCTGGGTGTCCCTCGTGTCGCCCTTCTCCCCCATTCCATGAGCGATCTTGGCATAGATGTCATCGTTTCTTCTGCTGGATCGGAGCTCTGCCCGCACAGACTCTTCTCCCCACACAGCGATGAAATCCACCACCTCCTGTGCAGACCAGGCTGGAGCACGTTTGGGCCGTGTAGTCTCCAAGATCAGCTGTGCTCAAGCTGGCACGCTCCCAGTCCTGATCAAACAGGAAATGGGAAATCAAAAGTTCCCAGGGCTTTAGCAGGGGAGGGGCTGTTTCCTGTGCAGCGCAGCGGAGTTGAGAATGATCTCCAGAGCGGTCACAGATGAGCATTGTGGGACACCACCTGGAGGCCAATTAAATCAAATTACACAACGCTGCATCTGCACTACCTCGCAGTCGTCCATGAAAATAGAATTAAGTGCTGCGCCTCTCGCGGAGGTGGATTACAGAACTCGACATTAGAGACGACTTAGGTCGACGTAAAGGGCCCTGTAGCGTAGACACATACATTAACCGGTCGATTTAAGGCAGCTTCCTTCGACCTAACTCTGTAGTGTAGACCAGGCCTCAGGCTTGGAAATATGGAGTCCACAAGCCTCTCAAGCTGCAATATTCATGGCCAGCTTAGATGGTAGCAGGGAAAAAAGATACAGGGCTCAACTCTGAGCTCAAGAACTCCCTGCCTTAGCAGTGCAAAGCACCTGGACAGCTGCCCTAAGGGAGCAAGTGAGGATTCTTCTGCGGGATCTGTGCCATTCGCTTCCCCAGCCTCCTGCAGGGCATGGGGGGAGGGGGATGGCCGCGTCGCATGGACTGCACACACAGCAAATGGACATCAGTTGTGGTTAGTGTTGCCACCTCTGAGGTACAAAGAAACAGGACATCTGGGACGATCCCGAGCCCATCAAACTGGGCAGTTGGCAGTGAGCACTGAGACCTCTAACAGATTTCTGGGACAGCTACCTCAAAAAAGGGGTGATCTTGGGAAAACCTGGTCAGGTGGCACCCCTCGTTGGGGTGAAAAGTAGAGTGCTAAAATAGTCGGTTTGACTAGCCCAAGGTGTTACTAAACACTGCATAGATCAAGAAATATGAGTGGGATTTTCCAAAGTACCTTAGAGACCTAGACACCTAAAAGTGAAAGTGTGTGGGAGCTGGGTGCATAACTCTCATAGGCACCTAACTTTCGAACCATTTGATAATCCCTGTGTGTGTCTATCTCTATATCTTTGTCTGTGGGAATGTTAACCTGACACTTCCCACGTTTGAAGTCACGCTGGGAGGAGATAGCCCAACCGATGACTCACAGCTCCTTTGCCCATCACCGCGTTACCTGCCATCACAGCGAGCGCTATGACTAGCCCACACCAGGAGTGACACATCAGAGGGAAATGTAAATGTTTTCTGTTAGGTTTTTCTTTCTGAGGCCTCCAGCAAATTTATTTTTGTTGCTGTTTGAAAACAAAACCAAACTCGAGTTTTGGTGACAGTGAAAGTAGGTGGGTTGGATCTGAGGGATCACAGCAGTGTAGGGGAAATTACTTCCCTTCTTATTGTAGCATGGGCATGGGTTGAATGGCACAAAACCTGGAATAGGGCATCAATCATATTCTTTTTAATTTGTAGAATCTCCTTAGTGCTGGGGATAGAGTTATAGTCATAGAGTTTCAGGCCAGAAGGGACCACCAGCTCACCTTCTCTGACCTCCTGTATATCACAGGCCACCAACATGACCCTCACCCACACGCTAACCCAACCACCAAAATGCAATCGAACAATTATGTGCCACAGGCAGAGAATAGGAGGGACTGAGGAGCACCCATACCTGACGGCTCTGCAGTGACAGGGAAATTATTAAGTCAGATACACCCAAGTGATCCTGGCAAGTGACCTGCACCTACATGCTGCAGAAAAAGGCAAAATCCCACAAGGTCCCAGCCAACCTGACTGGGGGAAAAATTCCTTCCCCAATCCAAATATAGTGCTCAGTTGGATCGTGAGCATGTGTGCAAGACCCACTACCAAGCACCTGAGGCAGAGAATGCTCAGTACCACCTCAGAGCACTGTCCTACCGTGTCCAAGGTCCCAGTGCCAGAGGACGGGGTGCCCAATTTATATACCAAGCACGCAGGCTGGCAGCACCAGCTTCCCCTACACTGGTCCCAGGTTAAAGTACTCAACCTTGACCTGTAGATATACGAGAGGGCCTCTTCTGTTGCTGGTCTCCTCTGGGGTTTTCAGCAAGGATGCCAACTAGCTGCCCACTCTGGTGTAGCTCCTTTACATTAGGAATTATATTGAAGCCACATATATTTCCCATTGGCGGTGTGTCCACACAAGATTTATGCATTACTTACAATGGGTGGAGAACTGGTGGAGAACACAGTTTAGCTGCGAGTGTAGACAGGTCCAATCCTTGTTCACCATCATTTTAGAAACAATGGCTGACCTAGGAGCAGCCCAGGTCAGCAGCGTCGGATATGTTACCAAACACAGTTTAGCCACGTTTTGCATCTAAGCTGTGGTCCCTGCTAGGGCACCCATTGCTGAATCCCATTGTTGCAACAAGTCAATGTCAAGGCCATTGGTCACCGAAGATCCATAAAACAGCCACAGCTTCTGGTGACTGGTGACACAGGCTAATGAGCTAGATGGGCGGAAGATTCTGTAGCACACGACCAATCCTCCCCCGCAACCAACCTCCTCCCTTTCCTAGTGGTACCACTCTCTCAGTGGCTGAACTGTTATGAGCAAAGGTGGGAAATGTTTAGAAGATTTCCCTAGAGCAGGCAGGGCATACGAGGATAAGCCCTTCAGACACTAGCAGAAGGAAGGGACAATGCAACACAGCACAACCTAGGGAGCCTCACCTACATGTTAAAAAAATGTTCATATAAACATTCAATCAAATCATACAACCTTTGTGTTCAGTAAATAACCCCCTGTGCCACCCCTTTCCAAGTGGGATTAGCCACGCTGGCTGGACATGTGATCAATACATTAGAAGATTAGCTCTGGCACTTCTGCATGGTGTGAATTCTTGACATTTCTGATCAAAAGCCTTTAGTTAATTTGGGAGACACCAAGGGGGAACTTGCTGACAGCAATTGATTAACTATGCTTAAGGTCTGATTTCTTTAGCGGGAAGGGGACTCTCTCACTGGAATAGGTATGTTCTCAGCTGCCCTGGTGACATCAAAAGGGGTCTGGTCCCACCTGCTACATTTTTTCAATCCAACTTCAGTCCAATACACACAGAAATACCAAGCTACCTTCTTCCTGTTGAACTGTAGCAGTACCAGCAAACTGAACACTGGGAGGCCAGAGAAGAGGATGGTTCATGGTTGGGGGCCTGGCCTGGGATTGTGGGGTCCTAGTTCAAGTCTACCCCAGACCTTCTGTGTGACCTCGGGCAAGTCACTTCGTCTCTCCATGCCCCATGTGTACAATGGAGATAATAGTACTGGTCTACCCCACAGGGGTGTTATGGGGATAAACACATTAAGATTATGAGGTGCTCAGACACTGCAGTAAGGGGGGGACATATTCGAATTTAAGATGAATAAAAGCCCACAAAAATCTTTCACCTGTTTAAAGATGAAAATGGATGGATCAGGGGATTGGCAAATGGATACAGAGCCTTTAGGTCACTAGTCTGTAGTGACTGACACTCGTTACCCATCCAATGAAATGAGTTTGATGGTCTCATGCCAGTTCCTGTGGATGATGGATCACAAAATCCACCACCATAATTGGTGCTAACTGGCAACCTAGTTGGCAATCCCAGCAGAGGAGCCTCAATCAGAGTGGGATTGGGGATATGAAGACTGAGCTGCCTTCCCCTGCCCCGAGCTCAGAGCTGGGACTCAGTGAGAGGGCCTTGTAATGGAAGCTTGCACTGCTGCTGCCCAGGCTGTCCCTATCCCATGGGGAAAAATCCTTTAGGCAAGAGGTCAGCAATCTAGCCGCTTTCACTTGCACTGTATTCACACACACCTATCATGTGAATGAACTTGTCTTATATTTTGGGTCTGTCCCTCCCATCATGCACAGTACTCAAACCTGCCAACCCTCCATAACGAAGTACTGGGTTGCTAGTACCCAATGCATCTCAGAGGCAATAGGAAAGATCAGTGACTAGGCAGGAGACAATTAAAATGTCTTTGTCCACCATTCTCAGAAGCAGAGAGAGTAGTTCATCCACCAGCCAGCACTATACAGATGCAGATCTAAATGCACTGTATATATCAGGGATGAGCAGGAGACATTTTGGTCAAAACAAGAACCAACTCAAATCCCTGATTACAAGCATCAGCTGAATTCCTTCCTTTGCAAATCTGGTTCAGATAGCATTTCCCCAGCCTGGTATTTTTCTATTCTTCATGCCCCTTAATTCTTATAGAGAGATTATGGATCCTATTCAACCGTGGTATATATCTCCATTGATACCAGGAACAAATCTGGCCTTGTGTGCTTCACAAGACCTTGGTATGGATTACATCATGTGACCCTATGCATTTAAAAAAAAAATTAGACCCAGCTACACAAGGGAACCACTTAAACCAGATTTCAATTTCATGTTCAACATAGGTTTCAGAGCAGCAGCCGTGTTAGTCTGTATTCGCAAAAAGAAAAGGAGTACTTCTGGCACCTTAGAGACTAACAAATTTATTTGAGCATAAGCTTTCGTGAGCTATAGCTCACTTCATCGGATGCATATAATCTCAGCATGCAAAATGGGCCAAGGACCATGTCCCCAAAATGCAGGCTTTCTACTCGGCGCTAGGGCTTTTTGGTTTAATATTGAAGGGAAGCTGAAATCAAAAGAATAAAAAGAAGTAAATGACTAGAGAGAGCACAACTTTTTGCAAACCTGTTCCAATTTCCTTTGAAGTTTCAGTCAAAGATTTTTATAGTACGGATTCCTTTTTTTTCCCTTGTAAAAGTCTTAGTCTCTACACACCAGTTTGCTACTGTACTTCTTCATAAATGTATGCCGTCTCATCAACACCACATTAAACCAACATTTCGAATTCAAACCAAGTACACGAGCGGATAAATGTAGCAGCGATGCTAGGAATCAGAGAGCAGGATGTGGGATTTAGGCGGAGATGATTTATGAGACCCAAGCAGAAACAATCAAAGGCAGCAGTTCACTCCTCTGCAGTGCACTCCTGGCCCCGTGTGTCCCCATTTGCATTTTATTGCCGAAGGTTTGATTTTGAAACTCAATTCTCACCTGACTGAAAAATAGCTACGACAGGAGACAAAAGTCATTTTCTTTTTCGTTCACAGACGAATGAACTAATGAGGAAATGGCCTTAGAAGTCTGGGATCCCTCCCCCCCACCAACTGAGTTTGTCTGATTGCTCTTCCGATATGTTTGGATAGTGCCCAGCCCAGTGGGGTGCTGATCTGATTGGTCCCGGTGGGCTATTTGGTAATGTAAATATCACTGCAACTACATTTTAACATGCAGTTTTCTGTTTCACAGCCACCATTGTGTTACCGCAGGTGGTACAATTTGTGTGGCTGTGGGTCCCAATCATTGGTGCTTCTGGGTTTTCTAGACTATGCTCCCCAAAGGGATGGGTTTGCACTTGAGGCACTGATCTAGGGCAAAGAATATCAAAGATCAGTTCCTGGCTCTGCCGCCGATTTCCTGGGGCAGGTCACTTTTTCTCTCTGTGTCTCAGTTCTCCAGTTGTAAAACGGGAATAAAGGTACTTCCTGACTCATTGAGGGGAGATATGATTGCTCTCTATAAATATATCAGAGGGATAAATACTGGAGAGGGAGAGGAATTATTTAAGCTCAGTACCAATGTGGACACAAGAACAAATGGATATAAACTGGCCACCAGGAAATTTAGACTAGAAATTAGATGAAGGTTTCTAACCATCAGAGGAGTGAAGTTTTGGAATAGCCTTCCAAGGGAAGCAGTGGGGGCAAAAGATCTATCTGGCTTTAAGATTAAACTCGATAAGTTTATGGAGGAGATGGTATGATGGGATAATATGTTTGGTAATTAAATATTCATGGTAAATAGGACCAATGGCCTGTGATGGGATATTAGATGGGGTGGGATCCGAGTTACCCAGGAAAGAATTTTCTGTAGTATCTGGCTGATGAATCTTGCCCATATGCTCAGGGTTTAGCTGATCGTCATATTTGGGGTTGGGAAGGAATTTTCCTCCAGGGCAGATTGGAAGAGGCCCTGTAGGTTTTTCGCCTTCCTCTGTAGCATGGGGCACGGGTCACTTGCTGGAGGATTCTCTGCTCCTTGAAGTCTTTAAACTACGATTTGAGGACTTCAATAGCACAGATATAGGTGTGAGGTTTTTTGCAGGCGTGGTGGGTGCAATTCTGTGGCCTGCGCTGTGTAGGAGGTCGGACTAGATGATCATAATGGTCCCTTCTGACCTAAATATCTATGAATCTATGAGGTGTTGTGAGGATAAATGCATTAATGGTTGGGAGTCACTCCAAGACCATGGTGATGGTACCTGACACGTGGCCATTTAGTTAGACTCTAGCGCACTGCCATTGATCATTCATCTCCCATGAAGTTGGGCCCACTTGTAAGTGATGTGGCTGTGCCAATAGAGCATTTGTACCACAGCATCAGGTATTCTTCATAAATTACCACTGAAATGCGCTCTGCCTCCCAAGCTGCTGGTCCTATAGTGCTTCCCCTGAGCACTTGTGGAAGAGGAAGGGAAAGCTAAACTGGAAGGACCCTCTGGTTTCCCAGGGAGCAGGGAGCATCCTGTACCTGGGCAGAGTGACCGATGACTTAGGGTGAAATTCTCCCTCATGCAGAGGACCAGCACAGAGCTTATGTTCTGTGTAAGTCCTCAATATAGGACTTAAATAGTGCCTAGACCTTGTGCCAGGGTGGGTTTCATCCCACGGGAACAGTACATAGACAGAGAGAATAACTCAGAAGCAGAAATCCGTTCGTATAAATGATTCAGTAAATAATGAATGCAGATTAGCAAAGCTAAGTGGGTAGAGTCACCGGATGATTTATTCACAAGGAATCAGGGGTTTTGATCAGTTCTAGCAGTGACGATAAAATCCCTTGATGAGTTCAGAGAGGTGTAGTCTGCCTAATTATTTCCCATCTGTGGAGCTCAACAGCATCATGTGCTTATTTCTCTAGAACACAAACAGGGCTACCAGGGGAGATCTGCGAGGGTGCAGCAGGAACTGGACAGGGCAAACAGCCAGCAACAAGGTCAGTCAGAGGGACAGCCAGTTACAGGCAACATGGCTGGCATTGCAAAGGGCAGGGTGTGGAGGTCTTTGCAGAGTTCCCCTGTCCAGTCAGGCCACAGCTGAATCTATCAGGGTTTTGCACGCAACTACTAAGGGAAGCGCCTTCCTTGTCACAAAGGGTGAGCTCTGCCCTCCTGCAGAAGTGTATGCAGAGAAAGAGTCGCACTTCAAATAGGGCTGGGGTGGGGTACCGGCCCGAACTGGCTCTCTGCACAAGGGTGACTTGAACCTTGTGGAAGCAGTCCTCACTCAGCACCCAGAAGGGTACCAGGACCCATCACTTTTTCTATTAATGGTATTCCAAGGGGTGCAAATACGGAGACGCAGCCTCCCACCAGACGCTGTTCTGTACCCACTGGAGCCGGAATGGAGTCAGACAGTGTTACACCAGCCAGTTATTCAGAGATGATTCCACCTCCACTCCGTCTGCTCCTTCCTTGCAACCAACCACCGGCCCATTAATCTTTTTCCTTTGCCAGCATGAAGAATCAGAGCGCATCTCTGATCCATTTTCTTTCCAAGAAGATCCATTTGCTTGTGATGGGTATTAAAGCTGCCCACCGCCCCTTTCAGTTCCATGAAAAGTTCCTTTGATGTGTATGTTTGCTCCTCTGCCTTCTTTATTAAGGATGGTTTTAAAAGAGCAGACAAGTTAAAACAGGAGTAAATCCTCATCGCTCCACTTTGGCTGTTGCTTCTTTACTCAACTCACCTGTTAGAGGACTCGATTTCATAATGGGAGCTTTTGTCATGGGGCGTACTCACTCACCCTCACCTAGATGGCCTGCCTTGCAGAGCTGCAAGGAGGACAGGTTAGTTCAGCCAGCAACAGAGATTTAAAATGTCTCTCCAAACCTTTTCTTATGTGGGGAAGTCATTGCTGCTCTTTCCCTGCGTATACAATGATTTCTCTTCCCGCTTTGCGCCCTGTGCCCAGTGACTGTAAGAACTCTACCAGGTGATTGGTAGCATTCTACATCCACGGGGGCAGATCCTGGCCCATTCTGCAGCCTTTTTACCTGGCTCACTCTTCGAGGCACAGGGATGCAAAGGGACCAGGCTGCCATAATTGGGCCTAGGGAAACCCAGGCCGACATAGACCAAAGGTAGTCAGCTGTACACTACCCCTTCCTGTCCCTTACAGCATAGGGGTAATTGTGGGTATATGCTTAGAGTAGCGGGGCATGGCCAGCAATCCTCAACTGGCGTAATCTGTTTGTCAGAGAGTGGAGATGGATGGCAGGAGAGAGATCACTTGATCATTACCTGTTAGGTTCACTCCCTCTGGGGCACCTGGAATTGGCCACTGTTGGTAGACAGGATACTGGGCTGGATGGACCTTTGGTCTGACCCAGTATGGCCATTCTTATGTTCTTATAATTTATACCATAGATTGAACAAATTCTAGCAATCCTGGGGACTGGGGGAATACAAGTGAGGTCACGCAGTACAATCACCATTGTCACCTTTGTGCTGGGTCCTGCACTGAGCCACAGGGAGATTTCTCTCTCTCCTGTCTCCTGCCTGAGTTCTCAAAGTATTCTTAGGTAGTTCTCATACTAAGAAGGCCAAGATGTTAGGGAAACATGCTTTAATCTTTCAATTAAGTTCAAAGGTCTGTCGGACTTCTGGAGGGAGCCTTCAAAACTTGTCCTAAATGGTTGGATCATGCCCCAGCCTAAACTCTCATGAGATATTATGGTCCCCTGCAATCTTACAGCTCAGCACTATGTCTGAGTCTCTCTTTCTTCCCTCTGGGCACAGTCTTGCTGCATGTAGAAAGCAGCCTGCTTTCCTTCACAGCACTGGATTTAGCTTCTAGACTTAATTATTTGGGAGCCCATAAGTTCTTCAGACATTCAGTGTCACCCCAGGTCTGATTTGTCTTAAAATAGCCCCTGAGATCTTCAGTAAGGTTAACATTAGCTTTTTGCTTGAGTCGAGAACTAGCTCCACCATCCTTTTGTCTGAATCTTAAGAGCCCCCCCAGAAGAGCAGACCACACTTCAGATGTCAGCAGAGCATTTACAGTAAATTTTATCCTTGTACAACTGCAGGATTTGTCGGTTTCCACCACCCTAACAGGGCTAATAAAATGACCATCTCCGGATGGGTTAGCCCTTGTATTCTGGAGGCCTACAAGGCCAAGGGGCTTGCAGCTTCTCCCGCTGTCAGAAGTCATTCTACGAGCTTCTTGAGTAGAATACAGATTAGATTCATACCTGGAAGACTGGAAAAGGCTGCAGCGGCTCGGGATTGCTTAAACACATTTATACCAGGCTTGTAGTTAAACATTCAAGGTCTGATCCTCAGCAGATCTAAATCAGCATAGTTCCACTGACTCGCTGAGATTTTATGGCCACATGCTGCAGTGCACAAGATCTGACCAATGGAATACATTAGAAGAGGCTGAAACTGCAAATGAATAGGTGTGCATATCATCCCGCAAACCTTGCACAAGTAAGCAGGACTTCAGTGAGCTCACATGTATGAGTCAGGGTTGCGATGGGGCCCCGTCCCTTTCAGGCAGAAAGAAAGCAGTGAAGCATTTCACCCACTCCCAAAATGCAGCCAGCTCTGGTATGGAACCTAGAAGCTGTTTAGTAACATTTTAGGACTGGAAGTGAAGAGGAATATTGCATCCAATTGAAATGACAGGGAAGGTCTAAGTCAGTGGAATTGAACAACCCAAGCTGGAATTTGGCCAGAAGGTCAGGTCTGTCACCATTGAAGTGGCCATCGATGGGTATCGCCGTGTGTGTGAGTCCTATGTGGCTATTAACAGTCTGGATCTTGGCTCTGCCTCTCATCTGAAAAGATGGCGTGTCAAGCAGCAGCGTGTGCGCTAATGGCATGGTGGTACACTGGAGTGCTGAGCTGAGGGGAAAATGAACCACCAACACCACCTCCACATCGTTCTAATGCCTGGTCTGCACTTAACACGTAGGCCAAACTTTTTTGGTGTGATGTAATTAGGTTGACTTGACCCCTCTGTAGAGACAACTAGGTGGTTGCATTAATTCTTTCGTCAACCTGGAGCCTGCCTCTCGGAGAGGTGGATTATCCACATTGACGTAGGAAGCATCTACCGTGGCATAGCTGCATACCATGGTTGTGCTGCTGTAGTGTAGACATGCCCTAAGTGTAACTTGGAGGGGTTCCCAGTCCAGGTCCTGACCCGGCCCAATGCTGCTCTGTTCATGAGAGCTGACAGGCTCGCTCCTTTACGGTTGCAGGCCAGGCGTGTAGGGCTTTCCGAGATGCTTTATTAACCAAACAAAACCCTCGTTTGGTCAAAACATCAAGAACTTGCTGATGTGACATTTTGGGTTGAGTGCTGGGGAGAGTAATCATGTTTGAAATGACCAGAAAACAGGAAATGCCAGGAAAATGTGATTATGGAAATGTGTCAAAATGAGAAGAAGGCTGCTTGCCACCCGGACTGCATAGGAAATGAAAAGGGAAGACATTGCCCTCTCTTTGGGCGGTTGAACATAATGTGATCTTATCCCTTTATCAGTCAGATGGTCCTGCCTGGAGATCACAGTCCTTTGTTTATTGAGAATGAAATTCATCCTGGGAAGAGAGTCAGCACAAAGGCTCTTCACCACTTACATCCTATTTTGGGGACTTAAGTGGAAGGGCTAGAGTGGCACATAAGCCTTGTTCTGGCTCCCCTGCTCAGGGGTGAAATCTACCCACACAGAACAGGTGATGGCAGTACAAGGTTCCTCCATGCCACCCTGCCAATGTCTAATGGATAGGGCAGGGGACTGGGAATCCGGAGGACTCCTGGAATCAAAAGATGCTCCATGTGAATTCGTGAAACTAAACTGCTTTCTACCTCCATTTTCCTATCTGTAAAACGGGGACACCTATCAGACAGGAGTGTTATGGACTTAATTCCTTAGTGCTTTGAGATCCTCTGATGACGGGAACATAGAAATGCAAAGTATTGTTATCAATAGGGCACAAAGCCCTGGGACCCACACTGTAAGTTAGTGGACAGTACGAGAAGTTAAAGCTGGCAGGTGTATAATTTATTCCCCCTCCAGCTAGTGACAGTACTGCGTGGGAGATAGCTACTTTGCTGGAGCGTGGGTGGAGGGCACTAGAGATGTGTACAGAGGTCCTAAGATCCACTCACTCTGGCTGGGACTTTCATATCAATGGTTGGGCTGTCTATGTTTCTTGGGCCATGCCTTCTGCTCGGTCCATCTCACAGTGGGAAGAAATGCAGCAGCTTTTCCACAGCCACCCTCCAGGGTGTTTAACCCAGATTCAGACATGGGCTGGTTGGCTCTAACCCTTTCAAATACATTGCACGATCCATTCCTGGTGCAGAGTGTTTTTCACCTTGTGGCATGTTAGATTGCTGAGCTGAGCAGAAGGGACAGAGTTTGTTTGTATTTCCCCCACTTCCAACCTCTTCTCATCCAGGATCTGAATCTAATATTTTTTCTTCAAGCTCTTTCATGCTTCTGCATGCATTTCAGCCAACTTCTCTCCATCTGCAAAGAAAGGCCTTGCCAAAAAGAAAATAACTCCCCCCATTCCCATTTCCCATGTCAATCTAATTTCAACAATTTGAAACTCAAGTTATTTTAAAAAATGCAATGATTTTTTTTTTTTGCACTTGACTTTCTCTGTACCCAGGGGGTGAAACTGTTATGGTGATTAGCTTTGCCTGATCATCAGATGTTACTGCAATAACAAGACATGGAATGCACAGCAAGATAACCAAATCAACCGGTCCTGGCTATTTTTATGCTAAGCCTTCTGCACTGAAAAACATTACCTTCCTTGGAACAAAATAATAGAGATGGAACTGATCTGTTAGTGCCCTGCTATTGTATCATTGTCCCCCCTGGTTTCTATTCCAGTGTTCTGCCCAATCCACTTTTAAATGACTCAGGTGCTGGACCACTCATCAGGTCCCTCAGGAAACAATTCTATAGTCTAATAGACCTCAGTGTTGGGAAATGTGTCTCGATATTTAGCCTAAATTTTCCTTTGCTTTCCCATTATGTCTAATGATAGCCCCTGAATCATTCTAAGCACTTTGCCTTCCCCTTTGTTTAATCCTTTCAGCTACTCAGTTCTCACACCCCCTTTTCTCCTTGTAGGATGGGGACAGGCAGAGAGTCTCATGGGATTAGGAACTTCAGAGCGGCTCTTGATTTTGATGGGGTGGCAAGGAAAGAATCAAAGGATGCCTTAAAAAAAGACAATACATTCTGATGACTGTATCTATTCTGCTTTCTAAGATGCCTCTGCAGATAGACAAATTTCTCAGTCGGCAGAATTCAAATGGTTTCCTTGGGGGTGGCATCCAACCTCCAGGATTTTAGTACAGGGTGGAGGTGATATGCTCAGACAGCTGATGTTTTCTAGGTGCACTTTCTTGACCCCCACTGCTGACTCCTTCCCCATACTTGGCTACCAGTGGCCAACCGGACTAGGCCCACAGTTTCTCTATATTTAATACAACACCCAGTAAGATCAATAAGCAACACAGACAGTAACAATCTCATCCTTCCTAGCCCTAACCCGTCTGCTGGAAACCAAAGAAGTACCATGACGTTAAAGCAACAATAAGAGCTAGATATTCTAAAGTGAAGTTGAGCATTTTGAAGGCATTGTTGGGCTATTTCAAAGGAAATCCCCGCTCCCCACTAACTAAGAGGCCCTCTCAAGGCTCATTTAATCTTCACTCTCAGCAATGGTTATTTTACTTGCCAGGTGTTCCTAGGTAGCAGGAACAGTCTTTGACTTCAGTGGAGCAACCCCAGTTTATACCAGCTAAGGATCTCACTCCTATGTTTAGCATCAGTTCTCTCATTGTGTCTCTCAGAAAAGTGTATGGTGTATTAGCATGCATTTAATTGGGATTGTATCTCTTGTCAAACCCTACATAGCACCCTTGTCATAATATTGCAACTTGGGCACTTCTATTCTGAGATTCTCTAATCCAACTTTTGCTTTTGTGATTATTTCATACGTAAAAACTGATGTTGGGGGGCGGGGAGAGGGGCGGGATTTCTTCTCACCTATGAGCCAGGACAAAATTTCAACTATTTCTACCAGGAAGCACAGTTTTCCCAGGTGAAAATGGGATAATTTCAATGAAAACCTAGGCTAATTATTCATCAAAAAAACTAACCAAGATTTGCAGTGGATTCTCCATCAATGGCCATTTTAAAGACAAGATTGGATATTGCTCTAAAAGAGATGGTCTACTTTTAAAAGGAATTCATTCAGGGAAGTTGCCTGGCTTGTGTTATACAAGAGGTCAGTTCTCTGGCTTGCAACACACCATCACAATGGTCCCTTCTGGCCTTAGAATCAGTGAAAAACACTAGGTGACCATTAAAAATGTTTCCTTGATTTCACACAGCTGGGAAATGTGTTCTTTCCCTGTCTTATGCATCTGGAAGAACATTTTACCCCATCTTCATTTAAAGCACGGGGAGAGAATTTATTGCCTAGTTGTAATTTATGGTACCCTATGGTTTCGCAGGGACAGAGCCAGCGGTATACACAGCTTAGGTGGTTGGTGCAGAACCTTCCAAATGCCTTTTGTTCCTTCCTTTTTTTTACATATGCATGACTAGGAGCCTTAAGAGACTTGGGACTTTGAAAACAAAAACGGAACTTGAGGCCTATTATGCAAAAGCTTATTCAGGAATAATGAGAGGAAAGAATCAGTAATGGGAGCCTTTGTGTCTAATAAAAGGAAATTTATTCAGAAGGCACCATGAAAGTCAGAACATCACATTATAAACCTCAGCCAGTTGTTTCCTGACAAAAATCTGGAAGTGGCAGAAAAATTAAACTCCCTCTTTGTAGAAACAAATGTAACTTATAACACTAATGGTTAAATGTGATCATAAAAAATACAGAAGAAACATTTGCAATGCACTGCCCATCTCACCTGTTCAATGCAGGTCACAGGCCAGGGATGATCAAGAGAAGTGCTGCTGGATAACACAAGAAGCTCAAGGTCAGATTCCTACACAGTCTGCCAAAGTCAGAGGGGCAAATTCAACAAACTTTCATTGTTTTTTTCTTTCTGATTCAAGATCGTTGCAGAAGGCAACATTCATTTAACAGAGCAATGGGTGTGATTGAATAGAACAGAACAGAGCTCACCTTTTAAAACCTGACCGTGGGACACTGGGCTGTTATTAAAAAAAAATTACAAGGCGTTATGGATAATTTATTTTATTTTTGAAATTTTTTATTAAATTTCAAAACAAATTGAAATTAAAAAAGGTAATTTTTTTAAAAAATGGTGAAAATTTGTATTTTTTTTTCAACCAACTCCAGCAAATAAGTCTTTGCTGGCTAGAGCTGAATGGGCAGAATACTCTTCTGAGACCAGATTGGTCCCTGCAGGTTTTTCAGCTGAGTTAAGATGAGTTTATGTCTGTGTAATTGACAGCAAAATTTGCCAAGTGGCTGCTTGTTTTAATCCCATTTTGGTCTCATGTCCTGGGTTATTGGAAGTAGTGTAAGTAAAGACAGTGTAAAAATCAATAGCTATGAGCTTTATTGATCATGTCTGCACCGTAGCAGCATTCACACAGCACTGACTCAATGGCTAACATCCCAATCCAGCATGCACTGGGCTCTGAAAACCTGGGATGGATTATCTAGTTGTCAGGTCAGTCTTTTCTTTATTTGTTCCAAATTTCTGGTCAGGAATTTTGAGGGGTAATCCCTAGGGTATTAAATCCCCATTTCTCCTGGTAAATTACAGTCACGATTTTCAAAAATATCTATTGACTTGGGATGCCCAATTTTGGGGCACTCCGCTCGAAGCACTTTAAAGGGGGCCTGGTTTTCAGAGGCATGGTGTTCAGCACTTTCTGAAAACTGAGCCCGCAAAACTGCAATAGCCAAAATGATGAGCCCCTTTGGAAATTTCAGCCTAAATCTTTTCGTGTGGCTCGTCCACCCATCACTGTGAGATTTCCAGCCCAATGGTGAGACTAAAGAATTTCAGGGAAGTCAACACTGTGGATGCTTACTAGAAATTGAACCTACCAGCCTTGTCCTTTGGATGGCTTTTAGATTACTTGACATCTAAAAGTTTGTGCTGGGTTTCTGGAGCACTTTTTGTTTAAATGTCAAATCATTCACCTTTCTGTCCTGTTAATTTTATTTCATTTCGAGGCCTTTTTTTTTTTTTTTTTTTTTTTTTTAAATCTTTCAACATCAGAGTCCTTAGAGTCAGATTTTCCCCTTGGAAGTTCAAAAAGTCTTCCAGTGAAGCTGGAAACATCCCCACGCATTTTAGGGCTGGATTTGACTTTATTTAATTTAAATTAGCGAGAATTTTACCCTTAAATACTTCGTTGAAAAATGCTCTCTCTCTTTTCAGATCTCCATCTTGAAATGTGGCATTTGCCCATGCCTAACACTATCTTAGCCTTGTGATCAGATGCTTTAATCTATTCCTCGGAAACAGGAATTGCTACAGCGGATCAGACTCATGGTGCGCTTAGTCCAGTATTCTGTCTTCAACAGCGGCCAATAACAGATGCTGCAAAGAAAACTCATTGTAGGCAGATGTGGTATATCCTGCCTCCTATTAAAGTCTCATCCAAATCCCTAGTAGTTAGAGATTGGTTTAAGCCATTGATAGGTGAGTTATTTTCCTGTCCAAAGCTTTTATTTTGCATGAACTACAACATACAATGGTGCAGTTAATGGAGTTCCTCTGCTTTAAATTAAAGCACAATTTAGCCCCATGGCTTTTTACTAAAACAGTAAAAAGAAAAGGAGGACTTGTGGCACCTTAGAGACTAACCAATTTATTAGAACATAAGCTTTCCTGAGCTACAGCTCACTTCATTGTTGCATCCGATGAAGTGAGCTGTAGCTCACGAAAGCTTATGCTCAAATAAATTGGTTAGTCTCTAAGGTGCCACAAGTCCTCCTTTTCTTTTTGCGAATACAGACTAACACGGCTGTTACTCTGAAACCTTACTAAAACAGTGCTATTTTAGATTGTCTGCCAGCTTACACTGTTTACCTCTGAAGCATTTTGGGATCTCTATTTCAAAAAAGAAAGAGGTGATCCTGTGATACTTGCTCATCTAAAACTCCCACTGGCTCTAATTTTGAACGCTTTAATGTTACGCTCTGCTTACGTACTACAGTGGCAGGTGCTATCCACAAATCTTCGATGGACAGAGTCCTAAAGTTGTACTGAATCAAAGAAATTAAAGATGGAAAAGAAATAGTAAGCCATAATTTCAGTCTTACAACATGTATGTGTGTGTGTGCTGAGTTTACGCAAAGTTGATGGCAACCCACTTTGTTCCACTATAATACAGAATCAATGTTTTCCTCTAGAAAGGTGGAAAGCTTCTGTACGGGGTTTTATCTATGCTTAAAACTTGACCCCAACACACTCCCAAGGATCATCAAATGAATATTTATTGCCTTGTTTAAAACAAAATTGCAATTTTGCTGTCAAGCTATTAAATCTATTTTTATTGCTGTCAAAGTGTCTCCTACCCTCAGAGATGAAGTCAGGTCCAGGGCTGACTGTATTTCTTGCTCGTCCTCCATCACTACCTGTTTTCCAGGGGCATAGAAAATTGTGATGACTGGATTTGTTTTGTGCACTTCCCTGGCATTGATTGACTTGTGGGTTGATGGCTTCTCTTCACCTTTATATCTGGGAGAAATAATGCTTGTCAGAGGGAAAGTGCCTGGATGACTACCAAGACACTTTCCACAGCAAAGGGGTACAACAAAAAAGGACAGACAGCTCTCTTAGGAGCGTAAAGGTTTAATCACTTCTTGCTTAACTCTGCAAACCTTTTCCAGACAGAAAGTCTGCAATTATTACCTGGATCATGACAGCTTAATTAAGCAATTAAGAGGGAAAGTTAACAGTCCTTGCAGAATGGGATGCAGGGGTTTAGCTTAAGAATGATCTGTGTATGTATGGGTGTGTCTGTTTGGGAAAAGGGGACTTAGTTGTCTTAATGAAACAACATAAAATAATAACCCGCAAGCCAAATCCTGAAGTCCTTGCTCAGTTAATGAGAGCTTTGCCTGAGTAGGGACTGAGTAAATTAGAGAGTGAAAACTTAAGGCCCAGCATTGCAACTAGCAGGCCTAATATCTACTGTGAGTAGTGCCCCAAAGTGAAGGTAGTCTGAAGTAAGCACCTATGGTCTGGATCTGAAGCCCATTGAAGTCCATAAGAAGCTTTCCATTGACTTCAATAGTCATTGTACCTGGAACTACAACTGGTAGTAGAGTTTTGTAGGATTAGGGAAGTGGGGGGAGGAATCAGCATTTGGTGCAATAAGCTAATAATCAATAAGAAATAGCAATTATAAGCCCCCTACCCCCCACACACATCCCTGGCATAGCTTCCTGTGACAGAGAGGTCAAATTTGGTCCCCAGCAGCTCTGATTAGATTGGTGCTATGGGCTCCTACTCTGCAAAGGGATCCACCAGAGTGGAGCCATTCAATCAATGACTCTAACGGACATCTGGTCCGGGTAAAAGACCATGCTGGCACACCCTTTGGCAGGGTCAGGGCCATGCTGTGGTGAGCATTGGGGCTGGATGAGTCTCTACCCCGTGAGTTACCACCCTCTCCTTCACTTCCTGAAAGGTGGAAATGCTGCAGCTCCTTTAGCATCCAGCACATTTAGAGATGCCCATAGGTGGGGAGCAGGATTTGACAGATGCTGGGATGACAGGCCAAGGCAGACCCTGAGCTGAAAGAATGTTATATTACTGAGAGAGGTGCAAAACTCTGAGTGATTTTGGACTTGGCTTAGAAAATCTTTATGGTAAATAAGAAGAACCACTTGAGACTTGAAATAGTAAAATTCTGGTTTTGGGTTGCTGGTCCTTCAAATTAAATTCCCAGTCTGCAGTTTCAGATGCACCTTACACAATATTTTGTTTGCACCATGAGAGCCATCTATCGGTGTCACTCACCAGGCTAGATCCCATGATCTCAGGGCGCCAAAGACGTTAACCCCAGTGGCCTTGTCAGTCCCCTACCAAATGCAAAAGCCATCTCACACCGAGCCAAAATAAACAAAAAGAAGATTGCACCTCTTAGTGTTGCCCCAAATGCTATTGCAAGAGCATTATCCTCTACATTTAGGAAATATTTCTCAGCTATTTCCACTCTGGTCATTAAATAGCATCAGCATCAGTCAAATACATCTGTCTACACTGATAAACCCAGAAAGGCTCCCGCTCAGAACTGTAGATGGTGTTGTGTAGATTGCTTGAGAGGAGAGGTCTTTGATTGTAAGGAAGCACTTTGGTGTCTTCCTCTATCTTTTGGGCCTAATTCAGAGGAACTGGAGCAATTTTTATATTGGGGATCCTGAGAGTTGTTGAACCAAACTGTAAACCTGGTAAAAACATCAAGCCAGGTGGTGTGGCAGCCTCCCCCCACACCACAAGTTTCAGCACCGATGGCCGAATCCAATGCCTGCTGAACTCAGTGGGAATCT
Source organism: Natator depressus (assembly GCF_965152275.1). Taxonomy (NCBI): domain Eukaryota; kingdom Metazoa; phylum Chordata; order Testudines; family Cheloniidae; genus Natator; species Natator depressus. The sequence goes on along the minus strand of NC_134249.1, from coordinate 19,512,937 downwards.
GTTGAGACCCAGGAATGTCTGGTCCTCTTTTAATGCCTTGCTGCAGAAGAAGATGCAGGATGCCCGGCACTCTGGGTGTAGCTTAAAGAAGTAACTTCAGAGGAAAGAGACGTATGTGGTAGAGATTATAGTGCTATCTTAGCAGCCATGGGTAATTGCAAACCCTTCTGTACTGACTAGGCACTACCACTTTCCGAGCACTGTTTCCAGAAAGAGTGAGAGAGGACTAATAATACAGTGGTGCTTAGCATCCCTTTTTGAATCCTAAGTATCCCATACCTTTTAACAAATTGAAATTGACACACCAGCTTTATACAAGAATCCCTTCCCCCAACACTGAAATGCAGCAGCTGTTTGTGCACAGAAATATCTCTAGCCTCTCATTGCCTCTGAACGCACTTGCTGGGGATTGGTTCAGCATGCTTCCTGAGAGAGTTGTCCCACCCCCGAAACATCAGCACCACGTCCTCCATCACACTGACTGTTGGTTGCCTGAGAAGTCTCCGATCCGATGCAAGTGTGGAGCTGGTCTAACCCAGCTTACTTTTCAAGAGCAGTCAGGATCATAACATAAGGCTGCATGGCTGAAGGAGTAATGACCCAAATGCTGTTCTGTTTACCTGTAGATAATAGGGCATTATGTAGAGATGACAAGTTTGGGCAGATGGTCGTTATTTCCAGTCCAAACCCATCTACAGGTGCAGATGGCTGCAATATGCTTTAGAGATAGGGTTGAAATATATTGATGATAAAATAGATCTAACTGGCATGAAATCCCTTGGCAAAGGCTGATAGCTAAGTTAGTTTAGCACTAATATATTTTGGCATTTGCTTTTAGCTTCAGTACCAATGCCAAAATATTTAAGAAACCCTTTTTTCCTCCACAACTAACTTGCAATTACAGGTATGATCCTGTTACCTCTGAAGTCAACAGCAAAACAGACATACACAGAGCCAGGACAGTGGCCCAACTAATCAAGAGAAAGGATGTCTTGTGATTAAGGCACAGGACTGGCATTTGGGAGATCAGGGTTCAATTATTGGCTCTGCTACTGACTCGCTATGCTATCTTGTTCAAGTCACTTAATCCGTTTGTGTCTCAGTTCCCCACCTGTAAAATGGGAATAAGACATTCTGCTTTCGTCTGTCTTCACTATTTAGACTGTAAGCTTCCCAGGGCAAAGATTGTCTCTTCCTACGTGTATGTACCGAACCTGGCACAACCTGTTCTTGGTTGTATTACAAATAATTAATGATCAGTTCTGCTCTCAGTTTCTTTCTTGTAAATTTGGAGCAATTCCAGCGATATGAACATTGCAAAGGTCAAATTGCCCAAAATACAAACACTTTTTCTTTAGTCTGTTAGAATGTCCTTGTAATTTTTTCCCAAAGGGGGCAATTTTCCCCCTTTCAAAATAAATGCTGCAATGTTCTTGTTCCCCCCATTAAAAAAATCAATGCCGGCAGCTCAGTACTCATTCAAGAAGCAGCGATGTGAAAACAAGTACATGTGCAATGAATAGAGAGAAGAATGGGGGAGGAAATAGGTTTTCATTTCACACCTTCAGTGGGTTGATCTAAGCACCTTTCTTGGCACACCTTTAAGACACATGAAAAAGTATTTAAAGACTACGAGTACAGCTTCTTTAATAACTTTGGGTAATGAAAATCTGCCAGTGGGCCAGGATTAGCACAGTTATATAGAGTATTTCAATTTAAACTTCTTAAGATCTCTTGACGTTCTATTTATTGATTGATGTAAAGGAACTTTTCTTTAACTTGGGTAGATTTTCAGAGTTTGTACCCCTTGAATCCCTTTCTATCCCAACAACCACTTGTCGATTCTGGGAGGCGTCTGACAACCAGTTTCATCGCCCCGCCATTTTGTGACTCCAGAATTTTGCATTTAGTGACTTTAAAAATAAATATATTTGCAAAGCAGAAGACAACACATTTCAAGAGTCAGCTCCTCAGCTGATGGAATCAATGGCGATATGCTGATTTGCACCAGCTAGGATCTGGCCCCAAGTGTCTGGATATAAGGAAGCTTTTTCCTGGTATTCTCCTGTTGGTCGGTCTGTATCCATCTGTTCTTTTTTGTCTTATGCTTAGATTATAAGCTCTGAGGGACCATCTTCTTTTGTTCTCTGTTGGCACAGTGCCTAGTAGAGTGTGGTCCTGGACCATGACGAGGGCTTCTAAGCACGATGATAATACAAATCAATAATAATAACAATGCTCTTCATTAGAATTACATTCAAAAGCAGAGAAGCCCAAGACTGAATTGGCCTGGAGACTTTATTAGCCTCTTTACCCGAGAGGTGGTGGGGAGCCTTCCAGGGAAAGGCACGTTCATGGGATGGAGTTGGGAAATGTGCCTGCTGCTTATGGCGTGCAGGTTCTAGCACTATATTCACTTTGAGGGCCCAAATCTGAAAACTCAGCCTCCTTTTCATGCCAACATGGTAAAATTCACCCCTGTGCAGAGGTCAGCGTGTATGAGACATAAGCGATAGATTGCCCTGGTGCTGGAACATCTGTACTGGCATGAGAGCTTGTAAATAGCTAACTCCTGGACTGTGCCAACAGTCATTTACAGGAACAAAAGGGAAGCTGGTTTAAGGTCACTTTAAACATCGGGCCCGATGAATGTATAGTTTGTGGCAATATGTGATGGCAAAGACTTTCTATTTGCTCTCGCTCAAAGGCACAGTGCTGCAGGCTGTACTAACATGAGTTGCTCTGTTGTCAATGGGACTATTCCCATGAGTGAGAATGGCACCTAATTCAGCAGGTAATGATGCCTTCTCTTAGGCCAGCACTACACTACAAACTTATATCCATGGGCGGCTGGGGAGGCCAGCCCAGTGGCCATGCAGGCCAGTCAGCCTCACCTCAGTCCCTGGAAAAATCATGGAGCAGGTCCTCAAGGAATCAATTCTGAAGCACTTAGAGGAGAGGAAAGTGATCAGGAACAGTCAGCATGGATTCACCAAGGGCAAGTCATGCCTGACTAATCTAATTGCCTTCTATGATGAGATAACTGGCTCTGTGGATGAAGGGAAAGCAGTGGACGTGTTGTTCCGTGACTTTAGCAAAGCTTTTGACACGGTCTCCCACAGTATTCTTGCCAGCAAGTTAAAGAAGTATGGGCTGGATGAATGGACTATAAGGTGGATAGAAAGCTGGCTAGACTGTCGGGCTCAACGGGTAGTGATCAATGGCTCCATGTCTAGTTGGCAGCCGGTATCAAGCGGAGTGCCCCAGGGGTCAGTCCTGGGGCCGGTTTTGTTCAATATCTTCTTTAATGATCTGGAGGATGGTGTGGATTGCACCCTCAGCAAGTTTGCAGATGACACTAAACTGGGAGGAGTGGTAGATACGCTGGAGGGTAGGAATAGGATACAGAGGGACCTAGACAAATTGGAGGATTCGGCCAAAAGAAATCTGATGAGGTTCAACAAGGACAAGTGCAGAGTCCTGCACTTAGGACAGAAGAATCCAAAGCACCGCTACAGACTAGGGACCGAATGGCTAGGCAGCAGCTCTGCAGAAAAGGACCTAGGGGTTACAGTGGATGAGAAGTTGGATATGAGTCAACAGTGTGCCGTTGTTGCCAAGAAGGCCAATGGGATGTATAAGTAGGGACATTGCCAGCAGATCGAGGGACATGATCGTTCCCCTCTATTCGACATTGGTGAGGCCTCATCTGGAGTACTGTGTTCAGTTTTGGGCCCCACACTACAAGAAGGATGTGGAAAAATTGGAAAGAGTCCAGCGGAGGGCAACAAAAATGATTAGGGGACTGGAACACATGACTTATGAGGAGAGGCTGAGGGAACTGGGATTGTTTAGTCTACGGAAGAGAAGAATGAGGGGAAATTTGATAGCTGCTTTCAACTACCTGAAAGGGGGTTCCAAAGAGGATGGCTCTAGACTGTTCTCAGTGGTAGCAGATGACAGAACAAGGAATAATGGTCTCAAGTTGCAGTGGGGGAGATTTAGGTTGGATATTAGGAAAAACTTTTTCACTAGGAGGGTGGTGAAACACTGGAATGCGTTACCTAGGGAGGTGGTGGAATCTCCTTCCCTCAAAATTTTTAAGGTCAGGCTTGACAAAGCCCTGGCTGGGATGATTTAGTCGGGGATTGGTCCTGCTTTGAGCAGGGGGTTGGACTAGATGACCTCCTGAGGTCCCTTCCAACCCTGATATTCTATGATTCTATGCCCCTTCCTCCCGAGGCCCTGCCCACCCATACACGGGAGCCCCGAACCCATCTGTAACAGGAGGATCCTTGAGGGCCCCACGCCTGGAGGAGCCACGGCCTGCCGACCCTGGCCAAGCCGGGCCGCCCCCCTGCCCAGGCGCCAGTCAGGTCCCAGCCACACCGGGCTGAGCCTCCACCACCACCCCGAGCCACTGGGCTGGCCCCAGCAATGCCGACCCCCTGAGCTGCCAGCTGGGCCATGCCACCAGCCCCCAGCCCAGCCGAGGGCCAGGCTGAGCTGCTGGCCATCCCGAGCCCTGGGCTGGCCCCATGCACACCGGGCCAGGCCACCACCACCTGAGGTGCCAGCTGGGCTGAGCCGCTGGGCCGGCTCCGGACATGCCAGCCCCCCTGAGCCCCCAGCCCTGCTGAGCCGAGCCACAGGCCACCCCAAGCGCCGGCCCGCCCCCTGTCAGCCCCAGCGCACAGAGCCACCTCGCTCCCCCGCCAGACCCTCCTGCCCACCGCTGGCTCACCGCGTTCCCACCTCACTCCCCCGCCCCAAAGGAGGAGGGACGCAGCGGCACACAGGCAGGTAGTAGCAGCCAGTGGGGGCCTCGGAGAAGGGGTAGGGGCAGGGCCATCACGGCCCAGGTGTCCGGCAGCGGGTTGGTGGCAGTTGCACCAGGAAAGTTTCCTGGCCTATTATACCTGCCCCCCCCTCCCCCAATGCTTGTATCGGTATCACTGCATTGCCCAAGGGATGTGAAAAATCCACCCCCCTGAGCAACATAGCCATACAGACCTAACATCCAGTGCAGACAGCGCTATGTTGACGGGAGAGCGTCTCCCACTGACACAGCTGACGCCCCTCGATGGGGTGGATTAACTACGCCGACAGGAGAAGCTTTCCCAGTGGCGTAGCAGCATCTTCGCCAAAGCGATACAGCAGCTCAGCTGCAGCGCTGTACGTGTCGACAAGCCCGTAGCGGTTCCTCAGGCAGAAAATCACTTTAATTTACATGACACGATTAAGTGAACAGAAAGGAAGATTAAAAAAAGAGACCCTCATCAATATTCAACGGCAGCCCATTGTCCGCTTCTCCCAACAGTCCTATAGAACAGTCCCGTGTACACAGCCCCATCCCTTCTCGACAGCCTTCCATTCCATTGCTCGTGCTTCATCGTAGAGATTGATTAGAGTACCCAGGAATATGAAATACGCAGTCACGGGCTACCTCCGGCCTTTCAGGGACAACTTCAACAGGAACACAAACACATTTCTTTATCGTTGGACATTCCGGAGAGAAATAAAATCAACTGTCATTTGTCACTCAGAAAATATAGGAACGCTTGGTTTTTGCCCCCTCCCACCAGCCAACAAAAGTGGGAGGAAGTCAAAATTGCCAAGCAAAAAAAGAACATATTGACATGAGAAAGGAATAAAGTGCCTAGGGTTACAATTTATTGCAGAGAGTGTAGGTGGGGTGCGTGACTGCATGCAGGAAAGTTACCCGAGATGCATTTATCTTACCGAGCGCCTTATTTACTTTCTTCTCTATTTTTCAAGTAAATAATATATTCAAGAAGAAATGGCAATATTCTCGCATGCGGTCGACACATGGCTTCCAATGTTTTATGACAGGTTGTAATTCCAGCATTTGGACTTGGGTTTTTTTACATGCAGTATTAAACAGGATTTTCCTAGCAGGCAAGGTTTATTCTGCTGAGAAATTACCCTTTCATTTATGCAAAATGGTTTGATGATTACTAAAATCGCCAGAGCCCACTTTGGTATGCGAAGACGAGACATATTGCCACGGTGAGCTATCGCAGCTGTTCAGAGATCTCTTTGGTGTTGCTATAAAAGCCAGATGACATCAGTGGGTCAGGAGCTTGAGAGAGCTGTGAAATATCCATTCCATTGGCATCAGTCTGGCTTAGTCACGTTGATTCAAAACATCAGCTGAGATTTCTTGTAGAGGTGATGCAAGGGAACCTGGTGAAAGGACAGAGAAACGAACTCAAAGGGAACAGTCCATCCATGGGAGATGGTTAGCTGTGGCGTGGCCTTCACGCTGTATCAAACACTCAGAAACTGGAACCCTGTACCAAGCGGGACGTCAGCAGTGAGAAAAATAGGCTGATGCCAGCAGCATTTCATTCTGATCCGTAGAAGAATGCCGTCTTTACCCATTAGCCATAATGTCTCCAGAAGGAGCAGTGCTTCTCACAATCTGAGGGATGTATTGCCCTCTCTCATTCTTGGCTTAGGCCTAGATCCTACAAGAACTGACACACAAGCTTCACTTCATGCATGTGAGTAGTCCCACGGAGGCCAATGGAACTACTCACCTGTGTAAAGTTAAACATATGTGTAAGTTCTTTGCAGCATCGGGGTCTAGGGAGCGATTTTCAAAGGATACTTTTTTTTTAATGTATCTAACTCCCACTGAAAGTCAATATTATTATTATGAATTATGATTATTATAGACCTAGGAACCATGGAAGTTAGATCCCCCTGTCTGCCAGTTGTGCCTTTCAAAATCTGTCCCTTAGTCTGTAAATCTGCAGGATGATTATAAGAACCAACCAAATGATCCTACATTGTAGTTAAAATGATCGATCTGAGGAACAGCAGGAGTAGGACACTGAGCTTCTTCCCCACTAGGCCAGGGCTTCACATATGACTCAGCTTGATAGTAATTAGAGCTGGGGTTAATTATTTTTAAATTAATATTAAATGCCAAGTGTGGCTCCTTGTTGTTGGCTTGGTGATAGGATACCTCATTTGTGACTATTCAGACAACTGCCCAGTGTTCCTGAAAATATTCATGAATCCTGAAAGTTTCATGACGTTTAACATTAACTGTCAGAAAATGTGCACCAGTGTGTCATTATTTCTTATTCACCATTTGTCATTCTCTAGCTTTAAAAAGTTTCATTCATCCAATCAGAAAGAGCAAACAGAAACATGTGACTTTGGCTGAGGTCTGTGAGACTTAAGCTTGTACCTAAAGTTAAGCATGTGCTTTGTAGAGTTGGGATGGATTGCTGAAGCAGGGCCCCTTGAGGAACAATATTTAGTCTCCTCATGGTATTTTAGTGCCTCTGAAGTGGAAATTCCATGAGAAGATGGGAACTCATGTTATTTTGGAATCCTAACTAGCTCCCCGCAGCATTAAAAAGACAGAGAATACTGTAAACATCACCAGGAATACAGAGATATTCATCAGTATTCAGGTTTACCCAAATATTGCTATTTTTGACTTTATTTGGATTCCTTTGGAGATCAAAAGTATAGCCTTAGATTCCAGTGATTTTGATCTGGCATTTTCTTGAGCACTAAATAATTCCCTTTAAATAATAATTATAAAAAGACACAGTGATTATTTGATAATGCATTCATACCAACTGATTGATGTCATAAACACAGGAGTGTGACTTCATGGCAGGATCAAAGAGTAGAAGGAGCCTTTATTCAAGCACAAATATCTCCTGCGATAGGGGAATACAGAAAAGTTACTAGTAAACACCAGATTGTTGTTTTGCATAAATGTCCTTTTACCTCAAGTACAACTCAGGATGAAAATCCCCTTTTAAGGTATCAAATGAGACATTACGTGTAGTGCTCTCCAGCAGACAATATTTGGTGAAGTGATTTTGCATGACAGTTTACAAACATAGCAGGTACTAACCTATTCACAAAACTCCCCTGGGGTGCCTCTATCATTTGGCTGCACAAGCCACTAAATTGCTAAGCAATTCCAATTAGATGAAGCATTTCTCTTCAGTTCCTTTGCTAACCGGTTGCATCCTGTAGTTAGTACTGCTAGGGCCCAATACTGAGAAGCGATGAGGACCCTGGTTCGAATGGGAATTGAGGGCACTCTGCACCAGAAAACAGGAGCGCCACAGCTCACAGCTTCAACCGCTTTAGAGCTGGAACTTTCCACCCTAGAGATGGCTGCATTTCAAGTGGTGGGTGAACTAGTCCCCGATACAGAGATCCTTTGAGCTGAATCATGCCATGTATGTATACGAGACAGCTGATAATGATGGTAATTAGTATAGAAAGAACCAAGAGGGCAGCCTGTCTTCCACTTACAAATTCCAAGCATTGCATGCGGAGGAGGCCATTGCTTTTATATTATGTTGATCTTGCAACACATCTTGGAGAAAAATAAAATGGACAATGGCGTTAAAAAATCAGCCCTGGCAGTTTCCATCTGAGGTCCTTGGTTCAAACCTCCACCCGCACAGGAGCTGCTGAAATCCGGTCAAGAAGAGGACTTGCCAGGAAGCAAAATGCAGTGAATTTATGGAACACCAAGTTAGTTTCTAAAGAGCAAAAACCTATTTAGCACCAGCAACATGGTACAGACCCAGGAGAGAGGGGCCCACATACTCCATCCAAAGGGATTAAGTGGGAGGCCTTGATGTAGCATTCGCATGCCTAACCTAGGGTGAAAGGCAAAACTCAGAAATTGGCACAAGGTGATCAGACATCAGTAGAGAGACTGACATGCTCTGGCGTGAAGGCTGAGCTGGAAGGGCTACGTCTTCTCTGCCCCACCCCCACTGGAAGGAGAAATAAATTAATAAACTTTCCACATCTTTCCACATCCAATCACACCAGATGATTTTACCCAGTGATGCAGAATAGAAGAGTGTTGAGCTCTTCACACAGAATGCTTAGGGACACATTCCTCCTCTTGTTACACCCCTGATCTCAGTGGAGCTATCTGAGGGGTACATTGTTAGGAGCCAGGACTTTTACTTGTTGCAATGAGGTGTGTGTTACACGGAGTCTGTTCTTTTACATTGGGAGGCGGGAAACAGATTGTTGTATTGAGCTGGGCCCCCCCTGCCCCCAATTGTACCATTCCCATTTTCATCACTGTAGAGATACTCCTTGTGACCACAAATATGACAGCGTTGAGAGAAATGTCCCTGCTTGACCTCAAACTCCTCACCTCATCTGTAAAGTGCTTTGATAAATCTAAGAGGGAAGGCTGAACCAAGATGACTCTAGCATTTTCAGGAGATCCCCTTTGATGAACTCATGGAACTAATAAACCAAACCAAGAGTCGGCACGGCTAAAGTGTCTGATGTAGGCCCCAATCCAGCACAGCAGTTAAGCACATGCTTAAGTTTAAGCACATGAATAGTCCCACTGAAATCTGGGTAGATAGGAATTTGTCACACCATAGCCCTGAAATCAGAAATTCTGGGGTTCCTTTAATTGACACTCAGTTACTGTTTTCATTAGAAACACGGACCTCATCCAGGTGTGTTGAATGATTGACAAGGTTGTCAGCAAACTGGGTCTAGTTCTTGTCAATGTATGGTTTTTCCATCAAACCCAGCAAATTTGTAAGTCCATGGTTGGAAGTTGAAGCTGGATAAATTTCAAACTGGAAATAAGATGCATATTTGTAACAATCAGGGTAAATAACAAAAGGATATGATAAATTATCCATATCTTAGATTCTTTAAATCAGATTGAATATCTTTCTAAAAGATACGACCAAAAGTTATTGGGATCAGTGCAGGAACCACTGTATGAAATTACATACCCTGTGCTATGCAGGAGGTCAAACTAATTTATTATAATAGTCTCTTCTGGCTTTCAAATCTATGAATTTATAAACCCGGGTTAAACTCAGGGACTGACTTTTTTGGGTGGGTGGGGTCTCCCATTGGAAACTCAAAGTAGAACTCAAGAATTGTAAGCAGCCTGGGGTTCCTCAAAACACATAGTCACACCAAATCACTCAGTCTGCCATAATGATGCCTTTTAAAGTTTTATTCTTTAAAGAAAATGTAGTGCACACGTGAAAGAGAAATAAAGGGATGTTTGGAGTGGATTTAGGAATGTGGTGGATGATATCCCTGGATCCTAAAATGAAGGAGGTTAGAAGGCAGGGCACAACTCTGAGAAGATGTTGCAAACCTATGCACATATTAAAAGCAATATTATTGTCAGGGAACATGGCAAGGGCTGCATTTAAAGGGAGCCTAGTTTTCTTATCTAAGGCACATCTAGCTGTGACGAGGGGCTGACTGCCTGCCAATAATAAGCAGGTTCGATTATAAAAGCTCCATCATTGTCACTGAGCAAAGTATCACCAGTGCTCCTGAAAAATGGACCTCATGCCAAGTTGTATCGCCTCATCATCAGTCATGGTCGTGCTGCCTGCACTGAATTTCCAAAATCTATTATTCACTTAAGAATGGGATTTGGGGAAGCAGATATCCAATGTTTTGCAAATATAGTACTCCAAAGTAAATGCATTTTCTTTCCCCCCTAGGAAGGAAGTACAGACTATATGGCTCCGCAGATCTAACATTAAGATTGGAAGGTGAGGCTAGTGGCTTTGTAGATTTTTCTCTTGGCATCGAGGGCCTGATCCATGGGCCCTGGAGTCAGCCATAAAACTACATTTGAGTCAGATGGATTCAGCGGCGGGTGGACACTGTCTCAGAGCTTTGGGGGTAGCTCTAAGGGAAGCTTTAAGGCACAGACAGTAGACAATTGGCAAGAAAAATGTTGCAAATAAATTGACTTTTTGGGGTCAAAATATCAACCAGCTTCTTTTTGGTTATTTTGAGTCTAACAAAATATCAACCAGCTCCGTGCCTTCATTGAGGCCTGGGGGCTGGTGGGATGTGTCTAAAAATAAAAGTGATTTTATGCATCCAGTGAGAGCACACTCCTAGTAAGAAGAGAGTCTTGCCATCTTCTTTAGCTATTCCTGGGAAACTATGCTCCTCGAATGATCATCCTGCAACAATTTTGCTAAGAGGCATAGTATCAGAACATGGTATGTTCCACCCCTTGCTCCTCCCTAGCTTAAGTTCTTTTTACTTATTATTTTATTTGAACTTCATGCTGGTGAAAGATAAGGTTACTGGTGAGCTCTAGCTGTATATATGTAAATAGTGGATAGATCAAGTGCAAATAGATGGCAGTGGAGAATATGTAACATAGTCCTTGGGCTTTGGGACAGCAAAAGATTGTGTGCTGCAAATGGCTCTCTCTGCCTGCCCTTTACATAGGCTCTTAACATGGCATCAGACGTAAACTCCACCAGTATTCCTCTACCATGATCTGTAGGGACTGCTGGGTAGGGGGTACTTCATTCTCTATGGGCCACATGGTCTTTGATGGCCAATTAGTGCCAGTTGTAGTGGGAGGGTTGTTTTTTTTGTGTGTCCTTTTTGTTTTTATCTACCCAGCAGGACCTGAACGGTGACCCCCAAACTCATTTAACACAAGCCACCCAGCAGCCGTAAAACAGCACAATAATAATTGCCATCCAGCAAGCTGCGACCCTTGCAAATAAAATACAGCAAGTCCGTGATGCAGGCATTATGTGAGTCATCGCCAGTCAGATAATGGGTATAACCTGCTTACCAAAACACAGAGAGAAATCATTTATCCTCTTCTTTTTTAAGTGTCTCTGAAGGAGCAGATCTGCAGCAAGACCGTGGTTACATTCGTGTCAAGGGATGACATTCCCAATTGGCTAGATTTCAGGTCACTTTCAAGGCAGAATGAAGAAGCTTGACTGGTTTTTTTGTAGGGAAAATCACCTTCATCTTTCTCTTCTCTTCCCACCCCAAAAACTTGGGACTTTCTCCTCCCTTACACCCATGTAAATGAGGAGTTGCTCCACTGAAGTTAATGGAGCAACCCCTGGTGTACAAGTGAGTGGAGTTTCAGGCCCACGGCTTCTAAATGTCCTCACTGATCACAATGGGCTGGATTGTAACTGGACAGTCCGGCCTGAAGAAGACACAGTTGCGCTGCCCCAGCGGCAGATCAACAGCTGGTTTATGAGTCACAGTCTGGTGCTTTCCTCTCTGCACCAGTTCTGGGCCTGGGCTGACGCACTGGGGAGAAGGAGCCTAGAGTCTCCACCCTGCCCTCTCACCCACATGGGATGGGGGAATAGCAGCCTAAGGACTGATGCTTCCAGTTGTGTAGGAGGTAGCCTATAAAGGATGTTTCTTTACCTCCCTTATTCCTGTGCACAAGTGCATGTAAGAACGATCACGACTGAACCCAGTGCCGCTCTCCTATAACAATGGCAGACTTGCTAGAGTTTTCATTTCTTAAACAATATTTCCATTTTATTACATATCACAATAACTGTAATAATGACATTTCAGCCATAGACGTAGGACAAAAGACACAGCGCTGATCTCATATTTATTTGCTTGCCTTGGGATTACATATTCTTAAATAATAACAAAAGATAGACCTTTAGAATAACTGATGAAATTCTTTTGATCTGCAGTGAAGACCTAAAAATGAGCCATGAGATTAAACGGGGAGTGCAGGGGGAGGGTTAGGGCTTTAACTACAGGAGGGAGGAGGGTTTATTTTATTATTGTCCTATTATTTTTTTAAGCTGGGGCATACATAATTTTGCGTAAAAGCTGAATTTAGGGGGATGATAATCTGCTTTTATAGTCTACTCCTCTAATTAAATCATTTCTTATTAATGTTCACATTAAAAATTCCTGAAAGGCAGCCTACATTTAATATGAAGAACTTGGAAAATGGAATTTCACCCAGAAAATGCAACCCCAAATGGTTCCTGGCAGAGGGCCCATCCTTACAAATTGCCAAAATCCCCCTACAAAGTTGTTAACACTAGATTTTAGCATGAGTCTCATGATATTTGAAGGTTTTATAAGCCTCAGCTTTAAGATGGAGTCTTGTAAGTGAGGCTCTCAGCTATCCGAGAAAGAAAGAAAGCCTATCTAGCCCTCATGGTTGCAAAAAAAAAGGCTTGGAAATGTGAACGCTAAAGGCTCAAAAACCAGAAAGCAAACAAAAAACCCGAAATTGATCACCTTTTAAAAAAAAATTGGATGATTTTCAAGCCAATGTCATGATTTTTTGAACATTAGTGATTTACAATATTGTGAGTGCCCTCAACTCCCATTAACAATTCTGAGCTCTGATAAAGCACTCTGCAGCCATAGCTCTGAAAGCACTTTGTAAAGGACAGTGAATCTCATTATCCAAGTTTCACAGATGTAGAGAGGTGAAGGGACTTGTCCTAAGTCACAGAGTGAGTCAGTGGCAGAGCCAGGAATTAAACATAGACCCCCTGATACCCAATATCTTCCGTGAACCACCAGTCCATATTGTTTCCCATTGCATTTTGAGCTGAGGGTATTCCACCTCCCAAGATCAGACCCTGATACAACATGCATGTCACGACACTTGTTTACAGTGAGAGCCATTTGCTATAAAGAACAGGAGTTTTCAAACAGAAGAGAAAAATGACAATGCTTGGATTGTAGTGAACAATGTGCTGGGAAAAACCATTTGGAACGTACAAGCAAGTAGGAGTTATTTTCTGCATGAAAGAGAGGATGTTATACTATGGGTGGCTGAGACATAGCTTTCCCCTCAATGCATGTAGCAATTGCAGTCTGCGCTGTGTAGTATATTCTCCTCTAGCATTATAGCAGTGTGAGGAAAAGCAATGGAGGCTCACATTTCATTTTCAAGTCACACCACAATGTTGGGGCAAATTGAGTCACCCAAGCCTGGAGACAGGCTTCAGAGCAGTGAGCTGCTGAGGTGTAAAATAAATAAATAAAATAAAAAAGTTACTCCAGCTAGGGAAAGTTTATTGATCCACTGTAATTGCTGGCTTTCCCTCATTTAGTAGCCACCAGACCTCAACTCCATTGAGTTACACAGTACAGAGTTCCCAATGGACGTGTGGAAAAAAAAATTCCTTTCTTGCGTGTCCATTAAATATTAAGCACCTTCTTTAGGAAAGGAACCTTTATTTACTAGTAGAAGCGAGTCAGGGAAACCTGTTGGATTAATCCAGAGATTTAAAGTCCAGATGTTGTAGAGTTTACAAATGCAAAAGATTATTGTGCTCAGAGGCCCTGAGCCTCTGACACTATTGTTGATTGGATGGGGGGAATCTAGAATGGGGCTGATGCTTTATGTGGCCGACTGTGAACCTATGAAGAAGAGAGACCTTTCTTTTCTCTCCATGTAGCTACTGTATCCTAACACAGAATGACAATAAACCCAATCCAAGCATTCAGGGATTCCAACACAGCAAACAGAGCCCCTGTATTATCACTATTAATTATTACATGAATTTCTACAGCATCAATCTCCATACTATCTGGGAACCGCAACATAAATTCAGCGTTAAATTAGCATAAATTACCTAAATTAACATAACATACCATATGTGACATGTATTAACGTAACATAATGTGGCATAAATTACAATAATTCAAGGTTGACTTTCCTGACTTTGTGCGACTGTAAATCTTTAAGAATTAGGATTAAAGCAAGAAACATTAAAAAGTGGATTCATTTTTACAAAGAACGGTGGAAATGCAATGTCTTGCAACACTGTTAATTTAGCAAAGGCTTTTATTTAATTTGCCACTTAACAATAATAGTGCTGCTTTGCATTTACACGAGCACCTTTAATCCAAGGCACCTGCAGCACTTTACAAATATTAATTAACTGGCAGGTAACTATTAGCATTCCCATTTTTTAAGCACAGGGAAACTGAGGCTGAGACAAATTAAGTGACTTTTCCAAGGCAGCAGTGGATCCAGGAACATAACCCGGGAGTCCTGACTTCTAGCTCTCTGGCCTAACCACCAATTAATGGGCTACTCCTGCTTCCACTGCTGTCAATGGCTATGCTCCTTCCAAACTTTTTTGCCTTCCCGAAACTGACCCCAAATTCAGAGTATAATGATTGTACTGCAGTTTAACTCCTGTTGGGATGGGGGTGGAGGAATGGGATGTGGGTGTTGGACTCATCTCCCCAGTTAAATCCCCCCAAATGCCATGAGAACACAATGCTTAATACAAAACGCCATGAGAACATACAATACTTTTCTCTCCAGTGCATTTTCCGGAGAATGAATCTGCTTTGATGGAGGGAGACACGTTACTGGAGTTATCATTTCAGGCCCAATTTTACTCCCCTGCTACTTGTTCATTAAAAGAGGGCAGAATCAATTTATGAGCCCAACCCTGCAAGGTGATTAATCACCGGCTATTGATGCAGATAGGATGAAGGGATGTTGCATCTTTGCAGAATCAGGCCCAGAGACAGGAGACAACCAGGTGGTATGAGAGAGGCTGCTGCAATCACCCAGTGTGTCATCCCTTACTCCCCCCGGGCTTCACCTTGCTCAGAGTATTAAGGAAACCCTAGTGCCTTTCGCAGCTTTATTGTGGCTGCTGCACCCCTATTTACTGGGATGAAAAACAGCTGTAATCTCATCTCCATGTAAACCATGTTGCTCCTACTGATTCTGGAAATCCATAGTATTCAACTCCTCGGGGGCAGGGAGGGGAGAATCAAGACTTTGCCCTTGAAGAATGCAGTGGCAAGTATATTAGTCATAGAAAATCCATTACTCAAAATGATGAATGTCCTTTCCTGCTATGTTGCTGTTAGTTACCAGAATAAAAACCTCAGACACATGTTGGAGTCCTATAAGGACACTAATTTACATGACAAATACATAGATTACAAACTATTGTGTTTCATTAGATCCTGCAGCCTGGCAATTGAAGAATTGTCCCTCTTCAGCTGTCTCCCTTCTGAGTCTTGCAGGAAGCCAGAGCTCCCAGATTGCATTTGCTCCTTGCTGACATGCTTCATGGCCAGTGCTGAAGCACCAAGTCCAGACAGTTTATTCTATTTTTTCCACCCATAGAGTCACTGTATTAAAAAATCTAAGTATAGACCAAAGAGAGTGGGGGCTTCTCAATGACTCAAGTTCTCCCATCAAAAAATGTGCCCTTTGTGATTAGTTTAACAGGGGCTAACTCCTGCTCCTCTTACTGATTGCCCCAAGGGGCTGCATGTGTGAGAAGCAGAATTCAGCTTTTCAGGAGGGTAAGTGCCCCTGAATAAGACTATGCAGTGTAAATGCTATGCATCTCCGCTGTGCTGCAGGGCTGGGGAGCAGAAAGGGGAGTTCTATAGGGGGTGGGAGGGAGGGTGGAAAGGCATTGTCCCACAGGCAGAGCAGCAGAGAAAATGGTAGCTTTTGGCCCTTACCCTACTCCTATGGACTCCGACAGCAAAAAATTCCATTAACTTCAGTAACACAAGTTCTGGTACTTAAGCAGCAAGCTTGGGGCCTGTTCCATCCCCCAGTGTCAGAGACTGAAATACTTCCATTAACTTTGCTGGGAGAAGTAAATTGTGATAAAATCCAGAAAGTTGGCAACGTTGCTTTTCCATGAGGGCTCTGGCTTTTGTGAAGCTTGTATGCCTCTTAGAAATCCTCCTCTTTTTTGGGTCCACCCTATTCTGTGCAACTTTGAGCTAACACCCAGCCCTTATAATCAAAACATAACAGGGGGAAAGTTAGTTGCTCCTTGTGCCTAATTTAGGAACATTAATGCTCCCTTTCTGGAAAAGCAGCTCCCCAGGCCAGTCACTTTGCTATGCCATGATGGGAATTCCCCACTACACACGCAGTTGGGTAGTGGCAGCCTCACTTTTGCATTGCTTCGCTGACTTTGCTATGAATGTGCTTCACCCATGACAGACAGAGAATAAATATATGCAGTTCAAGGCACACTGAACGTGACCATTCATTCTGGGGGATGCAGAGATGCCCCGACAAATCAGGACATTAAAAAAAAAAAAGATAGAAAAAGTTGGCAAAACTTTTCTGAACTTGCAGAATAAATACAAAAGCAGGGAGGGAGAAGCTCAGTTTTAGTATTGGGGAAAGAAGAGTTTATCTGGCCAAATGCACCGTGGAGTGGCAGGGCCAAAGTCCGTGCACCCGGAGAGAAACTATCCCAAAGACTTGGGGGTGGTGGAACTGTTCTAGGAGTACAAGCTTATTTTTCCAGTTTTTTCTCCCCTTGGGGCAATCAAATGAATTCTCTCTTTCTCACTCTCACACACAGATGCACAAATCCAATCAGAGGCAAGGCCAGGCCAGGCCATATTCCCTTTATGAATGTTAAATCTTTAAAGCATGCATACAGAGCAACTATCAATAACCTCTTTCCTCCATTCCACCCCAAAGAGCTAATGTTGTTCCTCTCGAGTCTAGACCACCCTACCCTGGCTTTCTACACAGTCACACACCTTCCCACTCCCCCTCCTGGGAAGTAGCCAAGCCTCTTTTGAAGGTTCTGAGCCCAGCCAGGCTCAGCTGTATCTGATTGCTTCCCAGCTGGCAGAGCCTCTGAAATCCCCAGCTGCGGTTTAACTCTGAAAACTTGCTGCAGCCTCTCCCTAAGGGTGTGTCATGACATACCTTTCCCGGGATCAGTGAAAGACCCATGCATGCCATCATAGTATTGCTAGACATTATGGGCTAGATTCACTAGTGCACACAGGGAGATATAAATTATACTTTCCTATGCCAGAAAGTACCTTACCTCAGTACATTACCAGGAGAAGAACACAAATCAGAAAGTTGGGTGTGTGTGTGTTTTGAGGGGGGGATCTTAGGGTAGCTGATTTTAAATGGGAACAAGGCATAACAAACTAACTGAAGAGTGCACAAAGCTGTTTCACGACACTGCACTGTAGGATGCTGGTACTACTGACACTGCAATTTTTATGCAATGATGTAAATGACACAAGACAGTAGCAACAGTCTGTGCTGCAGGACACGGAGGAAAAGAACAAGGTGTGGTCGTGCTGATGGCAAAGTAAGAGCTGGTAAGGTTGATACTAGAGCTGTGCGAATAAAGGTTTGTTTGACTGGCAGTTCCAGAAAATTAAATTGTTTTGGGTCAAAGAAGATGTTTCGTTTCTGATTTGAGCACTTAATGTTCTTTTTGACTTTTAAAAATAAAATTAAACATTTAGAAAGGTTTCATTTTGAAAATGTTTCTCTTTTTTCAACCTTTTGGCCACAATTTTTCTCCCAACCAAAACAATTGGGCAAAACTGACTCACGTTTGGGGAATTTTTCCGTGTCACCGAATCTTCATTTTTTTTTTTTCATTGAAAAAAATGTTGGTTGAAAATTTCTGCTCAGCTCTAAAGTTTATAGCCCATTGTTTGCTTTTAAAGCCAGAAATTCACAAGGCTTTCCCCAGAAAACTCAGACCTTGTTATATCATTTGTATTTGGTCGTACCTAGGAGCCCCAGCCAGGGACCAGGACCCTATTGTGCTAGCTGTACAAACACAGAACAGTAAAGCCGTCCCTGCCCCAAAGAGCCAATCCTTTTCAGCACATGTCCTGCCGACAGAAGTGTAACCACCCTTTCACTGCAGAATGGGATTCCAGGATAAGAATTTAATCACTGGCTTGCAGTATGAGTTTCTGTGGAGAATTCTGCTAATGAAGATCTATGTCTCTGCGCAGTGAGACCTTGTTGCAATTCTGAACTAGTCCTTGATGTTTGGTCAGATCAAATGCTCCATTATGCCTCTTTCATGAATCAAGGGAGTTTGTTTGGACTTGGAAAACGTATCAGATCAACTGGGAGAGGCTCAGAAATGAAAAACTAGCAGCGGTGTAGAAAGGCAGCATGGTCTAGTGGGTAGGATACAGGACTAGGAGCCAGGACACCTGGGTTCAGCAGCTGGTTTTGCCACTGATATGCTATGTGTGGCCTTGGGGAAACTATTTCATCTCCCTGTGCCTCTGTTTCCCCTCCTACTGTTTGTCTGTCTGTCCTTCAAGACAAGGACTATCTCTGATGTGTCTATAGTGCCTTGCCCTGTGGAGCCATTAGACGTTGGGGCTTTTACACATTACTGTAATACAAAGCTATGTTACATATCTGTATCCAAGTTCATGCTTTAATTTAGTCCCTCTGAAATTAAGAGCCTGGGGGCACACTACTGTAGCCACACAGATGGCAGCGGAAGTCAGCGGATCTCCATGTGAATTTTGCCCAGGTTGCAGGAAAAGGGCCTCAGGTAGCAGTGTAGCTGGTGAGGAATTCCCCATTGGAATGATTTTCCAGCAGAAAATGCAGTCGCTACAAAAATCAAAATTTTCAAGGGGGGGGAATTTTGATTTTGGTGCCAGATGATGATTTTCTGTCGGGAAAAATCAAAATGAAATTGACATTTTGTTTGCAGTGTTGTAGCTGTGTTGGTCCCATGATATGAAAAAGACAGAGACAATTTCATTTGGGGCTGGTTCAACCTGAATCAGATTATTTCATTGTTTGAACTGACCCAAAACATTTTGCTTTGAATTTCCCTTGTGGTGCCTTATTGGAGCTGTAATTTGAGACCCTTTTCTCTACTATAGGCCAGGCTCCCCAGAGGACTACATCTCCCACTAAGCACTGCAAGTATGACCTGGGTGGTGCATCATGGACGTCACATAATGCTGGGTGCATTATGGGAGATGGAGTCTGGCTCATAGGGGAGAACCAAGGCACCAGCTTCCTGGACTACAACTTCCAGAGGCAGTGTACCAATATGGGAAAATACTGTTTGATATTGAACTGACTCAGGGTGAAGCATTTCAGGACAATTCAATAAACTGAAATGAAACATTTTGATTTTGGAATGTCAAAATGCTTCATTGTGGTCAAAAATGTTGAAAAGAAAGATTTTAACGTTTCCAAATGAAATTTATTTTTTGAATTTCCATTTTGCAGAAAATTTCAACTTTCCATCCTGATTTGGGACAGAAACAAATGTTGGAATTTCCCAGGGGATAGAAATTCCAAATTTTGCTCAGCTCCAGTTAGCAGATGTTTGTTGTTAACCCTGTGTTAAAGATGTGGAGGAGGAGATGGGTTAGTAATATTTTCATGTGTCTCATAAGAAAGATAGAGGATTTGATCATAAATTTCAGCTGCTTCTTCACCTTTGGGATGTTTGATGGGTACAAGCTTATTTTCAAGGGGAATGTACTGTGCTTCTTTGGTGGTGGTGGTGGGGGAGGAAAAAGGTTAAAATGAAACCCATTTATTGAGCTGGAGATGGAACATGAAATTCTGGAGTGACACATCAATTTGAAACAATGCAGAACTCCACAGAAGGAGTCATTATAAAGCCAGGAAGGGTAGCATAAAACATCAGAATTATTCATCAGTCCTGGGTCAGGCTTCTACTGGTGCCTTTTATCTTGCAAATAAGATGTCAGCTCTCAAGAGGCTTAATTCAATCTCTGTTTCCCCAGTTTGTTGGGCAATATATAATGATTTGTTGTTAAATATCCTCCGTTCACAAATGTATACATTTATTAGCTTAATTTTAAGACATCATGGCTGTCTTTTTATTTCAGCAGGAGATACAACAGAGCTTTTTGATGAAGAGAACTACTATAAAAGGTGCTAATAAAGAAATCAATCTCATGTTCCGGCTCCTATTTAGAATTAATTGTACTTTTTTTTTAAGCAATAGACAGTACCTAATAAAAGCAGGATCATCTGGAAAGTTATATCCCTTGATTTAATAACTGATGTGTGTCAAAGTAATCGGATTAAAAATGAATTGCTCTCTCTAATAGCTTAACGCTGACATCTATCTCATTGTCAGCTCTTCCCAAACAACAGAACAAAGAGACTCAATGTGAAATTAGCCCATTTCATTTTAAGCCTCTTCTTAATGGACTTTAAAATGAATTTCTCCTGTTTTGCAATGTAGTTTTAGAATTAAACATCAGCTGACTTTTTAAAAAAATATATACTCATAACACAGAATGGCTTCTTCATTTAACATTGGGGGCTTGCACATTAAAACAAAGTAAAATATTATGGGAAAAATGGATTCCTGGCATTTTCATTATTTTTCTCCATCGACAAACAAAACCCTCTTTATACGGACAAATGGGGACCCAGAGGTACCTGCTTACCTGATGTAAATTGTCATAACTCTACTTGACAGCTAGGACAGTTTACAGCTGCTGAGGATCTACCCCTAGTCTATGAACAAAATTAAACTATGTTCTTATTGAATCCTCTGTCTCTACCACTCCACTTCTGTTTATTTCCCCCTCTTGCTGTGTCTTATCTTAGCCTAAAGCCTGGTCTACGTTTAAAAATTAGATCCACTTAGCTACATTGCGCCGAGCTGTGAAAAATTCCACACCATAGTAAGGTCAACCGAACCCTGGGTGTAGATGCAGGTAAGTCAACAGAAGGATTCTTCTGCTGCTTTAGCTACCGCCTCTGGGAGAGGGGGATTAACTACAGTGATGGAAAAATCCCTTCTGTCAGCGTAGGAAGTATTTTCACAAGCAGCACAGTGGCAGCTCCATAGCTGAGCTGCTGGGGCTGCTATAGTGTAACTATATCCATGGCTCTGATTCCACAAGTTGCTCTGGGTGACAGCAGCTTCTAACTGTGGGGACAACTTGCAAGCCCAGGGCCTGATACTCTAAGCTTTGTGGGGAAAGGATATCTTACTGTCTATTTCAATAGTGCTCAGTATAATGGGGCTCTGAGGTGTCTGAGACTGCTAAGAGCTATTGTAATGCAAATCATAGTTAGACAGAACACTAGCTAGTACCCTCTATGCATGCATCTCAAAGCACTTTTCGAAGATGGGCTATCTTAACTTCCCCTATTTTGAAGATGGGGCAATGAGACTCAGAGAGGTCAAGTAATTGGCCCAAGGTTGCAGAGCAATCAGGGACAGAGTGATTCTTGACTCCCATTCTGGTGCCTGATCCACCAGGCCATGCTTTCACTCCAGTTTGCACACTCGGCCTATGTTCCCACCTAATGAGTGTGAGCTATTTTTAACCCGTTCATGATGCTGCTGTCTTCCTTCTACATACAAATCTGTCAAGGATGCTAGATCAGTAGGTACATGAAAGCATTTTTTCCCCCCATGTGTCCAAGTCACAGTTTTCCATGGCCGGAGAGGAATTAAAAGATGCCAAGTCTTTGAGAATCTGTTGCATATAATCTGCAAAAATTATTTGCTTTCTGTGGCGTCACAACACAACTCAGGCTGTTAGGCTCCCGTTCAAATGTAAGGAAAACAAAAGAGGTTATTTCACTGACTCTGTGGCAGAGAAGCAGGACAGAGGATGCCATGGGAGATCTTCATGTGCAAACACCTGTAGGGGTTTGTTATACCCTCAGTGGGCAGAGCCATAGATATGTCTCAGAGACTGATGCATTCAGGCCCTACGGAAATGGGTGATGGGTTTGAGGAAAGAGGAAGATTTTATGTTCTGAAGTGCGTTAACAATACAATGAAATTATCATAAGAGACCACTCCAGATGCCAGTGAAACGTGGTTGTGTAACAGAGCTGGTCTTCTAATCAAGGTGGAAGACAACTGTATTCAGTATGGTGGGGATACGTTGGGGTGATCCCTTAGGGCAAAAGTGTGGTGATCGCTGACATTGTACAGGTTTCACTTGATTGCTAAAGCACCATGTTTGATGCAGCTCTTCCCATTGTCCTGGTCCATGCAATTCTTTATGAGTATAAGTCTTCTCCCTACTCCAAACAAATACCTTTGGTATTCTTTTTTAAAAAGTTAGCAGGTATGAGCAACCCAACACTAACAAACCCATGTGCCGATAATCTCCTCTACAACACCACTCGTTAGCACACCATATATAAATAATCCTATAACCATCAATCACCATACACAACTCCAGAAATCACAAGCAACCCTACCAAAACAAACTAGAGATGAGCCACAGGGTAATGCTTGGACCTGGATCTGAAGCTACAGCAAGTTATTGAGCTCAACACCGGGTAAATGGATGGAAGTACAGAGCCTGTGCTATACAGGAGTCAGGCTAGAGGATCGAACGGTCCCTTCTCATTCTAAAAATCCATGAATCTATAAATTCAAGGGGCATCAGGATCAGTAGATTTGGTTTGGCCCAAAAATTTTGTTTCCTATTCCAGACCTCCCACTGTAGAATGGCGTTAGATGTTGGGGGGGGGGGGGGGTTTGTTGGGTTTTTTTTTTTTTTTTTTTTTTTGTGGTGCTTTGGGAAAAAAGGAGGCCAGTCCATTTTCATGAAAAACCATGGTAGGTAAGTGGAGGGAGAGAAACATAGTTAAGGAAACTGATTTCAATTTCCATCTTCTAAGGGGTTCATTAATAAAGAGGAAAAAAAATTCCTTCTTATTATGACAAATATCTTCAAGGTATAGTGTCCTTTTTAACAAACATTAGATGCCTTATTAAATCTAAATTAAAGGCCCACTTAGGGCTGTTCATTGACAAAAAGTCTTTCCAAAAATAATGAGCAGGGCACCTCACTGGTGTATTGCAGCATGATCTTTGCTTCCCTGAGAGACAATCCCACACAGTACATCAAACGCCTGGTTGATGAATGGTTCTGATGAAATGCTCTCGACCTAGAAGACACTTGAAAGTGATGAACAGCTAATGATGAAAGACTCCAAAAAGGGGTTTAATTTCTGAACGTAACATGCAATTTTCAGGCCATCACTAAAGAATATACAGAGGGAGGGGGGAGTTGTAAGCCATCTTTTAACGATTCATCATGTAATGGTTGGGCTGAAGGGAAATAAGCTGTGACTTCAGAATCCCAGTTCAGACTTTTGTGCACACATAGGAATCCATTCACATATGCATGTCATTCATTTATAGGTGGTATCTCAATGCAAAGGATGGGAAAAGAATAACAAGTAGAACTCAGATGGAAATGTTTTTACCACCCTGAGAAAATTTGTGAGATTTCAAAAAAAACGTTCCCATCCTGAATTGGGACAAAAAGTTGAAATCTTGAAAATGTTCATGACAACAACCTGAAAAACATTTGGTTCAGGTCAATTGAAACATTTTGTTTCAATATTTTGAAGCATTTCATGTTTTATTTATTTATTTTTCTACACTATAAATTAACAAATTGTAAAACAAAAAGTCATTTTGAGCTGGAAAACAGAACTTTTCATTTAAAAATGTCGAAACAAGGTATTTGAACAACATTTCAAAACTTTTTTCCAATTATTTTTTGAAAATTGGAAGTTTATTGAAACCAATCCTTTCCTGCAAAAAGTTTGTTTTGATGAGTCTGTATTTTTGATGGATGTTTTGTTGATGAATTTCCAACCAGCTCAAGTAAGTAGCTGTAATTGTTGTGACTTTGTTTTCTCTCTGTAGCACCCTTTACACATCTAAGGGGCCAGTCAGCAATGGACAGCTGCCATATTGCAAGGGAGTCTTTGCTGGTCAAATTTTCAAAAAATCAGTCTCTAAACTAGTAGATGAGTTGAGTTTCAACTTTCTTGGGTGCTCAGATGTATGCACGCTCAAATATTTGGATCTGCATTGTGCAAATTTGATCTGTGCATTTGAATAGCATAGACACTCAACTGCCTGATTTGCAGGTATAAAACCAAGTGGTTTGGGTAACTTGCACACATCATCTTGGGCATGCACGCTTATTATTTGTATCGTAATAACACCTAGAGGTCCGAACTGACATCAGGACTCCATTGTACTGGGTTCTGCACACATACATAGTAAGAGAGACAGTTGTTAGCCCCAGAGAGCTGACAATCTAAACAGACAAGACAAAAAGAGTGGGAGGGGAAATTGGCACAGGGAAATGATGCGACTTGCCCAAGCTCACATGATAGGTCAGCTGGATGCCCTATCCTCTAGACCAGGGGTTCTCAAACTTCATTGCGCTGCGACCCCCTTCTGACAACAAAAATTACTACATGACCCCAGGAGGGTCCTAACGAAACCTAAGCCTGCCCAAGCCCTGCTGCCCCAGATGGGAGGGAGGGGCCAAAGCCGAAGCCCAAGGGCTTAAGCCCTACGCCGGGGGCCTGTAACCTGAGCCCCACCACCCAGGGCTGAAGCCCTCAGGCTTTGACTTCGGCCCTGGGCGGTGGGGCTTGGGCTTTGGCCCTGGGCCCCAGTACATCTAAATCCAGCCTTGGTGACCCCATTAAAATGGGGTCGTGACCCACTTTGGGATCCCGACCCACAGTTTGAGAACTGCTGCTCTAGACCACTCGGCCTTCCACATTTAGAAGGTAGGTGAGTCATCTGTGCAAATCTGACCCTTTAAAGCTGCCATGAAGATAGCACCATCAGTGCTTCCCTGAGTCTTCCCTTTAAATCTTTGGCCTGTGAGTTATTTCTACTGCCTTTCACTCTGCTCTCTACAGGCTCATGCTGACCTCCGTGAGTGACCTCTTGCTCAGCAGATGGAGTTCCTGCGTGCTTGCAGAGCCACTTAGCACCCAGTTTCTAAAGTTAGTGGTGTGACATGACTCCTCTCACCCCACCCCTTCCATGCGAAGGTGGCATTAGGAGCCAGTTAAAACACGAAGGAGTCTGACACCAAATCTTTAGCCTTGCCACTGTTTCAGTCCCTAATGCACTTATTTTTCTCCACTTTGAAGGCAATAAAAACAACAAGAAGAATGATTCTGCCGTATGCTCCTGAAAAGGTTCCTGGTGCCTCCTTCCTTGCTTGTGCATTGGCGATTTGTTTCCCCGACGCTGTCAGATGGAATCCCACAGGACGCAAGAGACAAGCCTGCAATCTGGGCCTCCCCTTTACCTGGTGACAAAGCTGGGTCGACTTAACCTTTGAGTGTACACTTGGCCAGAGTTTCCTTTGCTGCACTTGGCACAATGAGCTGTCCACAGTGTTTGCAACTTAAGCAAGAAACCACATGAGCATCACCTGGCTTGGTGGGGAGGGATTGTTACAAACTGGAAGCTCAGAGCAAGTTTGATGCAAAGTTAATGAACTGTTCTATTTACACCTGGCCTTGGTTTCAAATGAACCTGGAACAAATTAAGAGTTTTATACCAAAACCTATATTGATATTTGCCCTGAAGTTGTTTGTATTTCAATAGTGCCTACAGGCCAACTAAGAGCAGGGCCCTATTGTGCTCAGTGCTGTACATACATAAAGCAATAGACAGTCCCTGCCCCAGAGAGTTTACAATCTAAAGAGACAAGAAAGACAAAGGATGGGGGAAAAGGATAGAATAGTTTGTAAATATCATGTTAGCGCCATTATTCCCCCCAGCCTCCAGAGGTCATGGGTGTTTAATTCTTTGAGTGGAGTTTTGTTGAGAGTAGAGATGGTCGGGAATTTTTTGATGAAACTTTTTGGTCAGAAAATGCTGATTTGTCAAAACTGAAACTTTTCATGGAAATATAGCAGTTTCTATGAAAAACTTTTGCTGGTGAGGTTTCTCAGGCCCTGGGTGGAATTTCTCGTAAAAACTGGAGAGACAATAGCCTAATATTTCCTGCACCTGGGATGTGAGAGACTTAGATTCAAGTCTCTGATCTACAGCAAGGCCTCGAACCTGGGTCTGCCACATTCTGGGTCCCCTAACAACTGGGCTTTTCTGGGGTCGGGGGTAAGATCCTCTCTCATTTTTCGTGAACATTTTTGAAAAATCTCAGTTTTGTCCTGAGGCAGAACTGGAAAGCTCTTGGAAATCTGAAAAAAAAAAAAAAAAAAAAAAAAAAAAAGATTGGCAAATCATTTCCCGCCCAGCTCTCATTGGGAGGGGTTTAGCTAAAAGGAAAGACAAAGGAATGGAAAAAGGATGGCGGGGGGGAGGACTTGACCTGAAAACTGAAGATTAATTTTGGATTGGTGGCTTTCTTCCGATGCAAAAGTCTAATGAAAGCTCAGGATGATTGAGCCCACTTGGAGTGAAGTCAAGGAAAATGTTTGCCTAGGCCTCCGCAAAGCAAAGCTGCTCAGTGCCACAAACCCGCTTAGTAATAACATTACTTCGTTTATGCACCGGCTCTCTTCTCAGGGTCTCAATGCCTTTTGCAAGTGTTAGTTAATTAAACCTTGCAGCAAGCTCCACAGTTTACATATGGGCATTCTCAGACACTGAGAGTTAAAGGACTTGCCCAAAGGCATGCAGAAAGATGGCACGGGTTCTTCACTTATCTAGAGTCATATCCCTGTTTGTTAACCAGAGCAACATGTTGGTGCTTCTGGGAGTTGACGGGCTAACAGGGATGAACAGAGCTATGCGCAGCTTAGGCAGGCATTAGGACAGCTGTACCATGCTCAGCTCTGCCAAAGGCCCAAAGCTCGATGTTCGAACAGGGCAAGAATGAAGATATGTAAGGCCCCAGAATCCACAATGAGTATTTGGGGCCTGATTTTCAAGAGGGCTGCACCCCTGCAGTTTCCATGGACTTCAGCAGGAGTTCTGGGTACTCAACACCTCTAAAATAAGACCCTGGGTTCCACTGCTGAAGTAGGAATCCAGACCTCTGCACTTTCCCCTCTAGCCTTGCTGCCAGACAGGAAGATTAACCCACCCTCCCTGCCCCATTCCACTTCACCCTCTATAACAAAAGGACAGCTCTGTCTCCAAAGTCTATTCATTCCGTGGCCTCTCTACTGAAAACTTGGGATGCTTATCTGATGCACTTGCGGTTCACCCATCACCACCTCAACTTTTCCCAGGCTCTCCCGCTCTGCTCTACCAGATCACGGCTGCGCCTTTTGTTATTTTCACGGCACACACACACACACACACACACACAGAAGTTAAAATCATAAACACTGGCTGGAAGTCTGTAAAGTAACACTACCGTATTGCTTAAAGAATTCAGGATGATGACACAAGAACACAAAACAGAACGAGAGAGAGACAGACACACACAGAGTTCACAAGATACAGCCTCGTGTGACTGTAATACTCCAGGAATCTCACTCAGTCACTGTTAAAGGCTTTGATGGCTAGGGTTCCCAGCCCATCCCTTGGCTTTTACATGAGGTCACACATATAAACTTATCTCTAGGAGATAGCCTAGGAGAGGCAGCTCACACTGAACAGAAACAACATCCCAGGTTTAACCCTGAGCTCCATGCAGTCACTGGGAGTCTTTCCATCAACATCACTGGGGGTGAGATCAAGTCTTTATCCGACAGTCCCACCATGACTTCAATCTGACACCGCTGGAAGAAATGGCCAGCTAAGTCTTAGTTAGGCAAAATCCCCATTGAAGTCATGAGGGCAAAGATCTACTCTCAGCTGTACCAGTGTGAATCTGGATCAGCTGGACCGTAGTCAGTGCAGCTCCCCCAAATTTAGCAGGGACTGGAGAAAGGACTGCAGGGATTGACTACTTAGTTCAGATGCTGCTTGTTTTATGCAATTGCAGTTTATTGACTCTCTCTCTCTGCAGCTAGGTACGTATTGAACTCACGTTAAGTGTGTTTCCTCAACATGTCTTCCAATACATCTCAAACTGCTCAGCCCTGGGGGCACTGGGGACAGGTTTTTGCAGTACCTGTTAGGCCTTTTCTTCTCTAAGGAAAAATGTGTGCTCTTCAGCTAAGTTATCTGACACCAGGTAAAATCCTAATGAAAACAAGGCATTTTGTTGTTTTCACACAAATTAGCAGGTCAGGTTAAAGACTGTGGGGGAGCCTAGGGTTTACTCTGCTCTGCTAAATCACATGAAAACTACAACCTTGTCTTCATTAGGAATTTACTTGGTGTCTGTTAACTCAAGTTAAGAACACATTTTTCCTTAGTGAAGACAAGGTCCTAGAGATGGTCCCAAAACCTTAATACTCCCTGCCCCATGGGTGTCCCTTGGAGGAGACCTTTCTGAGCTATCCAAAAGCCTGGGGTCTTGGGTGGTTAATTCCTAGCCGGCATTCAGAAAGGCACTACTAAGCTGCTGGAAGTGAATCAAGTGCAGCTGAGTTTATTTAGGCTTTGCGCCTTAGAAAAAGAGTGCCTTTGTCTCAGAGGGGTGGGGAAACAGGGACTGTGCTCACCAGAAGGCAGTGCAGGGATCTCTGGGGGAGAAAAATGAACCCATACTTAGTGACTTGCGCTGGGAGTTTACTGCTTGTACATGTGTGGGGGAGGAAGTGCAGCTGAAAGAGACTTACCAAATTGGTGCCAATTTGGATTAATCCAACACCCCTACAATAGATCTTACATGGAGAGGGCAATTCTTGTGTTCACATCTGAACCTCCACTCAACTCGTCTCATTGTTTTGCCTTGGCCTTACAATAGGCACCTTTTCCAAAGCAACACTGAGGACCCACCATCTCTCTCTCACACGCACACTTACCGTTATTTCCCCATAGATTTTCTCTGCGCAGTATTCTGAAAACTGTCTGTTTTTAAGCACTTGAGGTTTATGCATCCTCTTCTGTTTCAATTGCAATAGAATAGGAATACTCTACAACCTTCCTTCATTTTTTCTGAATAGTGACCTCTTCCAACCTTCACTGCCACAGCATGCCCCCTCCCCAACCTATCCACCCAGGTCACTGCATGTTTGCTATTCCTTCCATTAGCTGGGTAAAAGAAATCCCTCATGATGAATGAAGTAGCTCTTTCTGCAGCAATCCCACATCTGCATCCTCATTCTTTCTGCTCCTGAAGCCTATAATAGTTGCCTATAATCATGCTTTACTATTTGTATCTTTCATCTAAATCCTCTCCATATGCACTTGTCATTTTGTTCTAGGGCATATTGTTATCCTCCAGCTCCAGTGCACGCCATTTTCACATGTGCGTCTGGCTTTATTACACATTTCAAATTGAGGTAATTGAATAGCCCGACCTTCATTTAAAAGCCCAGTTACAAAATGACTGTATTATATATTTCTCTCTGAATACACATCTACAGTTTTGTCACTTTTTTTTCAGGTCTATAGATTTTCTTTTCATGACAGTCTTTTTACCCCCTGCCCTGATGACATAACTGGGGAAGAGGAGGAGGAGGAGGAGGAGGAGGAGGGGTGGTTACTAGACCAGATCATTCTATAATCAATGCCTCTTCTTTATACACTACTGGTTTTTAAGCTCGTTTGAATAATTCTAAGGGCCAGATATAAAAAAACTCCAGCTAATTAGGATTGCAATTGTATGCGCAAAATTTGTACATGGTAATTCTTCGATTGCACTTTCAAATCAGGCAGCTGCACAAGCAGAGGTGTTCCTGAAAATATCAGACTTTATTTCAAGGGAATATTTGCTAGAGAAAAATTAGTAGCTTTTCTGAGCTCCAGTTCAAATATGGTTCAGGTCACAAGTGAAATGAGTTTGGTGGCCTCACCCTCATTCCAGTGGAATTTTTGACCACAGTGCCAGCGTGATGGCCGCCATCTTGGCCAACATATCAAGGACCAAACCGGAGACCTTCAGGACTAAAAGCACGAGCGGCTACAGCTGGAGCTAAAAAGATGGCCCTCCCTAGCTAAGGCTGTAACAGACCCATGTCCTCTGTGAATCAGCACACAGCAGGACGTGTAACATCCATCCACCAATCAGATCAGTGCATTGGATCTTCGCTCAGGAATTTTCCCAAGGCTGGAAGAGCGAGAGGTGCTGAGGGCCATATTCGGCAAAGTTGTGGTGGCGGTTTGGCAGGACTAGAACAGGTGTGATAGCTGCAAGTCAGGAGTAAGGTGCATTGATAGAAACGTATGGGGAACATTTTAAATCATACCTGCCTGTACTGTCGTTGGCTTTAATGAGCACTAATAATCCTTCACTGTCAGGCGCATTTAAACTCACCCTCTAATTTTAAATAATTATAATAATGAGCTGCACAGTGAAATGCCAGAAACAGCATCCCTGTCACAGAAACCATATATTGTAATAGGGAAACCCCCCCACACACAAAGGATGCATCACCACCATGCAAGGATGTTAACTACCCCATGGCAGTCTTTTTCTTGTCATAACACATTAGTTGTTTCATTCTACATCCTGCCAAAGATGGCAATCAGACAGCAACAACCCTAATGTACTGCAAGGAAAGAAGAGGGAGAGGGCTAAATCCTGCCCTGTTCTATCACCCTGCAGGTCAATGCCGCGCCACCAGGAATCAGTTTGGCCCAGTGCATGGGAATATCACACCCATTTCTTCCTCCTTTGAAGTGTGGTTCTACTCTGCCCAGTGAATCTATAGGGCACCCTGTTCCATCAGATTTGCTCAGTTTACAAGTAAATGTTTGGTTTAACTGCCAGACCCAATTCAACTCCGAATGTTAAGCTTTTTTCTTCCTGACTGGCCCATCCAAATACCAACCAGCTCAACCCCACTTAGCTTGTGGCTTCTGGTGAGATCAGATGTGCACACATCATCTATGGAAGTATCCTTTGGAACGAGCCACACCACGGCTAATTCTGTACCTGGGTTTTTTGCCTGTCTTATTCTTGGTGCCATCCTATAGAAAACAAGACCATTTTTGTGATTAAACATATTATAGTCATCTTGTAAAGCTCAGATTCATGGCAAATGTGTGGTAAGACTAGTGTTCTAATGCAAATGCTATTAATCAACAACGAAAGAAAGTCTGTAATCACAAGGGCCAATTAATTAATTTTTCAATTAAGTGACACCCAGGTGGACAGACCAGGAAGATGAATTATGAGTTTAAGGCTAGTTCATTTGCCAAGTCGATAGCCTAACCAATGCATTAGTTATAGGCAATCTAGAAATTCAGTCTCAATCTCCTATTGTACCTGGTTTTCCAGTGACCCGTTTAATATGGCTGAACCATCCACACTAATCCAGTGATTAAGATGTGTAAGGGTATTTCCTGGACTCTCCATCATAATGCAAAGAAAGTGAGGAAAATGGAAATATTTCCATTAAACTTCAGTGGGCTTGGGATCAGGTCTACTGGAGCAGCACTTACTTAAATCGGAAACAAATCACTTGAGTAAGACGTGCCCAGTCTGGGTAAGGGCTGCAGAGTCTTGCTCTATAAGAATACTTTATAGCCAAGGCTAATTCTCCCAAGTGGGTCAGAATAACCAGTTCAAAGTTTCTACGCTTAAATGGCACACAGCACCTTCTATTCCAAATGCAAAACACGCTTCTTAGACTTGCCTTCTCTCTAAAGAACATAGGCCATACTTACAGGATGGGGGCCTATATCCTGGGAAGCAGTGACTCAAAGAGATTTGGGGGTTGTGGTGGATAATCAGCTGAACATGAGCTCCCCATGCAATGCTGTGGCCAGAAGAGCTAATGCAATCCTGAGATTTATCAGCAGGGGAATATCGAGTAGGGGTTTAATTTTACCTCTGCATTTGGCACAGGTGCGACTGCTGCTGGAACAGTGTCCTGTTCTGGTATCCACAATTCAAGAAGGATGTTGATAAACTGGAGAGGGTTCAGAGAAGAGCTCTGAGAATGATTAAAGGATTAGAAAACATGCCTTATAGTGATAGACTCCAGGAGATCAATCTGTTTAACAAAGAGAAGGTCAAGAGTTGACTGGATTACAGACTATAAGTATCTAAATGGGGAACAAATATTTGAAAAGGGTTCTTCAGTCTAGCAGAGAAAAAGATATAACATGATGCAGTGGCTGGAAGTTGAAGCTAGACAAATTCAGACGGGAAACATGGTGTAAATTTTTAACAGTGTGTAATTAACCATTGGAACAATTTTCCAAGGGTTGTGGTGGATTCTCCATCACCGACAATTTTTAAATCAAGATTTGCTAACAGATCTGCTCTAGGAATTATTTTGGGGAAGTCCTATGGCCTGAGTTAGACAGGGGGTCAGAATGGTCGCTTCTGGCCTTGGAATCTATAATGTAAACAGAGAGCAATGTGTGCTTAAAAAAAAAAACCACGAACCCTATCAAAACAAAACACTCCACTGCACATACTGTTCTCCGCCTGGGGAGAGGAGGAAAGAATAAACCACCCATGGCAGAGTTAGTCATATTGCATGACTGGAAGGGGATCAAATTCTGCAGTGGCGAGTGTGGTATAAAAATATTCTATACAGACTAGAATGTGCTGAGCACTTGGCCTCTGAATATCCGGGCCCTTTAAGGTGCCACAAGTTAGGCACCGTAAAACTGAGGCACCTAAAAATTGCTAGTCGCTTTTTAAAATCTCAGCTTATTGTCCAAGGGAAGTGGAGAATATACACAATGAGCATCAGCAGTGAAAAGTGAATTAGATTCATAACAGAACATTCTTCCAGTGTTAATGGTCTGGGAGGAGATCAATAACACAGGCATAGACACTTACAAAAAATGCACAGGGCAGAACCTCAACTGGTGTAAATCAGCCTGGGTTTGAAGCCAAATCGAGAGCCACCCATTTACACCAGTTGGGGATCTGGCCGATGATTATCTTTGCAATGCTTCCCCACCCCCTCCAAACCCATTTCAGGCAGAGCCAGAAAGAGAAAAAGAAGAACAGGGTCTTGTGAGGTTTTATTTTCCTCATCCTTGGCTATTAGAATCCCTCTACTGGCTTGTTTCAGCTGTTGCTCTCTTTTATGGCATGCAGCTATGCTTAAGGTTCATTCTTGCTACTCCGCTGTGCATTTTAGGAGCTTTAAGCCTTGAGCTACTTCAACTGTTTCAGCACTGTATTTGTTGTATTCCCCCTTTTGTCATCCATTTAATGTCTTTATACATCAAAGTGTTCTATTTATAGTTCTATTCTCTAGGAGGATTTGATCACATACTTCAGCTGCATCAGGAATCCTTTGCTATAGGCCACAGCAGGCAAGCAGATACCTTTTAGTTTATCCTTCCAGTGTTACAAACACTCCGAGTGTATTGCTCTTTTAACTTAGAATATAGGCAGCAAGTCAGGGACAATGAACCTAATTCCTGCAAGGAGCTGGGCACCATTAACTCCCATTGTCATCAGGGAGAGTTGAGGATGGTGAGCATCCTCCAGAAATCAGGCCTTTTAACAAGATAATGATGGAAGGAATGGGAGGAGACATTTTGCCACTGCTTTGAGTTGTCGCAGATGATTCAATAGGTCAATAGTTCCCTTCAGTTAGGAGGTATACGGTATCTCACAATAGCATCGTCTTATTTGGGAGTGTACCAGTGCCCTCTACTGGATGAAATCAGAACAGCTCATCTCTGTTTGTCATGAGCCTTATACTGCTAACAGCTAATGGAGATTCTCCTCTAGGAAAAGTGGTGGGGCCTTGTGCTTCTGGAGCAGGAGGAACAGAGTTTAATCCCCACTGCCAACACAGAAGTTCCTAGTGACCATGAAGAATAGCATCATAACAACTATGACCATGGTTTTGGTACAATATTTTCCTTAGTTCTATACCACCATGTAAACAATAGGGAAACAGTCCCCTTAAGTTTCTTTTTTAGTTTAAGTGTTTATTAAGCCAACCTACTTAAGTCAAAACTATGTCAAGGAAAAGAATGCAGTCTTGCTCCAGGTGTTATGCAACTACTGCAGGGATTTCCATGGTCTGCAATGGAATATTTTCACCTGCTCAATATTAAATGGTCACCCCAAAAATCGACAAGCTAAAAGATGAACACAAAGATGTCTGCCCTATTAAGTATTTTATTAACCTCCATCAGTTTGTTACAGGTGCGCCTTCTGAATTTAATTATCCTGTGTCCAACAGGTGGCCGTTCACCTGAAATAGAACGGCAATCCCTGCCATTTTCAATGTTACAGGTAAATTGCCCCTTCAATATTTTAGCTCTCCCATCAATCCTTAAGTTACCGATAGTATTTATCTTCAGTATCCTCTGCCACCAGAGAAAATCCCAAGCAGTTTAAAGGCTGTTTTGCAAAATCTACTGAAATAGAAAGTTTTTCCCAGAGTGCTTTTCGGCCAAGAGGACAAGACAAAGTCCACGACTGAACTCTATTTATTTTGCAATGGAATAGCCATCTTAGACTGTTTGTACTTACAAAAGCAGCTGAAATCAAAGGGCTAAATTCTCAGTTGACCCACTGAAGCCAATGGATCTAAGTCAATTTCCAATAGCCAAAGATGGGGGCAATGGATCAGTGTTTACCACATGAACGATTAGAGCATGAGTCTCATGCTCTCCACCGGAAGAGACTGTCCAGAGACACTGTATGATGTCATTTACAACTTAATTTGTATCTACTTCCAAGTTTCCTGCAGAACCACTAGAGAAGGATGAAATGTTTTAACCAAGATACTTACAAAACCAACCACACTACAGATGTTGTTTAATATGAATCTAGTTTATCATGATGTCATAGTAAGGGTTAAAACTACAATACATAGTTACTTATAATTGAGACAGTTTAACAACAGTCTCTAGTTTACCAGTACCCGGGGAAGCTGAGTTCTATTTAATGCAGCCTGTCACTTGCAGACTTGGAGCGTGGCACAGCAGCAATGGAGGATCCTTTATTACAGTTTGCATCACTGCTGCTTATTAACATCTGGTGGGTTTGTGTTTTAATCACCTTGATGATTAAGACTCACCAATGTTGGGGCGAAATCTGTCTGCTCATTAACTCAAGAGATAACAGTTTCCTTTGCCAGGAGATCCCATCAGCACTAGCAGCCAACACCATGAGATACAGAGGACAGAAGTGATTTTAAGAAGAGCCCTGCTTTAGTCACAAAATCCCCAAGAAGCAGGTAGGGATGATCATTACCCTTTCCAGCAGGTGGGTAAACTGAGAAAGAGTGATGTGAAGGGACACAGAGACTTAGCCCAGATTCTTAGGTGCTGGTCTTTCCCCATGAATTGTATAGGGAGCTAGGTGCCTAACTCGGGTGTTGTGGATCCTATTGGTGTTCCAGTGATTTTCTAGGTGACTAAAAGTTAGGCATTGCAATGGAGAGCATGGCCAACGTCACAAACAGTCAGGGCTCCCCATTTCTTTTGCTAACCTCAAGACAATGCTGCCTCCTACCCACTTAGATCTACAGGCTCCTGTCTTAGCAAACATCAATACAGAAAATGTTCTCCTAGGTTAAAGTACAGGCAGATTACAGCTGCCAACTCCAGTCTCTGGTCAAAGACAAGCTCCCACCCTTCCGAGCGGTGTTCCAGTCTCAGAAAACCTGGTGGCCTATTGCTAGTCAATGATAATTAGCTTTCATTTCTCACCAACTATATTCTCACCTGTTCCGCTTGCTAATCCCTGGACCAGACAGCTTGCCCAATTAGCATGCACTCTCCCCAGTGGGAAGGAGTGGAGAAGCAACCCTGGCAAACAAACAGAGAATTAACATATCACTGAAACAAAGCAAAAGAAGGATGGCGTTAGACCACAGCAAGGACAATTCCATTCCTTACAATAAAGCCATGGAGTGCAGCTTGATTGGTACATTGGTCCATATCTAGGATGGCAGTTCCTGGATGCTTCACTTGTATTTTGATTGCAAAGGGTGTGCTCCAGGGCTGCCTCTCCAGCACTTAGGAAAGAACTGAGTTCCTACTGGTTCATCCATCTGTTTAGCAGGCGCTGTATGAGTTCCTACTGCTGAAAACAGAGGATTTGATCTTGAAGGTTCTGAATTCCTTCAACATCCACTGAAGATACTGGCAGCTAAAGGTTATATTTCTCTTTGGTTTATTTTGGGCTGTCTACATGGAAAAGCTGCACCAGTTATACAACCATAATCGACCCAGGTAGACACTATGATTCCATTTTTAGAGGGGGCTTCGTTCAGTTGAGCGTCCCAAAACACAAAAAAGCCACCCTTCTATGATACGTTTCTCCATGTGGTGAGTTATACCAGTATAACTCACCATCAGTTTACATTCACACCTTAGGTCACAGTGAAACAACTTTCCCATGTAGACAAGACCTCTGTCTCTGCACCAGATGTTAGCAACAGGCACAGGTCAAGAATTTCAGCAGTGGCTGGTGGTTTGGGGTGTCTAATTTGACACCTTAACCTTAAAGGCCCCTGATTTTCAGAGGGCAGAAAATCAGGTCCCTTTAGATTAATAGATTTTAGGGCTAGAAGGAATCATTATGATAATCTAGTCTGACCTGCTGCAAAATGTAAGTCATGCAATTATTCCCAGTAATTCTTGTATCAAGCCCAAAAAGAAAAGGAGGACTTGTGGCACCTTAGAGACGAACAAATTTATTTGAGCCTCAACTTTTGTGAGCTACAGCTCACTTCATCGGATGCTTCTCAGTGAACTAGAGTCTTCCTTTAGAAGGGCATCCAGACTTGATCTAAAGACTTCAAGTAATGGAGAATGCATCACATCCCAAATCACATTGTTCCAATGCTTAACCACCCTCACCATTAAAAAACAACAACTGCACTTCATTTCCAACCAGAATTTGTCTAGCTTCAAAGCCACTGGATCTTGTTATATTTTTGGCTGCTAGATTAGGGAGACCTCCATTATCAAAAAATCTCCACAGGTAGCTACTTATAAAAACTGTGATCAAGTCACCTCTTAACCTTTTGTTGGAGAAACTAAATAGGGGGTTGGACTAGATGACCTCCTGAGGTCCCTTCCAACCCTGATATTCTATGAAATAGATTAAGCCTCTTAAATCTCTCAATATACGGCAGGTTTCTTCAAGATCTCAAATCTGCTCTTCTCTGAACTCTTTTCAACATCCATTTAAAAGGGGTCTCAAATTGGGCACCCAAAAATCACTAGTCACTTCTGAAAATCTTGACCATTGTTCTAGAGATTAGCATTTGTTAGTTAACATCTTTAGAACTGGCCGGTGGATCACTGCTCCCATACCTTGATTTTTGGTAGCTCCTGCAATGGAATTATCAATTCTAAAGAGAAATGAAATAGTTCTTCAGACTCCAGAGCATGCGCACTACAGCAATGAGATAGCCCAAAATAAGCAAACAGCTGGAAACTAACCAGTGCAGGTGATTTCTTCAGCCTACATTATTATCCTCAATAATAGTTTATAATCCCTGACCCTTTGGCTGTATTCTCGCAGTGTGGAAATTTATTAACATTGGCTTGCCTGCTGGCTCCAAGATTTAAAGGCATTGTTGGATTGGAACTCTAATCCTGGATGCAAAAGTGTAATCCAGCTGGGACTAGTACATGTGTGTGTCTGTAACTGGCAAAAATAGGAGATTAAGGAATTGCATCTGCTTCAAAATGTTCTTTAGAATTTCTATACCATTTAATGCAAGAAAATGAGATGGTGTTTATTATTTTAATTTGTATTCCAAACCAAACCAAATCCCTTAATCTTAACTTCAGTCTGATTTTTGGGTGGATAGTGAAAATCCAAACCGACTTCTAGATCCAAGATTTACAGATTTGTTTGAAAACTCCTTTAACTTTTGGGGCATTTGAAATGAAAGGTAGAAATTTTGTGGTTTAAATCCATTTTTAATATTCTAACAGAACAGATGAAATGGATACCAGTCACTCATTGTGAAGGATCCCACAGTCCTATGCAAACTGACATATCTGCAGGGGCTGATTTTCAGAATCAGACTGCAGGTGCAATTGTGCAAGGAAAATTCATGTATGTGAGCATGCCTAAATTATATCTGCCTTAAAAAAAAAAAAAAAAAAAAAGTAAAGGTATAGTTACCTTAACCTGACTGAGATTTTTGCTAGTTTCTCCAGGATATAATTGATTGGAACTGAAATCCACAGTGATGATTACACGAAGTGGCCCTGAACAGCTCAGCATCTGTGAAATCTTTACATAAAACGATAGTAGAAAATACAACACTATGCCTGCATTTCTAAATGAATGTGTTCAGTGGGTCCTCACAAAGGTGTTCATATGCTACAATCCATCTTGGGTCACTCACATCCTTCCTCAAGAAAAGAGTTGCCAATTTCTGTTTTAAAATGATTTTTATGAGCCAAATTTCTTATTGCAATTATATAGGAGGGCCTTGTTGCTAAGGCCTGGGCTGGGATTCATGAGATGAGGGTTCATTTTCTGATTCCACCAACAAATTCCCTGTGTGGCCTAAAGCTATATCGTGAAACGCTAAAGTTTTATAGTTCACAGAACTAGTCCTGTCTATACCAACTGAGGATCTAGCCCTTAATTGGTAGTTCACGGCTTCCATGTTTCTTCCAGAGATGGCAGATACCAAAAAGTGCTGCATGGGTTTGTGCGATTTTTTTTTTTTTTAAAAAGACACAAATTAGGGGATGTGGGTGGTATTATGGGATGGAGAAAGTGGCATGCTGGAATCTGACCCCTAACATGCAGAGATCCCTGGCCAAATCACTACTATCCCACGCAGATATCCCAAAATGCATTGCGCCCAACCGTGGTGCAGTACATCCTGGGAAACCTACCCGTAGTGCACCACATTTTATATTGACACAAGAATAAGTGCACCCAAGAAATATACAAACTTCAGCGGCCGAACACTGGGGAAACTTGCACTGACCAAAGTTTGTAGTGTGGACATGGCCTAGGGAATAACTCCTTTCTCCCATTCTTTGGGAGTCTTGTTTATTAGATGGTAAGCTCTTAGACCAGTGTTTCCCAAAGTTGTTCCCCAGCTTGTGCAGGGAAAGCCCCTGGCGGGCCGGGCCGGTTTGTTTATCTGCCGCGTCCGCAGGTTCGGCCGATCGCGGCTCCCAGTGGCCGCGGTTCGCCACTCCAGGCCAATGGGAGCTGCTGGAAGCGGCGCAGGCCGAGGGATGTACTGGCTGCCGCTTCCAGCGGCTCCCATTGGCCTGGAACAGCGAACCGCGGCCACTGGGAGCCGCGATCAGCCGAACCTGCAGACGTGGCAGGTAAACAAACCGGCCCGGCCCACCAGGGGCTTTCCCTGCACAAGCTGGGGAACAAGTTAGGGAACCACTGTCTTAGAGGAAGAAACTCTTTCTCATTGTAGAAGCACTCTGGAGCTTCTTGGAGCTGCTCTTCTACGAATAGTGTTCACTGAGACTATTAAGCTGAGACGCGATTCCACCACCCTTATCCCCAATGAATAATACTATGCTTGGCCCTTGGAAGGAAAATATTCTGGAGTTACAAATCATTCCCAAAGTAACATATCTCTTTGTTTTCCTTAATGAGAAATTTTAATCCCATTCTGCTGGAGGAAGTAATAAAATGGCCCTTTATTAATGGCGATGGGAGAAGGAATACCAGTCACTGTAAATCAGAGGGCATTTTTTACTGGCACATTTGAAATTCCTCTAGGGATTTATAGTGGCGGGGGTGGGGGGGAGGGCAGAAAGAGCCCAGGGCTTGGTGATGCAGGAGCGAGTGGGCCAGCTTTTAATTATCATGAGCCATAAAAGCAATAATTAATGTAGAATCCTGCTGAGATTATATCCTCTATCAGCAAGGCCAGCTTTCGAATACACTCAGCACTTTGGGGTCCCTCCCAGGTATAATCATAACTCCTGTTAATGTTCTCTGTCTACATATGCAGAAGACAATGGGCCCCTTGCAGCTGAAGGAGCTACGGAGATTTATACCAGCTGAGGATCTGGCCTTAGTGTATGTTTTCCTTTTGTTGGATTTACACTGTGTAAGTGACACCCTTGCTTTTAATAACAGGCACTGTACTATACTAGAGTCATTCATGAGTAGGCTGGATGCTCATTTTCTAGGGTGTCTCCCTATATAATAGCAGCACTGCATGTGGACGGTGTTTCAGATTTTGTTAGTTACATGTCTGAGGTCCCAATCCTGGGTGCCACAGTAAGACAAGATTCCCATGGAGACAATAACTTGTGTGCTGTAGCTTATTACATCCTTGTAATTCTGTCAAAGCTGGTCAGAAATCAGCGTAGGAGGAGACATACCCACAGCCTCCCCCTGAAAATTCTTTCCCTTTGATGAAGGGGGAGCCTATCTTCAAGCTCCTGTCATCTCCACTTTTATTCCCTGGCCATATTGCTCTCAACCATCTAATTTGTAATTTCCACTTGTCTCTACTCTGTGTCCCCGGCCCATAAATCAAACGTCCAAAGCAAGTCAAGCTGGGCTGACGCAAGACATTACCAATAAGGCAGATGGGGAGAGAAATACCATGGCAGTAGAACATGGGATAATGCTTTAACAACAACATCTCTCATTTATTATTCCATCTAGAAGTCCTTTCCTTGTGTGGAAAACTATTGTATGCACCTTGTGATGGGTGGAGCACTTGGGACAAAAGAAGCACTAACTTGGCACTTTATTCAGAACTCAAAACTGGAACAGAACTTTTGTCTGAGGATTATAAAAGCCTGAATACTACAGATCTTCACTGTTTTTCAGTGCTGCTTGCCTCATACTTTGGGTTTTTGACTGGAACAGGAAGAGAAAAATCCAAAATAATGAGTAAGTATGTTTTCAGAGTATTTCCAGGTTCTTATGAGCATTCAAGTTAGATTGCACCTCACAATGAAGCTTCTGACCTCAGTTATTCTAATATTCTAGTAGCACTAAGAGGCCTCAACTGAGATCAGGGATCCATTGTGAAATGTGCTGAGCACATGCAGAGTAAGACAGTCCCTGTCCCAAAGACAGCAAATAATTCTCTGTCACTGATGGAGAACTTAGAGAAATTAAGTGACTTACCCAACATTGCACAAGGAGTCTGTGGAAGAGCCAAGAATTGAACCCAGCCCTTCAAAATCCCAGTCCAGTGCCTCGACCACAAGATCAACTTTCCTCCTAAAGAAGAAAGTGAGATTTACTCCGGCACTATATTCAGCACAAAATGCAAACTGAAAGCCAAAAAGAGAACAGCCTTGTGCTGTTCTAGATATAACTGGGCCCAACTTTTTCTACAGCGTAGATAGAGGCCTATAAGATTTCCAGTTCATTGTGGAGAATCATTTGAGTCACAGGACAAAAAAAAGTCCTTTGCTTTGGTCTGAAGTTTAATCCTATACACTGTGCAATTCAAATCACAAAAAAAAGCCACCAAAGGACTGGCAATTGCTAGCTTCTTGTCGGCTGACTTAGCAGAAAATCAAAAACTTGAATGGACTGTGAAGACCGAACTACCTATGAGGATGATCTGTTCTGGTCAGCTTTGAACTGCGTTGTACCTGTTCTGTAGATAAACAGAAGACTTTGGTTTCTAGGGCTGTTAGTTCAGCACCTTTCATCAGCACTACGAACATAAGAAAATAACTCGCACTTTGTACATGCAGGACATTTCTCACGTGCAT
The DNA here is from genome assembly GCF_965152275.1 of Natator depressus. Classification (NCBI taxonomy): domain Eukaryota; kingdom Metazoa; phylum Chordata; order Testudines; family Cheloniidae; genus Natator; species Natator depressus. The sequence goes on along the minus strand of NC_134249.1, from coordinate 19,470,926 downwards.
CAAAGATCCAATACTCGTCATGAATCAGCAGTCACTCTACTGGATCAGACTTCCCCTTGTGATAAAAGCTGGGGGGCTTGGTTCTCTATAGCCCTGCACCGTGTGTAGCCATGTACACAGGGCAAAGTGAGTATACTGTTCTACCACACTGAAGTCAAGGCATTTTACACCTACTTGCAGGGCCATAGAGAAAAACTCCTGGAGCTTTCAAGTCTCCCTAAAAGGCACTCATTCCCCAGCTGCATTTGTTCTAGCTGTTGCCCTTCCTTAGGCCATGCTACCATGTGACATACAGTGAATTGGAACAGCATCTTCTAAATATAGATGCTTTTTCTTCCAAATGGCTGTGAAAGGTGAGAATATCCTGTACCCATTTATCTTTGAAAGAAAGCACCGTGGGGATTTAATAATTAAACTGTGCACATCCAGTTGCTATGGAGCTCTTACCAACGCCTGTATCCATCACCCAGATGAAATTGGGTCACGCGTTCAACTCTCTGTAGCTATTCACATTCAGTTGGTTCACAAGAAATTAAAAAACACATCAACCCTTCCCCCTCTCCTATTCCTCAATTAGTAGATAAGGCTTCCCTGGGCTCAAGTCTCCTCTCACACTGGTGCGACTCCATTGACTTCAGCAGAGTTAATCCAGTAATTAGCACCAGAGCATGTGAGAAGTGAATCAGGCCCACAGTTTTGCGTTGGATGGAGGAGGATCCTGACTCACTCAGATCTACAATAAAGGCCTGATTCTGTGATGTGCTGAACCTCTGCAACTGACATCAAAGGAAATCGCAGGCACTTGGTACCATCCCAAAAGTTCAGGCCTAAAGCCATAAATCCTAAGGCTAAACATGCTCTCACACCCACTGAATGTCCCTTGAGACCAGAAGCATCAGCAGGTCTCAGCTGATGTCTTCACCCAAAACTGTTTGGGGGCTTTTAAAAAACAAACCAAACAAAGCCACCCCACAAAATTGGCTTAGCTGGCTGAAAATTTTCATTCCATACTTTTTTTCCCCCAATGAAAAAAATGCCTTTTCAACAACATCATCAAAACTAAAAATTTTGAAAAATGGTTTTTGGGTTGGGAAAACACCCCACTTCATTTCACTTTTCTTACTCCCCATTCCTCTTTTCAGTGTATGTGTGTGTGTGTGGGGGGGGGAGAGTTAAAAAACAAAAAATGGTGTTTCCTTCCCTCCCCCCACCCTCCAAGTTTTGCAAGGTTTCATATCGAACAACAAAAAGGGTCATTTTTTTCATTTCAACGTTTTTTGCTAAATACACTTACATTCTTTAACCAACTAGAGCCGGTTTTTAAAACACAAGTATCAAGAGCTGCTCTGCCCCTCCTGATTCTGTACAATACCAGAAGTGCCAAAATACTCACAAAAGCTGCTGTTCAAGGAATTTCAACCTGATGCAGGAAACAGGAGAAAGCCTTCTCCCATGAGATTTCCAGAAGAATTAGGCAGATGCATATCAGTTTGGATCAACAGAGACGTTTGGTCTCCAGTTGGGGCTAGTCCATTTCTGAATGCAAATCGCTAGGTCGTCTGCATTTCCCGGCATATTCAGCTCCACGAATGGTTTCTCTTTGAATGCCTAATAACACTTTGCTCTTCTGTAGCCCTAACTTTGGAGGGCCTTGGAGCGCTTCATGCACATTACATGGATGAAGTCACTATCTGGAAAATCAGAGCAACAAAACCTGTATCCCACTGCACAAAAGCAAGGACCATATAATTTGGGGGACATATAAACTCTTGTAATCTGGACAATATCAGGGCCTATGAAATAGGCAAACAGTTTGGAAACCACGGGAGGCAGTGGTAGACATACACACAAGCTATGTAGTTAATTACAGTCACTTCCAGAGGTGACACGTGGGGAGGTCGTGGCATGTGGGGTCATATCTCCCCCCCGGCCACATTGGCTTGTACTGAGCATGCTCAATCCAAGTGAGCATGCTCAGTAACACTGCTGAAGCTGGCTGCCCTCACTCTGACCCCCTCTGTCAGCAGGCGTGGCTTGTCTCTGCTTAGATCGCCCATCCCGTAAAGCTGAAAAAGGCGTAGATGATTACCCACATTCACGGCAATAAATTTAATTAAAAAAAAAAATCACCTGAACCACTGGAGATGATGGTTTGTGCTTTGCTGTCTCAAAAATGTGCCAAGAGAGGTCTCAATAGAATAGGATTGTTTCAAATTAATAAAGTATGTGTGTGGGGGAGGAGAGAGATTATAGAAGTCACTTACTGAAATTCTGTCACTGACTACTCTGACACATCCACTTAGGGAAATGAGTCCTTCAGGCAAACGCTGTTTGACAAGCATTTTCCCATAATCCTGCACATGATGGAGAAACCCTGCAATGAGCACTCCAAAAAACAAAAATAAAACCTCACTGCACCACCGCTCACAAACCCTGAACAGACAAGCCAGCTAAGTAGTTGTCATGCACCAGGAAATGCCAGGCCCTTTGGAGACTGTTGCATCAGCTCATCTGCCTTATCCCACTAAAAGCCTGACCTCGGAATTTGCTCTTCTGCCATGCTTTGCTGAGGCACCATTACTCATTCATCCGAATTGTTGGAAGCCCACTTCCTCAGGTTCCAAGCTAAGAGGACCGGCCAATTCCCCCTGATGCAAAGGCTGGTGGACAGATTCCTCTGGAGCAGGGATGGGCAAACTTTTTGGCCTGAGGGCCATATCGGGGTTGCGAAATGGTATGGAGGGCCCTGTAGGGAAGGCTGCGCCTCCCCAAACCCTAACTGCTCCCTGATGGCCCCCCTCAGAACCTCCGACTCATCCAACCCCCCCTACTCCTTGTTCCCTGACCACCCCCTCCTGGGGTCCCCTTCCCCCCCAGGACCCCACCCCCTATCCAACCCCCCTTGCTCCCTGACTGCCCTGACCCCCATCCACACCCCCACCCCTTGACAGGCCCCCTGGGACCTCACCCCCTATCCAACCCCCCCCAAAGCCCCTTTCAGCATGTAGCCCTACGAACGCGGGAGGAGGACTCAGCAGGGGCAGCGGCAGCCGTGCAGCCAGAGAGAAACGGTGGTTTCCCCGGTGCTCCTCCCGAGTCTCCACCCGCGTTCGCCGCGCTCTCGCCACCCGCACCGCCCGCCTGCTCCCCGGAGGCTGCAAGTGAGCCTCGCTTCCTGTTCCCCTGCCCCCGCAGTGCAGCCCCCTCCCACGCTGCGCACTGAGGCTGTGGGGGAAGGGGAACAGCGGGGGAGGGGCCAAGGACTAGCCTCCCCAGCCAGGAGTTCAAGGGCTGGGCAGGACGGTCCCGTGGGCCGGACGTGACCCGCGGGCCGTAGTTTGCCCACCTCTGCTCCAGTCTAGAGGGTCTATTCAGTTGGCTTCAATGAGATTGACTCCTGTCACTTTGGTTATTTTAAATCAGCTTGTATTTCTATTAGGGCAAAGACATTACCACCCGGGGCCCAGAGTCAGCCTGGGAGTACATAGGGGGAAAGCCAAGGGCCTTATTCTCAGACAAGTCCCCAAAGGTCCTCCCCTAGGTGGTAGAGTATAAACATTGTTGTGCTGTAAAAATAAATTGGCTGAATGCTTCTGAGCACTCCAGCATCCATGAAAAACAAACAGAGGCCTCCTTTTTGTATTTTTAACAGCAACTGCTCTAAGCGGAGGGAGAATAAAAATATTGAACTATAAATTTATGATAAACAGAAACTGCCAAGAGGGAGGATGTACAGTGCCTGCACGTCTAGTTGCCATGGAGATTCAGACCAGCGTCTGTTCACCCTGCCTGCATCCATCAAGTTGGGGGAAAATGGGTCAGTTTTCTCAGGGTCTCTATCTTTCAGATTCCACATGGAGAATGACAAAAATTGCATCCAGGCTATAGAAATGTTGGTTTGCAAGGGGGTGGGGGTGTAGGGCAGGGGAATTAGGAATGTTCTTCAGTATTTTAGCATATTGTATGTGTCGAACACTTTGGAGACTGACGGTTCACTGCTCTGAGAACAGAGGAGTTCAACTATCATGTGGTTCTTCCATGCAAATAAGTGCTGTTCTGCCATGGACTATAGTATGTTCTAGCTCTGTAGTTATGGGTCTCATGTGGATACTGTGACTGATAGACAGATGGGTCTATCTGTGTTTTTCTGCTAGTTGCTGGCTGGGGTTTAAGCTGAGGGTATTGCATGCACCAAGCTCTGAAGTTGACCCCGTGTGAAGACCAGGTGGTCAGGCATTGAACTCTTTGGAATGAAGAAGCTCACAGCAAGGGATAATTAGATTCAGAAGAGATTTGGTGCAGGAAGTAACATGGAATTGCACCAAAGGAATTCCATTCCAGGATAGACTAAGGCACCATAGAGACAAACCAGAGATGCAGGCCCTGCCATGGAGGGATTACAGTGTGTGGGCTGGATTCTGAACTGTACACCCAGGCAGGGGAACAAAATCTCCCCTTACTGCTCAGGGTAGACTATCCAGATTTGCGGTCTCAGAACAGGTTGCTGCACATTCATTTACTGTTGTTCCCCTGCCCAGTGAGTGGGTGGCCAGGGAATGGAGCGGTTACTCCACCCTCCGATGTGCCAGCTAGTAGAATTCAGCTGTCATTCAAAACTGCAAATACATATGGTTTGTTTCTATAATGCCCATTAACATTTTAGTTATTGGGCACTTCCATGCTTTCAGGCGTGAGCACAAGGTGGAAATGCTGAAGGGGCTGGGCACTTTCCCAAACTTTGGATCATTGTTCCTATGCCGTTTGTTCCATGGAGGTGCTGTGAAAGGAGAGACTGCAGCCTGACATCCTTCCAAGCAGAAGGCAAAGTCCATTTAATGAGAACTAATTAGCATGTGGAGACTCAAAGCCCCATGCAGCAGTTACTGGTCTGTTGGCCTTGCCATTAATAACTAACTTGGACTGTTGGCAATTGAAGCAAAACGGTTAATTAATTATTTCATTTTTGTTGTGTTGGCAGTTTCTTAGACCTTTTTAAATGCTTGAAAATAAGGATTTATTCTAGGAGATTGTCCGTTCATATTGCCAGGACTGCTTCCTATCTCTCCCCTTCCTACTATTCCCTTTATGAATACTTCAAAGTTATGTATCTCAGGAACATCCTGCACCAGGGACCTCCCCAGCTTTGTTATTTATACTGCAGGTTTACTGCTGTCAATAACATTCACACAGAACCCCCTGGAAATCTGTAGGGGTTTTCTTATGACCCAAGACTGATTTTCTCAAGTGTAAGTGTAATGCTGACGACCCTGGTCATTGGAGGGTGGGATTGAACCTGGGGCCTCTGGAGCTTAGTGCATGAGCCTCTACTGCATGAGCTAAAAGCCATATGTCTCTTAACTAAGGCTGTAGAGCAGACTCATTATCTCTGTCTCTCTCTCTGTGGTCTCGGTGCAACTAGATGGTACAGAATACCACATCCAGAAGGCATGTGGGTTACATAATGTTTAGGGAAACAGGGCCAATGATGTTTGCACAGACCAATCCCACCCCCAAGAGCCTACCCGGTCCCTGATAAGCTCAGCATCTCATCACAGCTTATGGTGTAGCTGGGCTTGGCCCCTAAACAGGGTTTGGATATAGTTCACCTTACTGAAGTGTTATGAGAGTTATTTTAACTGCCAGGGCGGTTCCTTACCTTTCTGACAAAAGGGATGGCTGCTGCCTCAGTTTCTTTTGGCTGGTAGGATACTTAAGTCCTCCAGCCAAATTAGGGGCCTCTCTTTCTGGAGTAAAGAGAAGTCCAGGAGAAACCACCACAAATCCAGACCTTCCACCCATGGACTGTGGCCTAGTCCCTCTCCATACCTAGGCCACAGCCCTCTCACCACTATCTGTGGGACCTCAACCTTCTCCCCTTTTATCAGGGATTCACCCCTGCTCACTATATGGGGGAAAGCCCATATCCTTCCTCTACCACAGGTTCCAACCCCAAGACACTAGACTGAGACTCTTCCCACTCTTGCCTCAGATGTTCACTTCACTCCTTCCTCAGGATTCTTTCCTGTGCTTGCTTGCCTCCAAGCCTTCACCCAAGTTTTGCACAGGCTTCTTCAGCACAACCTGCCAGGAGGTCCTTCATCACCTAAGAAGCCAACCACAGACATTGATCAGACCCCAGCAACTAGACAGCACTGCCAGTGGCTTGCTTTTATAGTACTTCCTTTCCCAGCAGGCCTTGCAGTCAGGCCTGCGTCACCCAAATAGACTACAGACCCCAGAAATCCCTTGATCAGGATGGAAACCAGGCACAAGTCAGAGCTAAGTTATGAAACTCTTAAAAGCCTGACTCACCCTGTGATATACCACACTGTGATAAAAAAAGAAAGTTGCTTAGTATATAAACAAAACCTTAGCTGTCATTTTCTCCACAGAGGATTAGTCCCTGGTGGGCATTCAGTCCTGTTTGAGGGCAAGGTAAAGAATACTGGACAGTGGCTGCAAATTTCCAGTGTTGTGCTTTGCTACTGAGGTTGCACCTTGTATATTTATTTTTATGCCACTAACTTAATTAGATGTTCTTTTGTCTCAAGTGGCAGCAAGATAAATCAGCTTTATTATTTTTTTTTTTTGCAAGGTCTCAGATCAGCACTAACTCCCAAGAGTCGTGCAGTCAAATTTTTCTGAAAACTAGATAAGGGCCTAGAAATGAAAAGTGCTTCCCAGCTACCTTAATTCTGGTAACAGAAGGATATGTGGGTCACGCCTTTCACCTTCATCTCCACGTCAGTAAGCCCCCTCGCAACATTTCCGTCATTCAACACACACACGGCCTGGTGTTCTCTCACCTTATTTTCAGCGGCAGCCAGAGTGTCTTCTTGACATCCCTACTGTTCGCAGTTAAAAAACAAGGTCATAATCACATTATTGACTATGCCTCGGGCCAAAGGAATCCAAGGCCCTTCATGTCCCTGAGAAGGATCAGTTTGTTCAGAAGTGGTAGGGGAGCAGAGCTAGCAATTCATCCCTTTCCTCTGCCCTCATCTGTGGGATTTACAATAGATCAATTGAAGCTCGTGCTGTTACAATTTGTCAATCAGAAGAGCTAGAGAAAGCAGATGAAGCGGATTCTTGTGATTAACCTTCTCTCTTCCCCCTTCCCTCCTTTCCTGATTATTGTAAAACAGAGCAATTTCCTTCCTATTCTGCATGCAGCTACATGAACATATGGCCCTGGATTCTCAATCCTGCTTGCACAAGATGGATTTATTTTCCCTCTTTGTTCTGGTTATTGGTCCACTAAGGAAAAAGGCTGGTGCAGAGAGTTCTCTTACCTCTGCTATTCCTCGGTGTAAGGATACCAGAAGATATCAGATAAACGCACACACACACATACACGTAACAGCAGCCATTGGCATCAGGGTGAGTGCTGCTGTAAAGCAGGGGGGGTCTTATCTTCATGGGGATCCGGGTTACAAAAGGTATGGAGCTAAGAAATAAAGGCCAGCAGCCTAGTTTTCAGAGGCACTCAGCACCCACAAATCCCATGGAACTCAGTGGGGACTGCGGGCGCCCAGAGTCTTTGAAAATCAGGCTACAGTAGCAGCCGAGCAGCATTGCTGCCTGTTCAGCAAACAAGTGCAGAACAGCACATAAGGGACTCTGTTCAGCGTAGCACACAGGCTTTCTGCTCGCCTCCTCTCTCCTGTTCTCTGTCATAATCCTGCCCCTCTCGTGGGTTCTGCAAAGTGCTCCAAGGAAAATCACTGCAAATGAATGCCGGTGGAGCAGCTTTGGCTGACGTTTAGATCTGGCTTTGAACGGTGGCTCAAATTTGGGGGGAAAAATATTGATCTATTACAAAACTAATTTCACTCCAGTTGTGCTCACTGGAAGACTGAATAATGCAAGTTTCAGAGTAACAGCCGTGTTAGTCTGTATTCGCAAAAAGAAAAGGAGGACTTGTGGCACCTTAGAGACTAACAAATTTATTTGAGCACAAGCTTTTGTGAGCTACAGCTCACTTCATCGGATGCTTATGCTCAAATAAATTGGTTAGTCTCTAAGGTGCCACAAGTACTCCTTTTCTTTTTGTGAATAATGCAAGGCATCTGGTCACTGCCGTGAATCATCACTCAGGGACAGGCCCGGAAAGGTGCTGAGCATGTACAAGCCCCACCGACTTCAGCAGCAATGGCAGATGCGGCAGGCCTCTCTGGACTAGTTCCTCGCAGCCATAATCTGTAAATCAGTGCAGTTCCATTGTAATATGGGCATTGTAATCCTTGGGGAAAAAAAAATTAAGGCCCACATGTTAAACTGGTGTGAACTGGCATGGATTTAAAAGGAGATGTGCTGATTTACATTAACTGATGATCTGACTTTTAATGTTTGATCAAGGACTGCAATACATATTATAAAACTGGAGCTGGTCAAAATTGTTTGGAAAAATAATTAAAAAGTGGCTTTCCCCCCCAAATTAAAAATTGCACACAAATACATCAAATATTTTTTAAATTTTTCTGGATTCCCTCCCCCCCGTGAAACCAATTTTTCCCCTCTTCATTGGTCTCTGTTTTTGCTCTCTCTCCCTTTTTCCTTGTTGTTTTGTTTTTTTGAAAATGAGGGGGGGACGTGGGAGGGGAACCCCCACCAAAACTAACATTTTAGGTTTAAAAAAAATTGTGAACATTTTCAAAATCAGGTCTCTTTCAAAAACATTACCATTTCCAAGTTTTTTGAAGTTTTGAAAATTCTCATGCATTTGTTGTGTTTTTCATCTAGGCCTAATTATAACATTGTAAATATTATACAGGAGGGATTTCTTTTTAAAACACTCTTTAAGCAAATAGTCTCACGTGTGCTATGGCACATCCATGTGATTCAGTGAAGCCTATGCAAAGCCTATTATCGACCACACATTGATTTGCTGAACTCACTCAACTCCTGTCAAATAGGTGCTGAGGGCACTTAACCCTTTGCTAGACTGGCTGCATCTATTCCTGTAGCTTTTCCTTGACTTCAGTTTTCAGCTGGATAGGATTTGTCTGTTAGCAGATGGCAGTGGGTTGCAGTATTATTTGTTTACTACCTATTTATGGCAGCCTCACAATATTCTACTCAAGCAGGGCAAGTTGCTATTTGGAAAAGATTGGACCTGAAAATTAAATATCCCTTTTTGTTGCTTTTTTGTCATCACAAAGAGAAGATTTGAGCCAGAGCTGCTAAATTTACAGAACAATTTTGCAATGCTGACTAATAGGTAGTATTAATGTCCATGTTTAATTATTTAGTGGCATCCAGGTACAAAGTTAGTGGGCACCAAAAGTGTGTGTATTATAATAATAATATTGCCGCCAATCACTAATCATTAATATAAAATGACTTTTTCAGCTGGAGTTTTGTGCAAACTTTTTTCACATTGGAATTCTCTCCTGTGCAATGGACTAGCCCAAGGCCTATATAATATTTAAGTCCAAGTATACCATATTTTGAAGGCTTAACCGTTAATGGGTTCCTATTAAGAATAGTCAAAACATTTCCATTTAAACCATTGTATGATGGGAAAAAATTGGGTTTTTGACTAAATCAAGTGTTGAAAAACAGAACTTATAAAATCCAAAATATTTCTGTTTGGCTTTGCAGCTGCAGTGTTCCTGGGGGCTGTAGTTTAGTTGTCTCAGTCTCTCCCTCTCTTCTCTGGGAGATTGTCTCCAGCTGGACATCTCTTATGATGCACCCCATTCAAGGACTCCCATAATGGACAGCTTTTATTCTCCAAAAAAGAAATCTGTGGTGCACCATGGGAGATGTAGTCCAACCAGGGAGGCCAAAGGGAGCATCCAGCCCCATATAGAGGAGAGGAGTATCACACATCCAAACTACAACTCCCATGGGGCACCACAGCAGCATATCAACAACATCAAAATTAGTTTGGTGGTCAGCCAAAATATTCTGATATTAAAATTTTCATTGACAAATTGTTCATTAGGAAAAGAAAAACAACCCAACCAGCTCTAAGGCCTATGGGTTATGCTGGCCCTCTGTCCAGAGGTGAATTTCACTGGCTCACACAAACAACTAGCTACTCACCTGAGTAGAATCTCCTCAGAATAAGGAAGTGGTCCACCCTCTATAGATACAGGCTGGGAGAGTCAAAGTCTCCCTGTAAACCTAATGAGAACGAGACTTCTAAATTCCCTGCGTGCCTCTGGATGTCTCACACATACCAAATACACGGCTATTGGCTTTCATCTAAGGCTGACCCTAACTGCCTAATTCATGGGAGAGGGGGCACTCCAAGAACCAAGAGTCATGAAAATATAATGTGGTATATTGCTCACTGTCTCATCTACTGTACCTAATGGGGATGTCTGAGGACCAGTTTCAGAACAAACTTTTATTGTACCTGTAGTTGCCTGTGTTATTACTTTCATGGCGGAGACAATATGATTTATTGATGCTTTTTTTATTTCCCACAGGTTTAGCCAGGACTATATGTGTAGGGAAGATAAACTCTCTCATTATTGTCCTGATCTCTAATCATGTCACATTTTCCATTACTGTAGCTTCTTCTCAGTAGCGGTGACATTTCTGTATTTCAGCCTATTATGCAAAAATAAATAAATAAATAAATAAAATAAAATAGGAAGGGGGGGGGGGAATCCATTAAGAATCTGTGTGCAAGTCCAGCTTTAAAATACTCTGGTTTTCTTCAGGGAACCGGCTAATGAGACAACGTTCTCCTGAAGCCCTCATGCTGTGCCTCATTTTATTCACGGATTCCCAGAGACAACCAATAGTACAATAAACAGGCAACTTAAACATGTATGATCCCATATGAAGACCCCAATGCTGTAAACAATCGAGTATGTAATTTTGTGCACACGAAGCATCCGAGAAGGCAATGAGACTGCGGTGTATAAAGTTACACAGGTGTGTTTGTAGGTCCAGGGATTTACCAAGGAGCAAGTATGGCACACTGCCGGTCAGTATGTGCACTGTGAAGCAGGAATGCTTTGAACTGGAGATGCGAATTGGTGATTAAAAAGCTCCAAATTTTATAACTAATCACCAATAGGTATAAGACTTGATCTCCAGCCAGTGTAAATCAGCATAGCTGCATCGAAACCAATAGTTGTGTTGATTTATACCAATGGAGGATCTGGCCTGTAATATTTATTAAACACAACTTAGTACCTTGAGGTGCACAGACAGGTTTGTGTCCCTGGATCACCTCCTGACTTTGGTTGCCTATCATTTTTATGGTTACTGTTTGTTTGTATTGGAGAACCAGCTAGGACAGGGGTTCTCAAACTGGGGGTTGGGACTCCTCAGTGGGTAGCCTGATTACTACATGGGGGAGGGGGAGGTCGCGAGCTGTCAGCCTCCACCCCAAACCCCACTTTTCTGCCAGCATTTATAATGGTGTTAAATAAATTAAAAAGTGTTTTTAATTTATGGGGGGGGGTCACACTCAGAGGCTTCCTATGTGAAAGAGGTCACCAATACAAAAGTTTGAGAACCACTGAGCTAGGTTGTCTCAGTCAGGGATTGACACTCATTGTGTTAGGTGCTGTACATGCAAGCCTAGGTTCACAAGGGGATTTACTTAGGTGCCTAAATCCCCGATTCAGATGCTACTGTGATCCACAAAACCACCACTCAGCTACCACCTCACCCCACAGGCATCCAAACTCACCATTGCCGAACTTTCTGCTGAAAAGTTCCCGAGGCACCTAAGCTTCTGCCTCTGGGCACGCACACCGCTACCTCAGGCAGGTGTCGGGATGCCTAAGGCCCAGCACGATCCTCCAAGGGCCTAAGTCCCTTTGTGTATCCAGGCCACAGTGTCTGCCCAAAAGAGCTTACAGCCTATACATATGACATCATAATGTCCTCAAGAAAAAATGAAAAGGAACATCACCTGTTTGGAAGGCTGTACTCATTTCATCCTGGTTATTGAAAGAAAGATGGAATCCTCTTCCTGGTATAGCAAGCTGACAGACAGCATGCAGAGGCCTCTGAATCAGCCATCATTCCTCCAAACAAAGAGAGCTCATGCATTCCTTTCAACTCTTCCAGAAATGAATTCCCACATCACATGCTAGTGAACTAACTGTGAGTACTCTCCGATTGCCTGCAGACTGCCTCTCAACCTTAGCGGGATTTCAGGTCACGTCAGACTACAAAGGGCAATATCTGGTCTGTACGCTCTCCATTTAAGAATGCTCTACTCCACCAGGCCTGATCTGGCAGATTCTTACACATGCAAACAGTCCTTGCTTATGTAACCCTTCTGCCCATCAGAATTGGCAGCAACAAGGGCCGGGTTCAGTGTCTAGGGGGTTCCATTCCAATAACACAATGCAAAACTGTCTCGAGCCCCCACCCAGTGACCTGGGACAAATATAATAATACCCCCGCTGGGTGCCTCCAAGAGGCAATACTTCCCCTCTCGCAAGCACAGAGTCTGAGTGTAGCAAAAGCCTTTTAATAACAGAGAAAAACAATGTGGCATTATGTTGGGGAAACACCACCAACAGGATTCATAACACAACCCATGAGCAAAAAACCCACCCCAGGCAACTTGGGGTGTGTCCTTTCCCTTTGGTTCTTGAGTCCAGCAACCCAAAGTCCCCCAAAGTCCCAAAAGTCTCTTCCCCTGGTCAGTGCAGCACCAGAGTTTGAAAGTTTATCTGCAGAGTTTTACCTCCCAACCTGGGTGGAGATGGGGGGGTTAAGGGGCACCTTACATGGTCCAAAGCCAATCGCCCCACCTCTCCATGGGGCTCCACTCCGCTCCTCCAGCTGTCCCACAAATCACTCCGCTCTGCCAGCTGCCCCCCATGAGCTGCTCCAGGCATCCCACAAACTGCTCCGCTCTACTCTGCCAACTGTCCCGCAAACTGCTCTGCACATATCTTCAGGCTCCCCCACCACTTAACACAACACTCAGTGATTTCAGCTCTTAGTAAGTTTAGCTCTTTTGTGATTTCAGCTTGTAGTAGGGGAGCCTCAGTGCTGGTACACCATTGGCCCAACATAAATTCAGCTTAACAGCCTGTAAGTAGACTCCTAATGGAATCAAAATTAGCTCTGATATTCTACAGTGGAAAAAAATGGACCTCACCAGAAGACCCATACCCCCAGGTATCAATACCTGTTCCCAGCCTCTCTCCATTCACTGGGTTTTGGAACCCATGACCCTTGCCTAGCAAGTGCTGCTTAGTTGATGGCGAGTCCCTCCATCATAACAAAAGGCCAAGTACAGTTCCGCTGTCCTTGATTCACATAATCAGGATAACAACAGTTTATTCCTGCCCCAACAACAGAGAAACTGGGGCTCCTACAGCAGCCAAAATGACCATCTAGGTGGGGTGGGTGTGCCTATGCAAATGAGATCAGCCCCTGAAGTTCTTTTCCACAACTCACCATGACTTGCCACCAGATGTCAGGGTAGAGCTCATCCTGACTCTGCTTACACTTATGCCCACAGTCCTATTGACTTTCGTGGAGCTAGTCACATGAAGAAGCAATTACTGCTGTGGTGAAGAGTTTGCAAGGTTGGGCTAATATATTAGAATGTCTGCCTATACAAACCTGTCACACAAGATGTATTAAGCCCAGAAACCCAGTGAGCGGCAATCTATTAGTTGTTGGGCCCTTCATTACCTGTATACAAGGTGGCATTCTGTATGTGGGACAAACTTCATTGAAAAAAAAAAAAAAAGCCGGATTTTCTTTTGCTATCATTAAGCAAGTGAACAATACAAGCCAGATGCTCTGAAAGAGACAACTGGATCATCAATGAACAACAGAGAAACCATCATGACTAAACATATTGGATAGTGAAAGGAAGCGGAGGATTAATTTCAACACGCAATTAGAGTACCTCTTATCTCTCTCCCCCCCCCCCCACAGTATTTTCCTTCTCTTTCCTTCTGAAATGCGTCCACAGCTGCTTACAGCACACATCATTTGGTGAAGAGGGAGGTGTTAGATATGCCAAAGTGTTTCTTTTAACAGGTTCTTCTTTAGGGTTCTGCCTGTGAGTACATTCCTGCCTTGATTCTGAGCACTGTTGTTGCTATGGGATAAAGCTGTCCAATTTCCCAGGTTTTTGTTCCTCTCCTCCTCTTTACTTACACATTATTCATACTGTAGCACCAAGAGGCCCCAGTACAGATCGGGGCTCCATGTTGCGAGGCACTGTACAAACAGAGAGAAACACGCCCTGTCCCAAAAGCCTTACACTCTTACATCCGTCACTGTGTCTTCCATATCCCGTCTCCCCTCAGGTTTGCTTGTTCCATGTTTCATGCCAACAAACATGGAACATGTGCTTCCTTTCCGTGGGTCAGATCTCGAATGCCTTCCTCAGGGCCTGATTCTCCCCTCATACCAGCTTTAGGCTGGTGTAACTGCACTGGGGCAGCTCCTCAGCTGATGGGAATTAGCATAGCTTCATTGACTCTAAGCAATGCTGCTTTACACCAGCTAAGGATCCGGTTTACTGCCATCGATGGGCAGGATCGTCCCTCAGATCTGTAGATGGGGAGGGAGTTCTAAATGCATGTCCCTCCTTGCTCCTGTGCAAGATTAGCCACCTCAGTGGAGCCATATCTGACCCCCGCCCCCCAGATTCTACAGGTGTCTTTGTGATTCTGGGGTCTACACTAGGGAAAAGGGTGGAGAATAAGTGAGCTACTGTCCCCATGGAGAGTCTTTGGAAATGATAATACCACATAGGAGCCCTCTGGGTCCTGTGGTACTGGGTGATATACCCATGGAAAGTTCCTGGTAATGCAGTTCCAATGGAGACATGCTGTCAGGGTGCCAGAGCAGCAGCCAAAGCCTGGGGCCCCTCCAGGGATACTCCTTTGTACCTCAGAATCCCCAAAGATCCATGTGCATAAGAGACACTGAAACAGAACTGTGGACCATTAAGTCTGGTGTTCTTCCTTCAACAGCAGCTAATGCTTCCGTATATGGTGATAAGCTTCCATAATATACTCAACTAGGTAGTAACTGCCCCATAGGGAAATTTCTTCCTGACTCAGAGCTAACAATCCTCTTGTGCCCTGATACATGAGGATTGATGACCTTATGCAATTTTTATCATTGCTGGTTTATCTGCAGAGGCTATTTTTATCATGAAGACTGGTGTGTCACAGCTTTTATCCTGTCCACTTCCACCGGGCTGAATTTAGCATGTCCTGTTTCTGAGCTCCTAAACAGAAAGGGATATATTTGCAGACACGTCACTGATGCAACGAGAGTGAATGTTTCACAAAACAGGAACATCTGGCAGGCTGGAAGGAGCTTCCATTCACTCATTATTATAATTCACTAACAATGGCTATTAATTAAAAATCTGCCAGCTTTTCCAGTGGAAAGCCCCAATTCTTGAGTTTTTAAGCTCAGCTATTTACAATCAATTATTATGGGCTGAAATCTGGACCTGTAGAACTGAAAACCAGGTGCAACATTTAGGAAATCTGTCCATGCAGCTTAGGAATTCCAGCTTCTATTGTGCGATTGCTATTATGAAATTGCTGTATTATGGAATTCCTCTCTGTCTAGGTATAGCCACCATTGCTAGCTAGGCCTTTGGACTCTCCCTCTGCAGGTCAGTGGGAGGTTGTTAGAACTCAACAACTGCCCAATCAGGGTGAAGAACCTTGGGACAATGGGTTAGCAGGAGCCTAGGAGAAGCTACATCCTCTTATTGTCTGCAGGGGGTGAGGGGAGAGCGTAAAATTCCTGAACAAGAGAAAGGTGACGAAAGCAGGGGGTTAAAAAGGACTCCCAGGGGAATGACTCAGAGCCCCCCAGTAAGTTTTGGGCAGTAGAAAGGAAGGTGACAGACCAGCTAAGGTCAAAGAAGACAAGTTGAAGAGAGAACGCTCCATGTGGGAGAAGAAAGCCATGCGTGCAACAGAAGGACAATGGAAGGCCTCAGAGGATGCTGACCCCAGCCCTGGAGTGCTGAGGAAACTGAGGCAGGGGAGTGCATGCAGGGTTTATTATTTTTGTACAGATCTGTGTATTTCTTGAGTGATCATGTAACGAGCAATGGTGTCAAAATCCTGTGCAAAGTGTCTGTGTGTTTTGCATGTCACATGTACCACAGGCCCCTTGAAGAGGTAAACTGTGGACCCAGCACACCCCCACAGCTGGAGTTTTGGGAGAGGGTATGTTTAAGCTATGGGGAGGAGGAGGGAGTCTGAGGGGAACATCACTGGTTGCAGGGGCTCGGCCGTGTGGTCACAGCTCTCAGAAGGGGGTGCTAGATGAAGCCTCCGGGGTGGGGGGAGGGGATTCTCTAAGACAAGGACAGTACCAGGGCACTGTTCAGACCCCAGAGACTTAAAAACACACAGGAGCCAGTGGCAGGATCCCTTCACAGTAATCTGGTGAGCGGCCCAGAGGGGCACTTGACAGGATCTGTGATACTCAGCCACCTTGGTGGCCTCAAGAAAGAGTCCCCTTTATTACAAGCTAATCCTGTCTCTTCTCTCAAGGGAAATGCCACATGCAGCTCCATTTCAGTGGTGCTGTTGGTCTATAATTCGTGAAGTGCTTTGGGATCTTTTAATGTGAAAACCACTATAAAAAGATAGGCTGTTCTTATCATATAAGCATTAGTTCCTGGTGGACATCTGCATGAAGTATCCCCTGCATAAAGGTACATGTTTTACTTGCCACCAAATAAACCAAATCAGAGGCTCTGACCCTCACAATTTGGCTCTGGATCCAGAGTTCTGATCCGGGCCCAGCTCTGGAAACAGGTCCAAGTGAGCTGGAATATGAACTCAAAATGTCAGCACAGCTCTCGGTTAAATGTATTAATGGTCTGGCCTTGGCATGAGAGGTGTCAGATTTCTGCAGGTTACTGGGAACATCCACAGAGCCTGTCATTTCTGCCACCTGACTACTGACCTCTAGATACTGCAGCAGCGAAGAAAGGTAGATGCTGCTTCATCAGTAACCACAAATCAATGCTAGCTGGGAAGATGAAGTTTCACCGTGGCACCCGGCCACCTCTTAACCCCTGCAAAGAGAATCTGCCGGAAGAACATAAGAGGCAGAGGGATCGACATGTCTTAAATAAAGTACAGACACTGACTCAAGTCCTGGTGTTCGCACTCTGCCAAAACACTCATCTAACACTCTGGCTTTGTCTTGTTTTGGAATTTTACACTCCCGGCCCTGCAGACAAGTAGAAGGGTGTAGCTTCTCCGACGTGCCTGGCTGAAAACTGGGTCAAGGACACAGGATTTGACCCAGTGAAATGGCCAGTAACTGAAGTTTGCTGCCTAAAACAAATTCACTGCTGTTACATTGCCTCAATTAGCGTATATCACTGAATTAGAAGATATATTAGAGGAGGAAAAAAGGGCACACAGCTGCTCTTCTTAGATTGTAAACTCTTTGGGACAGGGAAAAGGTCTCTCTTTATGTCTGTACAGCACCTAACTCAGGAGGGTCCCTAGTGCTGAGTGGGGCCTCTTTCCTCTAATGTAATGCAAATATTACATTATACTTAATGCTAATTAATACATTACAGCAACCGTGTCTGACTGTGGAACCCCCCCAGTTTCAGCTCTCTGTTTTTGGAACCACTGTACGTGTAGACTATTAACAATGGGTCATGGTCTACTAATTAGTAATCAGATGTTGTCAGGAATCTAAGACACAGCAGCATTATCTCATTGGTTTGCAGCAGGGCTTGCTTTGAAGTAACAATAGTACTATGTGCTTATGGACAGGCAAAGACTTCTCACTGTATAGGAGGCTTTGGCATTTTCCATCCTAGGGTTTCAAAGTCACTAATTACCTAAGCCGCACAATGCCCTCTGACAGCCGGGAAGTAATTTATCACTGTACCATTGTACTGATGGGTATGGTAAAGCCCAGAGATAGTATGAGTTGCCAAAGGTCACATAGCAAATAAATGAATCCAGAAATCTTGTTTCCCAGTTCAGTGCTCTAAGGAGGAGCTGGGCCTATTTAGTTACCTAACACTTGCTGATTTCAATTAAATACCTTTGAGGAACTGGGCCATGTACCACATTGCCTTCCCTGACCATCCTAGCCTTATGACCCGGCCTTAATGGCAAACTCATACTTCAAAGTCGTGATTCCCATTTTAAAAAAACCCACATTTTGCCAGAATAGGATTTTCCCAGACTGAGCACAACTGCACACCCTTTGCTAGAGGTCAGGATCTCCAGAAAATTACTACTCAGCTTGTAATCGAAAATCCCAACCCAGCTATTGAGATTCACACTCATGGTTTTGTGTTGCCAAAACGCAATAAAACTTTAATTGAATGTCTCCTTCAAGAAGGGACCTCCTTGAGTTAATGTCAGCTTCTCTGAATGACCCTTTACAGCCATAGTTTCTCTTTTTTATTATAGCATGCCATAGCCAATTTGACAGAAAAAGGAGACTGCCCTAAGTGAAATGAACTGCATGATCTATTGACAGGAAGACTTTAACATTCATTAAAGGTGAGGAGTGCTATAGCGTAATGCAACTGGTGAATGCTAAATTGCCAGAGATGGCAGATTTATGTTCTCTTTCCCCCCCAAGGTCACTTGTTCATCTTCGAGGTCTAGATGTACCTATTTGGGAAGAGACCTATAGTTTGGGTGCAGACATAGATGAATTGGTAGGGAGCAGATTTCCAAGGTGGGCACCCTCATCTGAAAACCCAGCATTGGGATGCTCAGAAATAGGAATGTACGCATGTAAGGGATAAATTATTCCGCATGTAGGTTACAGTGCCTTTAAGAAAAAAAGAGGAAGATCTCAAGGGAGGGCACTACTTTTTGAAAGTCAGAATTGGCCCATTATTGACATGGTAGTTTCAGCCAGGAGCTAGCCAGGGATGATAATTCAAACAGGGAGAAGCAGTTCCAAAGCAGAGAGGATGCTGATTGCACAGCATGTACTGCCAAGGTGAGGAGACAGACACATATCCGTCAAAGCCGATGGAGAAATCAGGTGTCAAAGTGGATAGAGATGGCTTTGAACCAAAACAACTGGCTCTAAATACTCCCATCCTATGTATCAGACTGCTGCCTTTGTAACTCTGGACCCTATCTACTTGGTGGAAGTACTGAGTTCCCCTCCCTAAGAGGATAGTGGAAGCATCAAGCTGCCTTTGCCCTAATCAGCTGTGGATGATAGTGCAGTGAATCATTTATAGTCTCTCCTTTGCTTCTCTCTCTGTCTTTAGTTACATTTAACTTTTGTTTCACAGATTCACTTAAAAACAGTGTGGGAATATAAATGACATGTTCAATACAGATCAGCTCGTGATTTTACAACAGCCAAGAGAACATAAGTATCACATTATCAAAAGTCCTCAGCACAGCCTGAGAACAGAAGCCTAATGCACGCAGCATCCAAGAGCTACTGTTTGTCATGTATTCCACAGATCATTCTCCATTCCTGCTACATACCAAAGCTGCTTCCGTCATTCTGCTCCCCTAAGTGATACCCTCATTCCTGGGATTCTGCAATGGCCTCTAATAACAAGGCACTTATTAAATCTGGCTCTGGGACCACTTTTCAGGGGGAGGAAGCAGTTCAGTGCATAGTGCAGGGATTGTTATTCCTCTATTCCAACTTCTGCTGTGCCACTGACTGATTAGAGACCTGACCCAAGGCCAAGATTCCCACTGACTCCAAATGGGATCAATCCCGAGAGGCTTTAGGTATGTGACTTAATTCCACTAGCAGTTCACCCATATGTAAAGACACTGTAGCAACATTCACGTATGAATTATGATTTTTGAAAAGCACTTTCAGATCCTTCAATGGAAAGTCCTACTGGAGGGAAAATTACTATTTCCAGAATAACGACAAGACGGAACCCCACCAGCGGCGCTCCAAGAGGGAAAGCCTGTCCTATTACAGAACCTACTTGTTCCTTTGTCTCCTGCGTTGAAAGAATGTCTGCTGTTATCAGTCCCTCAGCCAAAAGAAAGTGAGCAGGAGCCATCCACTGAGTTCTGGCAACACACGGAAGCTCTGTTTGTGGCTGTTGCTTTCACCAGGAACCAGAATTTTCCAGCTGCCTGGAAAAGGAGCCAAGCTGATTTCTGATCTAGCACCAGCATGTTTTCCTAACGTATGTGTGTCCTTGAAAGTGCCTTTATTTAGAGTCCCTGGGAGAACCAGATTGCACTGCTTGTGCTGAGAACAATGCTGTACGAATTATATGGGAAATTCTACCAATAACTTCTTTCGTTTCTTTGATGGGGGAGGCCCCAGCAAGTGTGATGGAACCTGGTGACTGTTTGAGACCTGACACCTATCATAGACAGCAAGAAAACTTGTGGGAGACCAGGCTAGCTTGGTGGAGAGTTGAATTTCCACCAAAGACCTGGATGGGAGCAGGGTAAAGGGCTAGTGAGTTGCTTTGAAGCATTGGAGGCGCATGCTGGCGATCGGAGTCCAGATTGATACAGCAGAAGTGATAGGCAAGTTAAACTCCCAGGCAGCTCTGCATCCACTCCCCTGTGATGTCTACAAGGGTCAAAGTTGGTGCAACATAAACACCAAGGAGCCTGAAGAAGATATAAGCTAACGGGGGCAGGGGGGTGGTGGTGGTGAGGGGGAAGGTTACTTTAACCTTCCACTGGCACCTCGGTGGACATTTCTGCAATTTGGACTCAGCTGAGTGTGTGAAAATAGCTGAAAGAGAGAGCGAGGGGATTTAAACTTGCAATGATTTACTCCCAGACCAGACTCCTTAAATCAAGATTCCCCTACATGGGGAATATTCATTAACTCTTATTCAAAGTACAAACTCTTTAGCCTCCTCTTCTTCTGGGAGCCCAGGTGTCACTGCCAGCAGGCCTCCCGCACCAAGTTCAGGAATCCCAGAGCTTCCCCCCTGGGCCTGGGTAGTAATTCAGGCAGGCTTACCCTCCTTATATTCAGCAATATCACAGCACTTTTCCTGGGGCTGGGCTATTAACAGTCATTCTCTCCTTGGATCAGGAAACCACAGCTACCGCTACCACCTTCTCCTTCTTCCTTCTGGAGCCTATGAGTTTGTCTTTCTCCTAGTGTGTCTAGAAGCACCTCCCCAGGTGACCTCTGGTAGCCTTTTAATAGGGCCAGGTGCTCATTAATCAATTAAGCTGCCAAGCAACCACCTAGGCAGTTAATTACTTAACAGATATGCCAAGATGGGCTTGTTCTCTTGTACGAAGCCAGAGCACAGATAGAGTGGGCCCTGACTCTCCTTTCAGGGGCCAGCCACCCCATGACAGTCTCTCAGAATTTTGTTACCTAGACTTTCACACAGCTCTAGCATGCCGCTTTGCTTGAAGCACTTTCAATAAGAGAACATTATCCCCAGAGGTTTTTTCTCCCCTTTGCTGTCAGCCAGGTGTTAGAACTGACAGCAGAAATTTCAGAGACGTATTAGTGAGATGTGTGCGAGTTTCATTGCTTCATAGAGGGAATCCATTTTCCTTTTTAGTATCTATTTGCTCCACTCCCCCAGCCTTCAGCTTGCGCAGTACAGTGAATATAATCCATGCCCAGCTGACCATAATTTATTCATAAAAGGCCTGAATCTGCAATGAGCTATTCATCTCCTGGGAAATGTTGAATGCTCTTAATTCCCATGGTCTTTAGTGGGAAACTGAAAACACTCAGCACCTAACACCATCATGCAGGATCAGACCCAAAGTGACTTAATGTAAAAAGGGATGTGTATATTTGTTTTTACTATGTTGTAAAAGTAGATTTATTATGAAATCAGCCTACAATTACCCTCTTAATAATTCCCACTCTTCGGCACTCATTCAAAAGAGACTCATCTCTATTGTATCAGCTATAAAAAGAGCAGCTACATTGACATACTTTATGACTTTATTAAAAGTGGGGATTTTATATTAATAATTCTAGGATCCACAGCCATATTTCCCCAGTGAAGGAAATGTGTGCATTGGTCTAGTTCCAAGGTAATTTGTAAACATAAAGTATTAAAAGGCTCAACAGTTCTAAAAATTTTAATTGGAAACTCCACAAATTGCTTTGCAACATCTTTATACTTCAGTATGGAGCTTTCAGATAACGAGGAGCTAATTAAGGGGCGAAGATTCCTTTTTTTTAATGATATCTGTCTCCACATGGGCTCCGAGTTCACTGCTTGTAGGTCATGCAAGTAATGGGAAAGAAAAATGATTTTTATTTTTTTTTAGCTTTTAATGTAATGATGATGCTAGGCATTAATCTTTGTGTTACCAAGAAACAGACCTCTGGGACAGGGACAGATGCCGGCATGAACTTTGTTGAAATCGAGCAACTGCTGCCCAACCTAAGGGTATGGACTCATTCTCCATATCTTAGTGTGGAACACATTCCTGAGGAGACGCATGCATTTCACTAGCCGTCATGCATTGAGCATGGACTTTGCAACTTGTGTGTCACATTATCAGCCTTGGCTTCCAAATACATATGCCAGCCTATGACTGAGTCCTCAAAAGTGGTCATGCTCCCCTATGCATACAAAACCGGCCATCTGTGCACACAGATAGGGAGTTTAGAATCAGATGAGCCTTAATCACAAAAGTTCACATCTGGATTTCAAAGTGCAAGGGTGTGCCAATACAGGATTTTGGTTCAGCCCACTATAAAGACAGAGGCTACTTGAAATCTGAACCAAGGCCCAGGTGTTCATTTAACAAACACCTCCAATTTTGGTGTTTGGTTCAAGCCAATCTCTTGCTTTGTGCCTACATCCTCTCTGGGGATGATGGGACGTGTGAGTCTGGCTGGATCACGCCTTCTAAGCACGGATGATGTGTGAGGCAAAGAGAATTAAACTGGAGAGAGGGAGAGGAAGATATGAGCTCAGAGGGTGAACAAAGTGAAAAGAGGCAAGGGAGTGAGTGAAAGGCAGGGAGGAAGACTCAAAGGGGGAAATGTAGAAAAGGAATGGGGAAAAAGAAATCAAGGGAGAGAGGGAAAAATAAAAGGGGGAGGAGAAAGACTAGAAATAGAGAAAAGAGATACAGAATTGGTCAGGGAGATTTGGGCCGAAGGAAGGTGCAGCACAGAAAGCAGTAGGAGGAGATGAGATGTAAGGGAGAAGAGGATAAGAGTAGAGATGAAAGGGGTATTGCATGGAGAAATAGTCAGAGCTGATCTTCCCTGCTTGGTTTATGAGCTTTGGACCAGTCTTTTTTAAAAAAAAATTTGCTAGGCATGTTCTTGTCTACTTCAAAGCTGCAGCTGAAGGAGAGAGAAGGGCACAGTGCACTCAAAACCTATTGAAAGAGGGCTGCCAGTGAGAGCTTTCCCTGAGTGGGAGGAGGAGTGATAGATACTCCTGGTCCCTTGTATATCTGATCATTCTGACCCCATAGAAGAGAGTGAGGTAACTTGGTACAGTGCAGTGGAAGCCAATGACTCTAGCAAAGGCAGGAAAGCACTGTGGCTTGGTGAAGCCCAAGAATGAAAGAGATCAGAGTCTTGCTGAGATTATTTCTCTTTCCTCTGTAGAATCATCTGATGATCACGTGAATGGCTCGCTCATCTTTCCATTAACTGGCACCCAGCTCATCCAGAACTACAGATGAACCAGCTGGATGGAGATCAGTTGGTCAAGTGAATCAAATGACAATGGTAGGCTAAGTGCTGACTTGAAATATAGGCAAATTTAAGGCAGTTGAATTTATTGCTCAGCTAT
Organism: Natator depressus; assembly: GCF_965152275.1. Lineage (NCBI taxonomy): Eukaryota > Metazoa > Chordata > Testudines > Cheloniidae > Natator > Natator depressus. The sequence goes on along the minus strand of NC_134249.1, from coordinate 19,447,243 downwards.
AAACCGTCACCTGGGACTAAATATTGCTGTCGTAAGCGAATGCAGAATCTAGGCTCTGGAGTCCACTTAGCACAATGCAGTCTCTGAAGCCAGCACAAATATTTAGCAAAGTCCTTTGAAAGCAACACCTTCTAAAATATTAACTTCACACGCATACAGGGTCAAATTTTTCATTGCTGCAATTCATTGACTTCCTTGGGGAAATGCCAGCAGTGTGTTTGGCCCAGTGTACTTCATGCACCAAATAAGTCAATTGTGATAGAAATTTATCCTTCTGGGACACATTTGCCTCAGAATGGCTCATCCACTTGAAAAATAATGCACACCAAAAATATATTACCATATGGTGTCCATTTATAGAATACGCACAACAGGCTAATCGGACAAAGGTGCAGTCAGTTTGACCACTTTTCTCACCTCATTAACTTTGGCACATGTGATGGGGAAAGCTGTTCGGTCTTTGTAATGTTCAAGGACACTAGGTTGGTTCAGTTTTGTATTAAATGAATTGGACTAGAAAAAGGAATTTAAATAAGGTGTCTATGCAGAGGCAATCCAGTGTATATTGTGTGGCGCTTGAGTAATGCTGGAGAAATATTCTATAATAGTCCTATAGTAACAACTATAATTCAAATCTATAAAGGGAATGAGAGAGACAAAGAAAGATATGTCCTGATGCACATAAATAGTTGGGCAATTCATGTGTTCTTTATGCAGCGAGGGCCTGCTCCAAAGCCTGTTGAAATTGATAGGAGTCTTTCCATTGATTTCAGTGGGTTTTGGATCTGGCCCTAAATCTTTCAAAGAACAGCAGAGCTCTTCCTAAATGAGTCCCTGCTCATGGAATGCACTTGTTAAGTGGATACAATGCAGGTGCTTTAAAGGCTCCCTGCTTAACAGATTTTTTACTGCACATTGAAAATCGATACTGTTGCCAATTATATCATGGTTCTTTCTTCCCTTTTTTAGCTTCTACAAAGGAAAACCATTGCTATAAATCTATGAGACCCATAATGTAGCAATTCAGCGCATTAGAAATGTGCTGTGTGATATATAATCAAATCCCCAGAAAGCAGTCCCTGTTCCCGATTTGAGCTTTCATTTCAGTAAGTCATCACCCAGGTGGGATTCCAAGATTTACACAACTGGCTCAGAAATCTAGTTGTGAAGAATCATTCTTTGGCCATGATGCCATTCATTTGTGAGGAAACAGTGTTCTAGTCATGCTTTATTTTCGCCCCTTCATCTTCTGCTGAAACATTGAGCAGGGATTATGCATTAGGGTCAAGAGGACGAATCCCATACGTTCAATTTGCTGTGATTGCATCTCTCATTATGTTCAATTTCCCACGACTGATGAGCCCTTGCTACTTCTGAAGTGGTCAGTACTGACTGACATGGAAATCCCTTTATGGAATTCTCTGCTAGAAGCCTTATTTAGGTGAAAGCAACATATTTGCACTCATCAGACTTAGCTGAGAAGCCTGATTGCTGGTGCTACAAGACATGTTTATCCGCTTCTCTCTCTTTTTGAAAGAATATAAGCTTAGTTTATGATAATGAAAGGAAACATTCTTATAGTCTGTGTAAGGGCAGGCTGGGGATTGAATTCAAGGAGGCTCCTCACATGTATACGAAATGCAAGACTGGTTCTTTAATTGTTACAAGAACACTCTCCCAGCCTGCCCTATATGGATTCAATAAAGGGATATCAGACTCCAGTGTTGGATCATATGCGATTTGTCCCTCTCCTGCACTAATCTCCAGTACATTGCAATAAGCCTTAATATTATTGCTGATGGTCAGAGGCAACTGAGATGTGGCCTTGGGGAGAAAATGGCGATGGGCACCTGTGTTTCACCTGGTGTGTTGGATCTGCTGAGCAGTGATCAGTCGGCAGAGGGCAGGATAGTGAATCTGGTAATGGTGATGGGTGATCAACAGGGGAAGTATTGGTGTTGGGGCACACAGAGCATTAGCAGATTCATCTGTCGGACACCCTGGGATTATTTGAAGGCAAGAGTTGGTATGCCATGACATTCCTCAGCCCCATGAGCTCTTCACAATGGGCAAAGGCAAGACAAGACAGTCTTACGCTGAATTAAACCTAGTGTCTCTGACACCGGGTTGAGGATGATCAGAGGCAATGGTGAGCCGTTAACGAACATTGGGGCTCTGTGTTTTCAAGCAGAACTTTCAAGCAGTTTCATCATCCTAAAATTTTCACAAAATATTACCAGGCTATGAAAACACCCTCATTTCAGTCTTCAAGTCCAAGGCTCAGTGTCTTCACCTCTGACGAATATGGTGTAGAGAGGCCACGTGTCAAATGCTGTTCTGAAATCCAAAGGGTTTAGTCAGGATGCAGAACAGGAAAGGCTTGGAACAGCAAAAGAGGCCATCTTTTCGCTGGCAGTGAATCAATACAGCATCAATGCTTTGCTTCCGTTTGTAGTAGAGACTGTTTATATGAATGAAGTGAGGAATTTAACTCCTTAAAGCAGAAGATACTCAGCCTGCTTTTCACTGCCCAAATCCCAGGGGCTGAGTGGAAGGCAGGTACACACCAGGCAGAGCTCACGGGCAGTGTTGCATACACCATAATCTAAACGTATGCATAAGTCCTGCAACTGAGAGAGCATCCGCCTGATTCTCTGAATGATGCACACTGCAAAGCAGACTATCCTCTGAAATTCCTGATGCTGCTGCCTGGTGCCAGCTGTTGTACACAGGAGGCCATTTTCCCCCTTTTAGTTACCCCAACACAAGATGGTTGCACAAAGCTATAACTGAGAACAGAATTTGTCTCTCTAATTTACTACTGTTCCATCCCCTACATACACAGAGCCAGTACACAATAAACAAAACAGGGAAGTCTCCTAATAGTTTTATTGTTCCTTAGATAACTGTGGATAGTACAAAGTTTTCCTCTTTAAAAAAATTAATTTCCTTCACAAGTCCATCCTCCTAAGACTTCCTATGGGAATCTGATGCCACAGAATATCCACAGAAGCTATTTCCATCAATCATAATGCTGTGTAGATATTATAATAGTAAGAGAATATTTTTAAAATGAGCAACATGAAATTGGTTACCTGTGTATTAGGGGTGAACACTGATTCATTGTCATTTTTTTAGAAACGAAACCATCATTTATTAACCCAAACTACATCATTGCATTTACAACATTCATTGCATAAACTAGACATACCAAGTTTTGCCACCTCTGGTAAATAACAGACATACATGATACAGTATATTTGCTGAATACATAAGTTCAAACAATATGGATACAACAACTTGTTCATAATACACACTTAAACCATCGTGGTTAATAGTTACTAAGACACAGATCCATGAGCTACTTTGGGTCTCAGCACAGTTAATCTAAGAGACAAAAACACAGTTGAGAGACAGTAGCTGCAATGGAATGCAAGTAAAACTAACCAGTGTTAGTCTTAACCAAACACTCCCTGGAGGGGGTCAGCTTTTCCACTTAAAATACAAATCACACATCCATCATAGCTGACCTTGATGTAGGAAAATGTCCATGCAACTCACATGACAGAGAGAGACTCCCCAGTGATAATTTCCAACAGTCATTGCCTTACTTCTTTAGCATATACTGGAGATTTGCTATTGGAACCAAAAGCAAAACAAAAACTTCAGTGTTTCTTTAAGTGCAGTTCCAGCTGCAAGTATCTGATTATTCTTAAGTCTATATAACACGGGCTTGGACTTCTAGAAATGTAGAGGTAATGCTGATGTCAGGTGTATGCTGTATAATCCTCTGTGAAGTTGTTCTTTATTTTGGCAGCTGTTTTTTAATAAGTGTGTTTCCTTGATATTAGTAATTTTTTTTTAATTAGTTTCTAGACAAAAGTGGACTACAATTCATCAGACCTGATGACGTGGAAGAGGGTGACGTTGTAAAGTATCTGATGCCCGTTGTTCCAAGCGTAGAGGGCTCGGTCCTTAGGGTTGTAGTCTAACATGGAAATGTGTGAATATTTGTTTTGGAATGGGATGTCAATGTACTCGTAAGTGGAGGCATTGGTCTGGTAAGCATAGTGCACCTTGGTTCCTCCTGAGTACCCGTTGGTGACGTAGAGCGTGCCGCAGATGATAAAGGCCTCGCCAGCGCTGCGTTTCGGATAGCTGGTGTTCCAGGTCTGCAGGCTCTGCAGGGTGTTGGGGTCCAGCTTGCTAATAACAATGTTCCCCGCGTTTTGATTGGTAGCATAAACAGCCCACAAGCCATTTTCATCCACCATGAGGTCAATGTCAGAATGGCCACCCCAGGCGTAGTGGTACATGTTGTTGTAACCAGCATAATCCAGGCTGCGAGTCTTGAGGATGCTCTCCGTTTTCAAATCAAACCTGATGATTATGTGGCTTTGGTATTTGTTAAAATAGATCGAGCCATTGTAGACCACTTGGCCGGTGCCAGACCAGGGGTGAGGGAGACGGTGAGAGGTGAAATTGTCTGTATTCATGAAATCCGACATGCTTTTGTACTCTCGGACAAAGCGGTTGTTGTGGTAGCTATCCATGTACCAGACCTAGGCAAACAATGGAAACATTTCATGTTAGAAGGCAGCAGGCAGAGAACCACCATAACAAATGAGCAATATAGAGAGAGATTTTCCACCCCCTCTTCTAGAAGATATGTAGCGCGACAGCGTCATAAGTTACCTTAGAAATTAAACGAGATGTTAAAAGGGAACATTCTGAAGACTAAACTAAGGAAGCCTCACTTTGAGGAGAAAAGCCTGTCACTCTTTTCCCACTGTGTCTCATTATACCCGCGAGGAATGGACAGACTCTTTCTGGCCTCACTGGTTCTAGAAGTGTTGCCCTCCAGCTCATCACCAGAACACACATTCCAAGACCCTGCTTATTCAGAGATGACATGGAGTCCTGCAGTTATTAACAGTAGGTTTTCTCATGGACAGACACCAAGGGTCACAAGAAATCCAGCGCAAATTGCTAGGAAGAGAGGCTGTAATTGACAACCTGCTTGAAAATGATGTATTTGGAGGATGCTACCAATGATCAAAAAAATAGGTCCACAATCTAAAAAAACAACTGATTGAATTAACTAGCACACAAAAGCTTTCCAAGACGGGGAAGCTAACATCTTTCCAGCAGCTCTGTAGTTTAAGCTGTTGCCTTGAAGTACCAGGTAGTTGTCTTTGTCCTTTGAAAGGGCAATAACATCTCAGTCTGCTGGGATAAAAACAATATATTATGTTGATGCCTCTTTTTTGCTTCCTGTAGGCCTCATCAGGGCAGCATTTATTAAATTATATCATCTGATGCGTGGAACTCCATTAATTTGGCATACACAAGAATATGAATGCAATCGCTCAGTGTCACAGAAATTCATTGGAAAGTCCTTATCCGTTTAAAAATCATGCTCTCCTGCATCAAAAGCTCAAAGCGAGGCTGTTACAACACAATAGATAAAGACATCAAAATCTCACTATTGTTAGATCATTAGTTGATGGTGGAGATATTTTAGATTATTCCTTAAATGCCAGTTCACTAGGGACACGGTCTAGACTCCTTACAAAATGCGTTAGTCATTTGCAACCAAGACTGAAGCAAATTATCAAGCAATACAGTGAGCGTGGAGAAAAAAAAATCTGTCCTACTGATGACATTTTGTATGCAGCTGCCTAACAGAAAGACAGCTGTTTTCTAGATCAGAAATTGTCTGAGCTGGAGGAGAGATAATATATGAAATAGGAGTAGAAATGACTTTTAGAAGGTGTATTTATACATGTCTTAAACAAATACAACTTTTGTCTGTATGGTCCTTGCAAAACCTCCATCAAGTTCTGTGCGGGAAGATTGAGCACTTAGGTATCAATGGGAAAATTCATGTTAACTGCAGATATGCATAAGAACATAAGAACAACCATCCTCGGTCAGGCCAAAGGTCCATCTAGCCCAGTATCCTATCTTCCGACAGTGGCCAGTTGCAGGTGCCCCAGAGGGAATGAACAGAACAGGTCATCACCAAGTGATCCATCCCCTGTCGTTCATTCCCAGCTTCTGGCAAACAGAGGCTAGGGACACCATCCCTGCCCATCCTGGCTAATAACTATTGATGGACCTATCCTCCATGAATTTATCTAGTTCTTTTTTGAAGAACTTGCCAAGAAGACAGTGTTAAAACCCATATCTGGCTTAGAGTAGGGTTTGGGATTCAGATTTTAGTTTGAGATTCTGGCCCCAATGAAGTCAACAACAGAACTTTTAGGGTGAGGATTTCACCCCAGGAATTCAGACTTAAATTGAAGAGTACTGACTGATCTCATGAGATTTTGACTCAGTCTAAACTGATTCTGAATCTGCCCTGGAATCAGAACTGTAAGGGGTGGAATCAAACCCAGAGATTTTAATCTAATCTCCATCGCCATCTGAAATTTTGAAAGGGTTTGGACTGAACCCCCTGCTTCGAGCCCATCTCTAGTTTGATTAGCTATCCTCAAAAAATGTCCCGCGAAGTATTTGTCAATTTCACACAGCCCTTGTTTTGATCAAAGATGTAAAAGATAATTATGCTACTTCCAGAAGAAGCTGCACTGCTTTGTGTAACCAAACATACAGTAGATGTAACTGTAAATGCATAAAACATCCACTGATCAGAATCCCACCAGGCCACCATTGCCAGGGTCCTATGAAGTCATCTGCTCTCATATGGATATAAACATCCACACATTGTGTTTGGTTGTTTATCTTAGAATGGCAAATTAACTTGAGAACTCTGCAAAACATCTGCACTGAATTTCAAACATAGCCCAGGTTTGAAACATTCTGCAAACATGGATGAAGGATGTATGCACAACTGCAGCGTTCCATGCACCTCCTTTGATGGGCCTGAGATGGGTGTCAGAAGGTCCCAGATGGAACAAGACTCTGAGCCCGTCAGCAGGATGGTAGAGACAGGACATCTTGGGAGAAGGGATATGGAATTTCCCCCTTCAAAGGTGGAGTTTATTGAATTAGGGGTTCCAATTTTGGGGTTAAAGAACATCTTACCTTAAACTGAATTTATCCAGGAAATGGCAATGTTATAAAAAAATGAAAACTGAGCCATCTTATTGCTCTGCAGCTCCTGTTTCATTATTTAGCATTAAAAAGTAATACATGCCAAACTCTGTGGATATTTTTAAGACCATAAAAGCAGAAAACCTTGCTATAATGCTAACATTTTAGGGTGGCTGAATCTGCTGACAGGTTTCAGAGTAACAGCCGTGTTAGTCTGTATTCGCAAAAAGAAAAGGAGTACTTGTGGCACCTTAGAGACTAACCAATTTATTTGAGCATAAGCTTTCGTGAGCTACAGCTTACTTCATCAGTATGAAGTGAGGTGTAGCTCACGAAAGCTTATGCTCAAATAAACTGGTTAGTCTCTAAGGTGCCACAAGTACTCCTTTTCTTTTTGTGAATCTGCTGAGATTCCTTGCTTCAGAAAACAAGAGATTGATAGCATTGTCTCGAGCCAGGCGTAGTGCAATCTGGCTTTGAACTAGCTTCTTCCACACACAGTTCTGCCAGCACACATCAATCCCAGCCTTCAACAGCCGCCTGCCATTTCATTGCCGGACTTCTCCGGAGAGACTCACAATCCTGCCCAATTGTGTTCAGGGATATTATGACATGAACAAATGAGTCATTTAGGGACCTGAACAGAAGAACACCCACCAAACGTATTGAGCATTGTGATGTAACTCAGTGGTGACCAACACTTTGGTCACCACCCACCATCGACTTCAAACTCTGCCACTTAACCCATGAAATTCATAGATGTGTATGTTTTAAATAAAATCTATTGTAAATAATACACGTACTTCTAAACTTGGGCTAAGTCCTTAGAAAACCTTGTTGCTCCCTTCCTACCTACACTAAAAAATATTGTCTACTGGAGAAAAGAAACTATGTGTGACGGCTATTAAAGAGAGGCCTCCTAAGTGCTAAGATAATGCAAATAATTAATAATAATGATAGACAAATAGCTTTCTGAAGACGCTAGGAACCACGGAAGGCCCTTATAATGCAATCAGCCAATTAGAGTTTGTTTTGAAGATGTAATGGGCCGGATTCTCCTCTTGCACCAGTGTAAATCTGGAGTAGCTGCACTAACATCAGTGGACTGAGTAAATACTCCAAAATGTAGCCTAAGCAGAATAATCCTGTGTCTTATCGAGAGTGAAATGAGAAGTGATAAGGGTACAGGGTTCTGGTTCTGCTCCATAATTACATTTTTAATGATGATGAGCATAAAATTTGGTTTAGTTATTGTCAGAAGTCATATCAGACGGATCCTGTGCAGCCAATCCTCTTGCTAAACAGCTGACCATAAGACCTTAAATTAGCAAGCCAGCCAGACAACTTCATTGATTATGTACTTTAAAAATCCCTGTAAGCTTATGAATAAGCAAGGCCCAGACTGACGGCAGAATACAATAGGTCTGCTCTGAGAACCAAACAGCACACAGCAGAAGAATAATGAGCAACGAGATACTGTTGCTCTGTTGCACCAACCTCCATCAGATAAAGTGATTAAATCTGCATCAGTTAGAAGGTACAACAGCAATAAACTTGTAATGAAAGTTTGTCACCAGATCATGGTGTCCCAGCCTTGAAAATAAGCATTTTAGCTTCAGCTTGACATTTATCATTATATGGCAACAGAGGCTTGTTCCTTTTGACATAATCTCTCATCATTTCTTAAGGTTTGTACCACTGATGCCTGTAACAGGGATGCCTGGGACTAAAATAAAACCCCTTTCATCGGGATTTTGGATCTTGCAGTTGACTCAGAGTCTCTTGGGCAAGGCAACTAAGGGGCGGGCAAGGAACTGGAATTTCATAGATGCATAGAGTTTAAGGCCAGAAGGGACCAGAAGGGAAGTCCAGTCTGACATCCTATATATCACAGGCCAGTACATTTCTCCCAGTTACCCCTGTATTGAACTCAATAACTTGTTTGTTCATTAAAGCATCTCTTCCAGAAAGGCATCCCATCTTGATCTGAAAACACCAAGAGATGCAGAATCCACCACTCCCCTTGGTTAATCACCCTCACTGTTAAAAAACCTCTGCCTTATTTCCACTCTGAATTTGTCTGGCTTCAGCTTTCAGCCAGTGGTTCTTGTTATGCCTCACTCTGCTACAGTAAAGAGCCCTTTAGTACCCAATATTGTCTCTCTGTGAAGATATTTATACACTATAATCAAGTCGCCCCTTCTTCTTTTTAATAAACTAAACAGATTAAGTTGGAGAGAGGAAGGGACAGACTGTCTCTCCCTCTGCATAGTGCCCTTGGTTTAATGCACATGTTCAGAGCTAAGAAGCTTCTCTGAACTGAAATTGACTTTGGAATCATCAGCAGGTATCTTCTTTCTAGTAGGCTTCTTCCCAGTCTCAGCCAGAGAACCTAAACAAAGAGCGAGCTATTAAATTAATTTGCCCTCCCACCCTGCCTTAACTGTGCTGCTGCCCCGCCCCCCTTTGACTAAGGCTGCATTAACCAATAGTGAATTTCCATTTAGCCAAGCTTTTTTCTTTGTTTGTTTTGCGTCCTACAATGTCCTCAGCAAATGCCTTCGATATTTTCCATTCCATCACTCATTGGAAACCTAGATTGATTTTCAGCTAGTTATTCGCTTCGTACCTCCTTCTGAGCAGAGCTGCACAGTCTGAACTGAAAAGACCAAAACAGAACAAAACAAAAACCTCCCCTGATGCAGCAAATTAATTCTACACAACAATGAAGGTGGAGGAAGAAGGAGGAGGGGAGATGTAGCTTGGTCAGATGACTTTATCTGAGAGATGAGCAGCAGTGTTATAGAAATTAATGGGACTTTGATGGTCCCTTCCTGTTGGCTAATAACTATGGGCCTGATTCTATATGGACCTGCAACTTGAGCCATCATCTACACTTGTGTGAATTTTGTCAAAGCATGGCAAATAAATCTAGACTTGAACCACGAGCCAATTATTGGAGTCTCCCTCTCATCTGCTTTGTAGAGGACACATATCTGTTCATTATGCTTTAGAAAATACGGAAGCTTCAGACAGGGAGGCCTTTAAAAAAAAATCTAAGAGAACATTAATTTTATAGAGAGCGGGCTGTTGCCATGAGCTGGCTACACAGAAATGTGTACTCATCAGACCAATAAACAGCAAATGGATTTTAACTCAAAGCTGATCATGAGAAGCTCCTGGAGCACATTTTGCACTTGTAACATACTTGGAATTTGCATCCAGGTATCCAGCCAGAAATAAGGCCACTGTTTTACTGAGCCCCCTAGGAATGTGCTTCATAAGTTAATAAAAATAATTACAGATGTTGAGTAGCCTGCCCAGAATCAGGGCTGGCTCTACCGGTTTTGCCGCCCCAAGCAGTGAAAAAACCTGTCTCCGCCAAATTGCCGCCGTGGACGGAAGGAGGGAGAGAAACTGCCGCCAAATTGCCGCCGCGGCCAGCGGAACGGAGAAGCTGCAGCCGAATTGCCGCCACCGCAGAAACTCTGCCGCCCCTGTCTGACTGCTGCTCTAAGCTGGTGCCTGGAGCCGGCCCTGCCTAGAATGCGTTTGATGGGTCTCAGTCCAGTTCCTAGTGCGCTCATGTCCTCTCCATTAAGAAGACAATGGTAATCGGCCCTAACAGGCAAGCTTGGTTGGCATTCTCAGTCAACAGATTGAGGATGGACTGACCCCCATGGAAATGGTACTATCCTCTCCTCCAAGGGGGCACCGCCTGCATGCCAGAGTTGAGAGAGACTGTGGTGGGCGGGGGGAAAATTTGACCCATCGTTACCAATGGATAAAGAGAGAACTCCAGTGGCTGCGAGTCTGGAACTTTTCCATGAGCAATAAAATTAACATAAAAATAATGTAAGGAATAAAATAAATAAGTAAATCTCCCCCTCTCAAAAAACAACAACAACAAACCCAAAAAACCAACCAAGAGGCAAAGCTTCAAGACGTTACAATGTGTGTGGGTTGTAATGACTTGTGATCAATCCCTCCAACTCCCCTGCCTTTGGGCCAATCGCAGAAGAGGCAGCCTTTAGAGAGTCCATTCCAGGTTTGACACGCAGCCCAGCACCTGCTGAGCAGGGACCTTATGAGTTTAATAAGTGCCGTGTGGATATGCATGCAGTGCAGACAGGGTCAATAAAGCTCAGATGCATCTAGTCTTTCCACTGTCTTCAGTGGGCACTGGACTGGACATGTGATGGTGGACCTCTATTCAGAGTCCCAGTGCTCTGACGCAAAGAGCTCGGAGTAACGCGGGACATGCTGCGTGTGGGACGGGGAGAGGGGAATACTGTACTCTTACCTTGTTTTCACCTTCTGGAGCTAAAGGGTCTGTCATCCATGATCCAAACCTCGATCCAGAGGTTTTTATTGTGACTGGGTCACTGATTCCAGTCAGCTTCCCACAAGCTGTAAAAGAGCGGAAAGTCGGTGAGCAACGATTAGGCTTCAGCGTGTGTGGCAGACCTGAGACATTCAGAACTTCGCAGCTCTGAGGAGTGACACGGGCATTAAGACTCGCCCGTGTTGCTGGGACATTGCCTCTCTCCAGTTGCGAGGGAGCTAGTTTAATTAAGGGCAATTAGATTGCGAACAGCTGTCGGATGCTTTTGTTTGTTTCATTCCACTCAATAACAATTGTCCTTACCGCAGTGCCCCTAAGAAAATGAACCTTCCTGAAAACAGACGTGCTGCGAATGTTGCAGACTAGCAAATGAGGAGAAGAGTTAGCTAGCGTCAGGCTGAGAAATTAGCCTGAATAGTGACTGCTCAGTTTTGCTGTAATAGACCTGGTGCTGCTCATTCTGAGTCTCCAAACATTCCTCTGACAGGTTAAAAAAGTGGGGCATTTTATATAAATATACTTATCTTCCCAGCAAAACTATCTACCTGTACCTATCGGTCATCTTCTCTGGTGTCCAGCACCATAGTATCTAAGCACTTCACAAACAGTAATGTCTTTTCCTCACACACAACCCGCTGTGAGGTAGGGAATTCTTGCTACCTCATTTGTACAGATGGGGAATTGAAACACAGCAAGATTAAGGACATGAGTTTTAGAGGCACTGCACCCCTGCCGCTGCCATTGGCTTTACCTGGAGTTTTAGGTGGTCGGCATCTCCGAAAATCTGGCCTTAGTGATCTGCCCGTGGTCACGCAGTGAGTCTGTGGCAGAGCCAGGAATTGTGGCCAGATCTCCCGATCACTAGTCTAGTGATATAACCACTGCCCAAGCTAGTGAGCTTACCAGAACTGGGATTTGAACCTACTTGGACACATGCATATTGGAACTAAAGTCTAAGGGCCAGATTTTTTAAAGGTATTTAGATGCCTCAGGATGTGGATAGGCACCTCTCAGGATTTTCCAAAGCACCTAGGCTCCTAACTCCCATTGACTTCAAACCCACTGAATTCAAGGGGAGTTCCATGCCTACACCCTTTTGAAAAGGCACCTATCTGTGACTAAATACCTTTAAAAATCTGGCTCTGATGTCTTAACCACTCATCCATTCTCCTTGCTGCTTCAATTTCCTGTATCAATCTCTCTCTTCCATGGTTCCACATAGTAAAATATAATCTTGTATCTTTCTCAGGATTCAGATGAATAAATGTCTTCCGCGCTTCAATCTTAATGTCTAAAATATAGCCATATGGTGATGTCACATTTACAACAATGCCCACAAGTTTCACGAACACTGCCACCTCAGGCTGTTGAAACGCTCGCATACACGCATGAGAGAACAAGGGGAAAGTCAAAGTAAGATGCAGCAGAAGAATCTGCAGACTGAGACTGAACATACTGGTGCTATAGGAGCCATCATTTAAAACCCTTGCACCAGCTCTGCAAAGCAGCCCTTGTAGAACCATGTCCTTAATGAGCCGGCATAAGGGTAGACGAACATGGATAACAACGCAAACTAAACTCAGGAAGGTGTTCACTGGCTCTTATCTTGAGGTTTTTACACCTGTGACACTTCAGTCAAGGAGAAGGTCTCAGTAGCAAAGTGGAGCGTAGGCTATGGTCAATGGATTTTGATGCTTGAATTGAACTGCAGCAAACATGGTTTCTTTAGCCAAAACTGGAAATCGGGGCCAGATCCCTCAGGTGTAAGTTGGCTGTAGCGCCACTGAAGTAAATGAAGCTGTGCTGGTTTACAGCAGTTCAGATCAGTCCTTTGATCTGAAGCTGTTATTAAGTACTCACCTAAGATTTCTGGGATATCTATTCTTTGAGTTCCCACTTGGTCTGTTCTAATTAGCCAACTGGAGGGCTTCTTAGCTATTCAGTAGTGGCTGAGATTGTTACCTCTGCTCCAGCCCCTTTACACTGAGCAGTGAACAAGGACCCTAAATTTTCCCTAAAAGCCCTGTATGTGGCTGAGAGATGCTGTGAAAGATAGCCGTAAAGCGGCCTTCCGAGGCCCCCCTCCCAAGCCCTAGCATGAGGGACATGCTGCGGGTGTGGCTGGAGGTGGGAGGAACACCTCAGGGACAGGGACACAGACACATCATGCAGCTCTGTGGAAATTCTGGGCCACCCTGTAGCCCATCAGCCAGCCCAGAGAGGCTACTATAACTTAGGCCTCTAGGACTGTCTAAGTTACACCAGCCAAAAAGCCGAGCGTCCATGCAGCCCACAATGTGGATTGAACGATGAACGCTTCTTGACACGGACTGAACTCAGCCTAAATCCCTCTCAGCCACGGATGAGGATGAGGTATTGGTGGAAGTATAAAAAGAGTTAAAAGAATATGCGGGTAATTTCTTGCAAATTTTCCTGCACAGGACCAGCCTCTGTCTACTGCGCCCTGCAATTCTCATACCTCTCCATTGCTGTCAATTTAATCACTTTCCCTCTATTTTCCTGGAAAGAATACTGGTATAAAGCCCATTGATTTTTTTTTTTTTTTAAAAAAAGCTTATACTGGTAAACTGGTGCTGTTTGCAAGTAGTTAGGCTAAGGCTCACTACGCATTTAGCTGGAGACACATTTATAACAGTTTCCCAGCGGGGCGCAAGGGCTGATCGTATTCCAGGCTAGATGTCTCTCTCATGGTTTAAATCTGTCACGAGCCTCAGATGCCAGTGGGCAAAATCTAAAAAATTTGAGCTACGCTGTCAGGAATTAGAAACATAGGACTGGAAGGACTCCCCCGGGTCTCTGAGTCCAGTCCCTGCTGTCACAGATAACCCCATCATGCAATCCTATTCACAAATTTATCATGTAGATTAAGAACCTACCAGTTGAACAAGACTGGACCCTCAGATTAAAAATCAGATGTACAATTGATTTAGCTCCCTGAGTTGCATTTAAGGTAAGTCAACATCAGCCATTAGGTGTTATTGTTCTGGACGGGCAACTCCAATCTTTGCATTGCACTGGGAATTTTTAGTGGCATTTGTTCATTCCAGCCAAGAAGCAACTACAGACATTACACCACGGTCTTTTTCCTGCCATGTGCTCAGTGATTGCTTGACATAAGCTGTGAGGAACTGTGTGCTGGGAAAAAACTCTGTGAGGTGCTGAATTCTTTCTGCTAGGCATGGAAACCCCTCAGCGTGAATCCAGCTCAGCATCTCACAATATAGGATCCTTGTATAGCCCGTCGGTTATAAATAATTTGCGCATATACAACCTCAGCTCTCAAACTGCTTTGCATACATTAATGAGTTATGCCTCAAAAGGCCCCGGTGATTTAAGGTTCTCTCTTGTCGTCCCGTTTTACATCTTGGGAAGTTGAGGCGCAAAGAAATTATCTGATTTGTTCAAGGAGAGACTGTGCAATGAGTCAGCGGCGGTGCTGGGACTAAAATCCAAAATTCCTAACTCCGCGGCCACTGATTTAACCACTAAACTATACTGCCTGTCATAGAGCCTTTTAATGTCCAGCTCCTCACTGAATGGGCCTTCTTTTTGGAACTCCTAAATTAGGCTTCTTAATCGCACCCTAGGGCTCACTCTTGAGCAACAAAGAGCAACCCATTCAAACTCTTAGGTGCTGAGTATTTGTCTACCTAGCAAACTCAGCCCTTTTCGGCTCAGAAAATAAGAGCAGCAGGGATACGTGGGCTGCCTCTTTTTTCTGTGTTTGTACAGCACCTAGCGTAATGGCGTCCTACCCGGGGGTCCTGGGTGCTACCACAATAGAAATAATTAATAATAATATGTGCAGGGCTCAGTCATATTTATGCTTCTTTATACTCACACTCATGTTTTTCATACTGAATATCCCAGTGTTCAGATAAACCCGAATAACCCCCAAATAGCTCAGGGTTTCTGCTTGTTTTTCCTCTTGCTCTTTTAGTGCTTCAGGGAACCATTTATGGTGCTTAAGTTATGCAAGTTGGAGGGTATTTCAAATCACTGGGTGGTGAGACTAGCATAAGATGATTTGGGTTTGCTTTATGTTGTCTCCACAAATTATTCCCGGATACAGGGGAAAAAAGGAGGGAGAGAGGAGGTTTGAAAAAACAAACACCACTGAACAACTGCTATGGAAGTCCAGTCACTGGAGGTTTTTAAGGACAGGTGAGACAAACATCTATCAGGCATGGTCTAAGCACACTTAGTCCAGCCTCAGCCTCGGGGGATGGACTAGGTGACCTTTCAAGGTCCTTTCCAGCCCTACATTTCCCCAAATACTGTTTGTCAGATTTATTTGGGGTCCTGTAGAACCCAACTGCAAAGGGCTAGAGAATGGGAGTCAGACTCATGCCATTAAAATCCCGGCTGGCTCAGCAAATATGATTTAAGGCTGAGATTTTCAAGGCTCAGTTCACTGGTGTTCCATATGATGAGCTCTCCTGTGTAAAACAGTCCCTTCTTTTGGCCTTGCCTTCACTAAATCACCCTCGAGGGAGGCGAGGACATACCTCCGCCATCTAACATGGGTTCCAGCTACAACTGTCATGTCTTCACTAGGCTTGTAATAGGGGTTAAAACACCTCTTTTTACACAGCCAGTGTGTGAGGTGTGGTGGCCAAGCAGCCATTTTAAAGCCATCGGATCTTTAGATTCACGGCAAAGGGCTTGTTTGATTTTGGAATCAACGGTTATTGTGAATCGCCAGCATGAATCAACGGTTATTGTGAATCGCCAGCATGACAGGCCAAATTGGGGTCTTGCTTCTCTGCTGGGGATAGATTCTAGCCCCTGGACAAAGGGAATCCCATGGAAGTCAAAGGAAGTTATTTGTATCCTGCAGCAGGACAGTGGCAGGGCTCTAGTGCGGGGTGTAGAGCAATCACCGCAGGCACTCTGCTGCTGTGACCTGAGTGAGCGTGTAACGCCAAAACACCCTGGTCGTCGGCTGGCGGGATTGAACCTGGGACCTCTGGAGCTTAGTGTATGAGCCTCTACTGCACAAGCTAAAAGCCACATGCCTTTAGCTAAGGCTGTAGCAGACTCATTAATTTCTAAGTGGTCTTGGTGCCACTAGATGGGACAGAGCACCACAACCCAGGAGGTGTGCGGGTTACAAGTGCTCCGAACTGCGAGCTCTTTACATCTGCTTTTAAAGGAATAACAGGAACTCACCCAGATGCCAGCAGGCAGCTCAGGGCATGGAGGTGGCAGCGAGGAAAGGGTTATGTCCCTTGGAGCCAGGGAGTGGATTTACAGGCTGCAGCACCTGTGTGGAAGCATGGGGAGACGCCCCCTTTGTCTTCATCCCCACTACCCAATCCATCCCAAGGCTGTCAGACTTTTGCCCTGAATTTGTTCACTTCCATTTTCACTCATTGGAGATGCATCTAGTCCAGTGTGATTTTACACACCCCTATTGTAACATTATGGGCATCGGGATCGACTCTCTTCCTTTGCAAGGACAGTTCTGAAGGTGGAAATTGACTTTTCTTTAGCAACTAGAAAGCTCAGCACTGATCTTGCCTTTGTCTTTTGGTGGGGAGACCTCTAACCTGACTGCTAATCGAAATGCTGCTGGGATGGATGAATGCATGTGTAGTGGGGAGGGGAGAGCACACTCCTCTAGTCCCTAAATTGTACAAATTGTGGGGCAGAGTTTTGTTGCTGTTGTTCTGTTTTAGGGATCAGCTCCCTGTTCTGTGCCAAGCGCCATTTCATATTAGGGTGCGTACATGCTTCTTAATCCCTGTAAAGGGAGCACTTTAAGAATCAAGGGCAAGCTTGGAAAGGGAGAGAATTCCAAACCTGCAGAGAGCAGCTGCTATCTTAAACCTGCTCTCTAGTTCACGGAGCAAGTCCGAGTGATATTCTCGCTCCTTCTGCAAGAGTTCTCTTCGGCGCATGAATGGAAACCTTCACATCGCCATATAAATAGCGAGCTTTTTAAAATGTGAACAGAACAACAAACTCAACCTGCCTTTGGACAGATAAACACACACACACACACACACACACCCACCCCCCCCACCCCCAGGGTCAGGCAATGTTCTCAGTATTGATTCTTCAGTAAAGCTTTGGAGAAATTAAAAAGCATGGGGGGGGCGTTGGGAAGGACTTTGTTTAAAGCAAATAGTTCTGCAGCAGTGTGGAGCTCAAAGCAATGGGGGCTACGGGAGGAAAAATACCAAGGAAACGGGAGGGGGCGCTCAGACACTGTGAGACGTCTCTGTCACGAGTCTAGCACCTTCAAGCTGGCCAGGCCAATGTGCGCCAGGTACTTGGTAGCATTTTAAATTAGTAATACCCTCTGTAAATATCCTATAGACTGGGAGCATGGCTTAGACAGAGACTGGTTTCCTTGTTATTGTATGTACGGTGCCTACCACAACAGAGCCCCGATCCTGCACTGAGGTTCCTTTGCATGTCTCCAGTACAAATATTTTTTTCCCAGTTATAGAGCTGAGCAAATAACTAACTTAGTCAGAAAATTTGGATTCATTTTATGCCGGTGGAATATCGGTGAGCAGATCAAAATTTCCTTGAATTTTTTTCTATGAATTTAATCAATTAATTCTACATTCACATTTTATATACTCTGAAGTAGCAAGGAACCTTAGGAATTTAATCCATGTTGGTTAGCTGCAGTTTACCCCATAAACTACATGACAGGGCAAGCACAGAAACACTTCCAGAGCAAATACTTGCAAGCACAAATTGCAAAATCTATTCCCACAAACGTGTGCTGTAGAATTCACTCCCTGCAAATAGCTGAGCCAGGAACACTCAGATGCATGAATGGCGACAGAAAGCAAAAACCAAAGTGGGTAAGCATGGCCAACGCAAACCTACTTAAAATATACCAGTACCTAGTTGCAGAAGGTTGCTTGCATGATTTGCCCAGCTATGCTGGTCTACGTGGGATTTTTTATCCCAAAGTTTTCTGTAAATTACTGGGCTCTCTCATCAGTGCAGGAAGGAATCAGGGCCACGCCTAAGTCAGTTTCAGGTGCTTGCGTCTGAGCCCATTTATCATCCAAGCACAAAACTCAGGAGACGACATCAAAATAAATCAATTCCCCAGACCAAGAGACAATCTTTTCCCCTTGCCTCGCTCATCTCCCCCTAAAAGAGCCCACACTCTCCCTTAAATCCCCTGCTGAGTCATGTGACTGGCAGGGAGCCCTTAACCCTTTCTCGAATGTTTTACCCTGTTGCAGATCCCCAAAACATTTATAACCAACGTAGAAGAATCGCTTCATCCATCGCTGAAATGCAACCACCTCTGAGATGGAACATGTTAAACAACACACCCCACCACTCAACAACAGCGAAGAGCACCAGGCCAGAGCCTTAGCTATGGGACTACACCGATTTTCAGCAGCAGAGGATCTGAGCACATGTAGGGAGAATGCAATTACCCAACGTGGAGCTGAGCCAGTGGGGGGATAATTGGTGTAGATTGTGGGAAGGACCTGCCATTCTTAACACCCACCTTCGTGCTCATTTTACACCACCAGTTCCCCAGCAGCAACATACCTGCAGGCGTTGCAATTGCCTGATTTTCAGAGGTGCTGAAATGAATGTGAACTACAGCTGCCAGCATCTCTGACAGCCATTCTTTTAGCTTTCAAAACGCATGCCTCCTCAGCAGTGTTCCAGGGGGAACACAATGGGTTTGATTGAACCCAGCTCTGAAATGTACTAGAAGTCCTGCATCTTCAGGGCTTGAAATCAAAGGGCCCATTCCACTGCTGAGCTGCTCCAGTTTTGCAGCAGTCTATCACAATTGAAATCAGTGGAGTCACAGTGGCGTAAAACTGATGTAACCTAGCAGAGAATGGGACCCCAACACTGACAGAGATTGGGGCTGGGCACAAAGGAATTCTTTGTTACCCCAGGAGTGGAGTATTAATAAACTCCACTGAGGGCCAGACTGCCATACTCTTACTCATGCTGAGTAGTACCTCACTCGGTAAATAGTTCCAGTGGTATCAATAGGGTGGGG
The DNA here is from genome assembly GCF_965152275.1 of Natator depressus. Taxonomy (NCBI): domain Eukaryota; kingdom Metazoa; phylum Chordata; order Testudines; family Cheloniidae; genus Natator; species Natator depressus. The sequence goes on along the minus strand of NC_134249.1, from coordinate 19,427,813 downwards.
TTACATACAGAGTCGGGTGCTACTCAATTTGAGTGAGTGTCTCACAGTCTGGTCCTAAACCGGTAGTAAAGGTGAGATCGGAAGCAGAATGAGCAGCATGCGAAGAGGCTTATTTTCAAAAGACCCAGTTTGCCCCCCTCAGGGAACCCAAGGTCAGTGATATACTGGGATAGATCTGGAGCCACTTGTTAAAGTTCTGCCACCAAACTCAAGGGAAGGTCAACATGGGCTCCCTGCATCTGATGGAGTCACCTTGGGCCACATCCTCAGCTGGTGTCAGTCACCATAGCTCCACTGAAATAAGCTGGCCCCTTCTCTCTGGGTCCTGTTGCATCATATCCCCGCATGGGACAACTTCTCCCTGGAGCAGGCATTGTCAGCAATGGCTCTCTCCCACCTCCTCCTTCAAAGGAGCAGTAGAAACACGTCTCCGTGCGCCCAGGGTGGTTCTCAGGGAAAAGGTGCAAATGCTTCCCACAAATGCACTTCACATTTGTCTGCCAAGTGCCGCAGACGTCCTCCTGGAGGAGAGCTGTGAATACAGCAGCCTGCAAATATGCACTTGTATTTTTCAACTGGCTCACCTCAGCCATGTTCAATGCCCCCTTTCCCCTCCTCCCCGTGTCCTCTTTCATAGAATCATAGAATCAAGCAACTGGCTAAAACGGCAGGCTAACATTTGCAAACTTGGGGCCCAAATCCTCAGCTGGTGTATAACAGCATAGCTCCACAGAAGTCAGTGACGCTGTGCTGATTCACACCAGTGGAGGAAGCCAGCCTTGAGTATTTAAAATTAGTTTTCTAAAACGCTATCAAGCACCTAAATAAAAGCAGCCTGACAATCAAAGATGCTGAGTTCCTATAAGTACCATCAACTCCAATGGGATTTGTATATGCTCAGTATTTGTGATGCTCAGTCTATTTGCATTTAGGTTCCCAAACAGGGATTTAGGAGACTAACATTGAGCATCAAGGTATACAAATGTTGGTCCTAATAAAACAATTAATTTCAAAGCTGCACAGGTGAGTTTTCATGCAAACTGAATTTTACATCCATGCACGCAAGCATTCCTGCTAAGAAGTGCTTGCATATGGGATTACACATGGTCATGCTGTCAGAGAAGAGGAACAATATGATGCGACTTCTCTGACCAATCCCAACTAAGCAACTGAATTCCTCAGTTGAATATTTGTGGTCAAGCTACAAAAGAAACAAAAATTAGGTAAGTTATTTAGCTAATGAAACTTGAACAAACACACACATTAGGGTAACAACTAGTTCTAAAGAATTTTTGCCAACAGACAAAGAGGGCTGTGTTGTTTAAATAATTATTCACTGCAAATTATTTGCTTAGCTCAAATTAGATTCCCCAGTCCCTCCATTCTTCTCCTTGAAATCACACACACCTTTGGTCCATGGGGTATTTATCACGTGTTCTGAGAGCATCTTTACAGAAGCTCTTGGTTAAAATATTGACAGCATAATACTGCTCCACTTTCAGGTACGGCTGTGATTTCTTTCTGCTCTAGAATGTTATTTTTTCCTACTATGCCCTCTCTTCGGTTCCTATAGTTAAAGTAACTAAAGGTCAGCAGAGGGCTGGCAGTGGAAAACAGAAAGAGTCTCTTATTTCTCAAGAGACAGGAGGGGAACATAAGAGACAACCAAAAGCGGTAGATTTGAAGAGACTCTCTCTACTGTGAGACAGAAAATAGATCACTGCTCTCCATTTGTTACCTCATGTGAAACCCCATCTCTTCCTTCAAAAGAGAAGAAGTAAAGACAGCTGCTTCCTCACAACAGAAGTGTCTTGTGACTCAGGCACTCGACTGGGCCTCTGGAGATGTGGGTTTAATTCCAGGCTCTGCCACAGACTTACTATGTGATCTTGGACAAATCACTTAATCTTTGTGTCTCTCAGTTCCCCATCTATAAAATGGGGATAATGATACTTCCTTCCTCATGCTCTACCCGTCTCTTGCCTGTCCAGATTGTAAATTCTTGAGGGCAGGGACTGGGCCCAATCCCATCTGAAGCCTGTAGGTGCTACCATAATAATAATTAATAACCAGGTTTCATCTTTCTTTCCAACATTTAGAGTGAAACTCAGAGGGCCCAGTACGAGGTCTATGCACCAGTTATTTGCCACTGAAGCCATACTTTGAGGTCTTAAATGGGGCATAGACCTTTGTGCTGTGAATTTCACCTGTATAGCACAGAGGTGGAGAATTTTTCTTTACAATCCAAAAACCACTGCAATATTGTACATGGTAAATAACAAGGAGCAGCAGTGGCATGCCTTGCATGTATCTCCTCAGCAGGTGGAGGGGGAGAAAGAAGCTTTCCCGAGTGCTTTTATTTTTAAATCAAGAGGCCTGATCCTCAGCTGGTGTAAATCAGCCTAGCTCCATTCCTTTAGACTAAGCCGATTGCTGAGGTCCTGGCCAATCTCATTAAGTTTCCTTTGGACATGGGCTTTTCCCTTCCCCAACAGAGATGGTGAAATTTTCAAAAGTGCGCGGGAAACTTACGAGCCCAAGCTTCATTTTCAAAATGAGCTAGGCGTGGAGGAGCCTAAGTCCCTTTGACTTTTAATTAGACTTATACTCTAGAGACTGTGTGTTAATGACTTGAGTCACTTAAACACTTTTGCAAATTTTACCCATAGCTCCCACAGAAATTTGTCTGTGCATATATAATATTCTAAATGAATTCAATTTCCTCTGTGGGCTTTTAGCTGACAGGTGGGTTACAAGGTAACAGATAGCAACCTAAAATAATAACAGCAATCTATTTCTAAAGGGAGGAAGCTTCCTAACAAAAGTGGAAAGATCTAAAAACAAACAGAAGCAATCCCAATAGCATAGACAGGAGAAAAATAAAATGGTACCTTGCCAAAAATATACAGCGACGAGAAGGGAGCTGATCTTTACTGAAGTCACCTGAGAGTATAATTTCAAATGTGTTACCGAAATAGACAGGTGGATCGGTTAATGTGTTCAGGTGCCTTAAATTGCTTAACAAGCAAGTCAATAATGTAACTGGCAATTAAATCAGAAGGGAGCTAGGTCAACAAATGTTCTACTCCTTCACTGAAAGGAAGTGATGGGTTGGGGGAGGAGGGGTTATATTCTTTATAGCAGCTGCAGCCCACACACAAACATGAGCAAATACTGGTGAGGGCGTGCTCTTTTCTGGTAAAAAGTCATGCCCCACATACATATTATTTAAAATGGTATGTCCCAATTTTAGCTAGCAGAAAGATTGGACATTGATACATAATTTAAATGGAGACCCAGTGTTTGCATCGCATAAGCAGTATTTAAAATAGCCTGTTTACCATATTTCACTGTCCATTTATGCTAATTTTGCAAAGTCTCATGTCCAACTAAGGATATGCTCCTGCATGCACTTACGCCATGAGTAACTTTACTCAGGTGAGTAGCTACTCATGGCAGTAAAAGTTACTCATGTGCACGTGTTTACAGGCTTGGACCCTGCTTTGTGAGCTCATTTCTTATAGCCAGTGCAGTGAAGGCACAAGGAGATGTCCAGGTCAGCACCGCTATCTCCAGATGTTATATGTACTTTACATTGCTGGTGTTTTGCCAGTGCCACCATATTGTTCTGAGCCTACCTAATTTTTGCATGCATGCACGGAGCCTTTCTTCAAGATTTGACACTCTGTTCTGAAGCTCTTCGTAGTCATAGGCGCCAATCTCCTCCTGGAGTTCGTTTAGAACTGACGTCAGATTCTGGACCTCCTCTTTAAACTGCAATACCAATTTTGCATCGGCTTTGTACTCTTCCAACACTGGTATCAAAGGCCTAAGTTCCTCCATTTTCGCTTTTATTGCCTGCAAGGTTAAAATAAGCTTGGTTCAGTGCTATGCGTGCAAAAATCTGCAACACTCTGCCTTGATCTGGCTGCTTCCTACGTGAGTGCAATGTTCTTATCCCCACAATCATTCTTATCATTATTATTTTTTTGGTCCAAATGATGTATTAGAAAGAGTATATTAAACAGTCTGCAGAACACCAAAATATTTGGGAAAGGCTTTTATTTGTCATTTTTAGAATGCAACATCTTACGGTTACATGCTTCAGATCACATACACAAAGAGTTCTGGTTTTTTTTTTTTCTTTAAAAAAAATTATATATATATATGCATTGACAAGGGTTTCAAACTATTCATGAAATGCAACTACAATTGCATGCAAAGGAAGATCTCAGTTGTGGTTCAAGGTTCCTTAGTGAGATATGGTACTAATTTGGAAAATAAAAATAAATAAATAAATGCATGGTGCAAAATGCTCTGTGACCCTCTTTTCATGGTTACATGGGAGTGAACTGCTTCTTCAGTCACTGCAGCATTGAAAAAACTTTCTTTTAAGTTAGCCCTGTAAGCAAGAAAATGAAATACTGTTGAGGAGCTAGCTCACTAACCTGCCTTACGCAGACATCCATTCATAAATACTCTTATGATAAGAAAAACCCCAAACACAACTCCAAACCACTCACATTTTAATGCTGGAGTTGGTAGAAACAAAATGCTGTGACTGTTATTTAAAATCATGCCTGGGCAGCAATTTATACAGAAAATTCTTTAATGCTATTTAATCATGCTAAAAATATTCTTTTTAATTTTGTTCTCCAGAAACACAACCATTATTTCTCCAAACTTTTTTTTTTTTTAATGAAAAGAAAGGCTGTCTTTAAGGGCATTGTGCACAACATTTTGTTGAAGATGCTGAGATCCCTTAGACAATAATGCACACGTAAATATGCATGCACTTACCATTTAATGAAGCATTGGACAGTATTCATAATAGGTAGGCTTGGAAGGATTAGATTTTTATCGATAAATGTTGATAAACGTCGATTTCACCATGCACACACAAACCGAGGAAAAATATTTCCACCAGTAATAATTGAAATTTACAGATAGGGAAAGTAAGAAAAATGCAACTTGAGAACTTACTACAGTTTGGGCTAAAGGTATTCATTTTGTATGTTTCAATAAATGATGCTGGCAATTTTAATGGTTATAGAGCTTTAACTTTCTGCTTCTCAGTGTCTACTGTCATTAAATAATGATTGTCTTTGTGCCCCCCATTGTCTGACCCCTCAGACTTTCCCTCAACTGTGAAAATTTAAATTGATAAAAATCAGAAAAAATGCTTAAAATTTTGAGCAACTGTGAAAATTTAAATTGATAAAAATTGGGGGGGGAGGAGATTAAAAATAAACATGTATATTATCTGTCAAAATTATTAAAAATAAATAAAAATTGTATTCTGCCAAGCCTAATAATAGGCCAGATTCTGATCTCAGTTAAACCAATGTAAATCCAGAATAGCACCAGTGACAGTTCCATTTCAGATTCTTACTCAATGCCTAGGACCATGGTATCTGAGTGTCTTGTGGAATTACTCTGGATTTATACTGGCATGAATGAGATTGGAAACTAGCCCATGTAGTGAAACAATATTTGTTTTCCATGCTCCTCTATTCAAGTGATGAGTTCCCCTCCTATATTTTATAGGTTATTATTTGCACTCTCTAATGAATGTATCACCATGGTGTGTGTGTGTATGTGTGTGTTGGGGGGAGAATAAGATCACATTGTTCGAGCTGAAGGTTTTCTCAGTCTAGCAGGTTCTAAACTTAGATCTAAGCTGAAGAACTGAACTTGAGGATCAGAGCTGGTTGAAAAATGTGGGTGAAATTGACATCTTTCTCTTTTTTTTAATTCAAAATTTTGGTATTTAAAAATTGAAAACATCACTTAAACCTTGAAATTAAAAAGTTCAACCAGCTCTCTAGTTGTTAAAAAATGTGGGAAAATGTTTCAAGAAAATTTAATCAAAATATTTCTCAAAGAATGTGAAGGGGAAATTCTCTGGTGCCACTGTAGCATTGTATTCCATTTGCTACTTAAATGGTAGCAATGCTCCAATTCATGGACTGCTTCAGAAGAGAATAAATGGGTGCGCGCTGTCAGTCTGGATGGGATCTTTCCCCAAACCCAGTGAAATACAGTAGTGGAATCCTGACCCCACTGAAATCAGCAGGAAAATTCCTATTGACTTCAGTGGCACCAGGATTTCACCCCAGATCCTTGCCCACTCCTTGGTCCATGAATGATCTGTTTCACTGAGTGAGGACACTGATCCTCCAATATAGGAACTGCCTACCTGTTTACTGAGGTGACTTAACATGAGGACTTTGGGCTAAGTATTGGAAAATAAGCAACGTATACACTTTACCAGCCTTTTTTCCCTCCTCATTGTTGCCATATCACTCTGGTCATTTGGTCTTATATTTACAAAGTAAGCGTGTACATTAGGGGACCTATTCTCAATGCATGCTTGAAAATTCCTTCCCTGGAAATTCAATGCATTCAAGATACGATTCTATTCAGGCAAAACTTTTTTGGATGTCAATTTTTGCTGAGTAAGGCCCAGAATGCAGTGGGAACAGAACCCACACGGTAGGTTCATCTACACAGAAGTTTGGAGAATTGCTTTTGTCTTCTCTGATCATGTGGCCCACAGTATATTGGGGCAGAGGAAGAGACACTGCAGCCTCATTAGCAGGCTGGAGGATGTACATACCTTAAACTGTCTTGCCAGGTGTTGTTTGTGACTCTCTTCCACCTGCTTGAATTTCGATTCCAACCCCTTCATCTGGTTCTCCATCTTCTCTACATATTGTAAGTCTCTTTGAGTCCGCCTGTCCAGTACCTCTATTGACTGAGACATGTTCTGCACCTGTCCAGAGAACAACACAGTCAAAGGAAGAAGCTTTCATAGGAGCTAGGCAGCATCATTTGCCTCATAATACAAAGCACTGACCTTTTCCCACTCAGTCAACAAAGCTACAGAGGAATCAGCAGATGCATTATTTACTAGTTAATCAGCAGCATCTGATGGTATTATGACCATGTGCTCCAAAACAGAGCAAATTGGTTTCATAAACATTTATTCTGCCATGCTCCAGAAAATAATCCAACAATCATGAATGCAAATAAGGATTGTAGTCAAGTATAAAATGCATGAGAGTCTTAATGGTCTCTTTGATTGGCTGAGCCAGCGTACGATGCCTGCCTTTGCAGGTGGAAAGACTATTAGTTAAACAGAAGCATATTTGACTAAGAATAATACTTCTGTTCAGGTATGAATTATCACTGCTTCATGTACATAAGGAGACATTCACTGATTGCCTAAGTGCAAGCTTTAGACCCAGCTAGCAAAATCTCACTATTCAAACAACATGGTCTTTTCTTTATTACTAGTTGTATGTCATCAGTCACAAAGAATACATTTAGAAGTAGGCAATGCCATATACACTGGCAAATAATACACACATTCATAATTAAAGGCTAATATTTCCAAATGTAGCCTCTGATTATGGTGGTTGTCATTTTTGGCTGACCAACTTGAGACCTCTGATTTTAGTGGTCACCATCTCAATAACTTTTAAGGTTGGAATCAGTGCTAGATACCAGCAGAGACCATCAGTTTTCAAACGTTTTAAAACATTTATCTCCATCTTGAGAAGTGTTGTGAGAACACTGGCTGCTGTGACTGAAATAGGGATGAGGAAGGAAGCAAGGTGATAATCAAAATGACTTGATTTTGAAGAATGGCCTTAAATTGATACGCTAAATTCCATTTCCCCCCTCCCAATATTTGTGCCATTACGGGATGTTAACTATGACCCCAATTCAGGAAAGCAATTAATCCTGCAAATAGACTGTTAGCTCTTTGGGGCAGAGACAATCTTTTTGTTCTGTATTTGTGCAGTTCCGAACACAATGGAGTCCTGGGACTCCTGAGATGTTACCACAATACAAATAAATACAATGCTATGCAATGCAATAATAATAACTATTATTAGAACCCTATTGATTTCAGTTTGGAATACTCCAGTTCTTAAAGCTAAGCTGTGCATAAATGCTTTGTTGAACCAGGGACTTAGGTCAATGTTAGGTCAATGACAGCCTGGTTCACCTTCCAGTGAAATTAACGGAATTCTTATCAGAACCCAAATCTTAAGGAAATATTACTCTTTGTACCTTGCCCATAACTTCCTCTGCAAGCAAATTCCATAAGCTCTCTGAATTCAATGCCATCACAGTTAGCTCCTGTTTCCACATTCAATGCTCAGTGAAGCTAAGTGTAATAATATTGGACTTGGGGGATGGGGAAGAGATGACTGGCATTCAATATTTCCTCCAGGGAGCTTTGCTGAGCCAGTGTAACTACTTGAAGATGGCTGTGGGAAATGTGTGTGTTACCAGAAGCACGGGCCTCTTGGACTTTGCTGGAGCCAGCCAAGGGACAAATGCCAGCTTTTCTCTAAGTTTTGTGAAATGATCGAGGTTGACCATCATTAACATTTGATGACAAGGACAATATGAAAAGTAACAATTCAAATAAATAATTAAGGGGGACCCATGCATCAAGGTCTGATGGTCTGTGACATGCTAAGGTGGAGAAGCTCATTGTCCAACCAGTGAAAATGGTTTCATGGCTAGTAATTTCTCTCTGCTCTGGTCTGGGGGCTATGAGCAGAAGAAAGAATGTCAGTACCTAATTCCAGCAGTACCACCCATCCACACCCAGCAACACCTTCCCAGCCTCATGTAGGCCATTGCCAAGGCCTTTAGGTAGACTGCACTGAATGGGGAGGAGGACAAAAAGAGGTGTCAAAGTAACAGCCGTGTTAGTCTGTATTCGCAAAAAGAAAAGGAGTACTTGTGGCACCTTAGAGACTAACCAATTTATTTGAGCATAAGCTTTCGTGATGCATCCGATGAAGTGAGCTGTAGCTCACGAAAGCTTATGCTCAAATAAATTGGTTAGTCTCTAAGGTGCCACAAGTACTCCTTTTCTTTTTTTAAAAAGAGGTGTGTATTTTTCTGCGCTGATGAACAGTAAGGCAGTAATTTGCCTGCAATGGAGGGGGACGAATTTGAGGAGCTTTGCCTGCCCTGGGTGGAGTGTCTGTTACAGCCTGGACTTGTACAACATTTTTTTCCTGTTGACCCAGCCAGTCCTTCCCTGAGAAAACCTGCATCCACCTAGTGGGATCGCTTTGTACATCTGCCAATGGGAATGGGGATTATGTTTGAAGTTGCCCAAAACTGGGTCAACTAATTCTGCCAGCGCTCACTCCCGATAAAAAGCCCAACTGTGCACGAATTAACTTATGGCAAATAAGGAAGGGTGCTTAAGTGAGGACATACAGTTAAACAGGGGGGAAGCTCAGTGGTTTGAGCATTGGCCTGCTAAACCCAGGGTTGTCAGTTCAATCCTTGAGGGGGCTATTTAGGGATCTGGGGCAAAAATTGGGGATTGGTCCTGGGGTTGGACTAGATGACCTCCCGAGGTCCCTTCCAACCCTGATATTCTATGATTCTATGAAGTTATTTTCAGCGACGTGCTTGGTGTAAAGTTCAAATCCATTCCATTCATTGCTAATAAGGTTTTTTTTAAAATTAAGTAGCAACCTATGGTGAACATTTTTAAATATCAATTACTATTATTCCTGATCTTTGACAATAACGTAAAATTCATCACTTAAAGATCTACATCTTTTATTTTTATTACCTTTTTAAGGCCTTGATCCAGCAAAGCACTTAACCACATGATTAAACTTAAATGAGATTGCTCATGTACTTAAGGTCAAGCATGTGCGTAAGCGCTTTACTGGACCTGAGGCTGAAATACATTCTCTGTCTTAAATTTCCCTCAGTTTCTTCCAATCACTTACGACCCCTGAAGAACCTTAGTTAAGAGTATTTTTTCACCTATGAAACACACATATTCCGAGTGCTCACAAAACCTCATTTTGTAGCAATCTAATGGCATAGACAAGCTAACAGTTGCCCAGGGGGAAAAACGTTGATTTTACCTTAGGGAAGCAAAAAATTAATAAGATGGAATTTAATTTCTGCTTCCAGTTATGCCAGCTTCTTTGACACTGATGGAGTTACTCTGGATTTATACCTGTGTAACTGGGAGCAGAATTTGGCCTAGTGACTCTAGCAAGCTACCTCAGCTAGGTAATATCTCCTAGATCCTGATCATCCCAGTCTGTGGGTGCTATCCTTTGGGGTAGTGTCTATGAGCAATACCCCTGCCTGGGCCATCTGGAGCTAAATGCATGTGGCTGCACTTGAGGCAAAGGACCAGTTCATTCACTTGAAAGCCGTAGGACTCATAATCCTCCATCCATGGTCTAGCCACTAGAGGGAGATAGAGAGCTACACTGTGGTCGCATGGGGCACGCCCAGATTTTTTTCAAGTTTTATTCTAACTTGGCCTTCACAAGGGGTTAAAAACCATGAGGTGCCAAATGATGTCAATGCCCTTTGAAGCAGAATGAGATGGGGGGCCTCACTGGCCCCCTGAACTTAATTAAGGCCCTACCTTAATTTTCATACGCTGGTGTCAATGTGTTTTAGCACACATTGGCTTTTTACAACTTTGAATCTGATCTTTTGTTTAACTCCCCAAACCTCTATGCAAAGCCGCTAGCATCCATTGCTAAGGCAGACATTTCTTCTACTTTAAAAAAAAAAAAAAAAAAAGGATTGCTCACTCAAAAAATGCAGGTTTGCTCGGACCAGTTACGGGAATGTTTTATTATCCCCAAAGGTGAAGAATAGGTTATGGGTTTGCTTTCCTCCTTGGGAAATCCAAACACAATTACATCTTTGACATGTTGGGTTTCTTCTGCTATTTGTGGTGAGAAAAATGCAAGGCTAGTTCTCGTCACAAAAACAGGGGAGTTGAGATGCTAGATTCTTGAAAGGGGCAGGAATGTGAGCGTGGAGGTTTTCCAAAGGTGTCTGCAGTTACATTTTACTACAAGGATTTTGTTTCAGTGGAGATCCAGATCAGAGGTCTGGAACTTCATGGCGGCCGCTGAGACTCACCCCTTTATTTCTGGGTTCTCTTACAGAATGGTGTATGTGTAGAGATAGATAGGTTAACACACACATGAGCATCTGACTTTGCACATCATTCTTCCCTTACTTTCTACCCTGGCATCCCAAGAGCAGCTTGCTGTCTAAGAAAAACAATGAACATTTATATTTCAGCACCCTCTGCACTGGAAACTATCACATTTTAGGTCTTTCGCCCCACACCCACTGTTCCCATTTGAATAGGACTTTGGGTCAAAACCTGCTTGTCTTGTTCATGTGAGTAGTTATATGAAGCCAATGGGTCTTTGATACTCATGCTGCACCATATGACAATTCCTGTTCCTACTTCAGATTTCGTTGTGTTGGGCACGTTCTCTTTATTATGTGAGGAAACAAAAGCCAGAAGCTTATGCTACAAACAAAAGAGAAATGTCTCATGTCTCAGTTTATAGTACTTAGTCACTCAAAACATTCATAAACCCGCACTTAATGTGTTTTACTATGCTCTAACATGTCAATTTTCTCCAGGTATCAGGATAAAAATTATTGTGTCACATACTTCAGATGCTGGCATAGTACAGTATTTAGACATGAGGGATAATTACATGCCCCAACACAAGAGTCTCCTTAGATTTAGAAAAGAATGACATCATTTCACAAGAAATGGTGTTTCTTCAATGGGATCCATTATCCGGAGAATTTCCTGATATCAGGGATGTGTCTTCTGATCTCTCCAGACAGCAGACTATTAAAAACGAACCATATGAATGTCAATGTTAAGAAGAAAACCACAAGCCCTCACGACTGTGTTATTTGATGTCGCTGGCTCATGCTGGGTTATCCAGCCTTTTTAATATCAATCCAGCTAAAAGAGCTTCATTTTTAATTGGGCTTCTCTCTCATGTTTTTGAGACTCACCCTTTGAAAATATTTAAGTGTTAATTCAATGAAAACCAATGTGATTAGAGTCAACTGCAGAATTTCCCCCCCCCCCACTGAATTACATAGGGTAATGTCATGTATCTTTGATCTTATTACATTTCACAAAGGTTTTCACAAACCTCCCTCTATCTGGATACTTATACACCTTTCATAGCCACAACATCAAAGCACCTTACAAACATGAACGAATTGATCCTCACACCTGTGAGGTAGGAAGGTATTATCATTATCCCCATTTTACAGATGGGGAAATGAGGCACAGAAGGAATTGCTCAAGGAGTCCATAGCAGAACCACAAATTGCAGCCAGATCTCTTGAATCCCACCTGCCTTAACTACCAGACCATCCTCCCTCCTTCCCACAGGATGGTTCATCCCATTACCTTTTCTAAGAGCTGCCTCAGCTGCTTTGTCCTGGCATCACGTGAGCACATCGTCTGTTGAGGAGCCACCACTGTGCATATACACCGTCCCTCGCTGTCTTGGGCAGAGCTGTAGACCTGCCAGCTTTCCTCAGGGTTGGTAGGCAACACCTAATTGATACATGGAAAAGGGGGTGGGTTAAGTAAGACAGGGGGACACTTAGAGGGATAGCGAGAGTGTAGGGAAATGGATGCACAGGAAGTATTTGGTGAAACCAAAACCATTTTTTTTTAAAAGTAGCAGTAGAGCAAGACCACAGAAAGATAATGGAACCATGGAATAAATAAAGGAAAGGTTCCTCTGAGGACCCAGTAAATATGTAGGATAGGATGCATTTTTAATGCAAAAATATGGATTGGGGACAGATAAACAAAGAGTTTGATGGCATGAAAAGGAGAGCAAGAGTTGAAGCAGATAGTATGGACACAATGGGGAAAATTGGGGGTATGTGGCATGGAAAATCCAGGGGCAATAGGATCAGTTGGCATCATTAGTTAAAGTGAGTTCTGATGCACACCCAGCCTGTGTGAAACTTGACGCCAATCTGTTATTAAGACACACACTCAATTCTCCTTGACACACAGAGAATGAAGTGCATCCTGATGTACTAGTCAGTGTTCTCCTGACTCTATGAACTGAGCAGCAACCAATGGGAATCTGCAGAGCTCTCCAAGATCCTGAAACAGAAATTAGCTCTTAGGAGGAAAAGGCAACCAGCGTTTTTACTGGTTTTCCCCCTCTGCTATTCAAAGTGTCCCAGGAGATTTTCAGGAGCACTGCAATATTTCTTAAACTGTTCTGTTAACCCAAGGAGGAGAGAGAGTCCAGAATAACCATGAGACAGCGTGCCAGCTAATGAGGAATACAACCTTGAAGATGTAATCAGCACTATGATCTGGGCTTTCAGAATGCATACGTGGAAAGGGAGCCCAGCAACGAAGTTAAACACATTCCCCAGCCCCTGCAGAATCTCTGACCTTCATTTCCCTTTAATCACACAACATTTTGCAAAATACATTATTCAATCATAGTCTCTGATCATTTAGAAGAGACCTCATCATTTAGAAGAGCTAGAAGGAAAGATGCTGGTTTAGTGCTTAAATATGTAATAAATAACCTTGCAAACAGCCAGACTGATTAGATAGATAGGTAGATGGACAGACTCCAGCTAAAATGATCTTGGGTCACATCACATTCTTGTAACAGGGAACAAACTGCCAAATCCACTCACAATTAACAGAGACACTGTATCAAATACTCTTCATCTTGAAACAGTGAGGCTGCAAAATGCTAATTTTTTTAAGACAGAAGCATGCAGCCTGGAGATGAGAGGTGTCAATTCTTTCCTGCTAAGGGGAGAAAGGAGGATTGTTATACTCAGCCATTTCCAATAGATAAGAATCCAGTCTACAGCATCCTTTCAGAGAAGGCAAGGGGATCCATAAGGCATGACTGAAATGCATTTGCAACTTCCCTGATGCATTTTCCATCCCAATAATGACTATTGATTCCAGGCATCTGAGTGCATCCATTCTTGTGGGTCTTACACCTGACAGCAAGCTATAGGGAAATGGCAAAATGTCATGACAAGGGAACTTTTGACAAGCGGTCTAAGAGGGGCACCTTAGCCAAAGCACAAAGGCAGCTTTGCAAGGAGAGGAGTGGCAGGACCCACCAGCTCTGCCTTTCCTTCCAAACAATCTGTCATGCTGGGAATGTGCCTTTACCATGCCCGTCTCCTAGCTATGGCAACCTCGCCCTACTGCTATGCAAATGAAGGCTGTAGCTCAACTCCTAATAGCTCCACCCTGACAACCTATTTAATGAGAAACCAAAAGATTCCTGGATTAACCCCCAGTCACATGACAGAGAGAAGGAGGGGGTGGAGGAAGGGAATGGGACAAGTGAGCATGGCATGATTAGATTTTCTAAGAGCAAATCCTTTGCCAGCACAACTGCAAAACATCTTCATCTCCCTGGCCAACACACACACACAGCCACCCCCAAAAGAAACCCCTGGGATTTTCTACCAGGCCCATTCCTGAGGCTCTACAAGATGAGAGAACTGCCCTTGGGAAACCTCTGAGAACAGTATTTAAACACACACACACCCTCTGCCGGTCAGTTTCCCAGCACAGGTGCAGGACACCACCACCCAAAGCTGGGAGCAGTGCTACTCCCTTCCCTCCCCACCCCAATGACTGGCCTCCGCCACTCACTTAGCTTCCCTGCACTCCCATGATCAGGCCAGACCTTTCCACTTTACAAAACAAAGCCAAGCCAAGCCAACCAAACTAAACCTGAAACTGATCAGCCACGCTACCCTCCTGTTGGCTAACAGAACACGCGCCTGGCGCAGGAGACAAGGGCCAGCAGCATCTAGCCCTGATCCAGGGCAAACTTTGCACCCCTTCTGCAAATTAAGGATCTGTGCTTCCAGGCCTCCCCCCCCCCGCCCTCACACACACACGAAGTGCACAGATGTGCCCTGAACACCAGCCCCCCGACATACACGCAAAGTGCACAGACATGCCCTGCACACCAGCCCCCCAACACTCACACAGAGTGCACAGACGTGCCCTGCACACCAGCCCCCCGACACACACATGAAGTGCCCTGCGCACCAGCCCCCTGACACTCACACAAAGTGCACAGACATGCCCTGCACACCAGCCCCCCGACACACACATGAAGTGCCCCGCACACCAGCCCCCCAACACTCACACAAAGTGCACAGACGTGCCCCGCACACCAGCCCCCCGACACACACATGAAGTGCACAGACGTGCCCTGCACACCAGCCCCCCGACACTCACACAAAGTGCACAGACGTGCCCCGCGCACCAGCTCCCCCCCCCCCGACACTTACTCCCGTGCTCCTGTCCAAGGTGCCCCCCGAGGCTGCGGTTAACTTGGTGCTGTTCAGCCCCACCAGGGACGGCAGCGTCTGCGACATCCAGTTGGTGATCATGGCCATGGTGCTCAGGACGACTCCGATCTTGAGCAAAGGCACCGACATCGCGGCGGGGATCGGCGGCAGCCGCCCTTCATTCCGAACCGGCCCGGGGCTGCCCGCGGCTCACCGGCCCCCGCTGCCCCGCCCCGCCGGCCGAGCGCTCCCTAGGCATCTCCGCTGGCTCCCGCCGGGGTCTCGCCTCTGCGGGGCTCCCTGCCGCCCGCACGCCCCCGGGCTGGCCCCGGCACCCCCACAGCCACGGTCCCTGCTGGGGGGGGGCCGCCGCTTGGCACACCAGTCCCAGGGGAGGGCGGAGCGGAGCGCCCAGCCAGCCGGAGGGTTTGCCCCGGGTGGACGGCGAGGGGTGTTTGGGTGGGGAGGGGGAAGGAGTTGGGGAGGGGTGCTGGGGTGCTTTTTTGTAAGGTGGAAGGAGCCCGGTCTCCAAAACCCCGCGTCTCCCTGGGACGTGCAATGCACATGCCTGACACGGACGATGGGGCGGGATGAAATGGATGGGGGGGGGGGGGGGGCGGAGACCAGCGGCTGATGTGAAAATCAAACGCACGCTGATGTCAAACTGGGGGGGGGGGGGGGGGGTTGGTTTTTTTTAGTTTCTCTCTCCCTTTGCTTCTCTCCAGCGCCCCCTGGCCGCCGTCGGGGGCTGGTTCGCCCAGACAGCAAAAGCCTTTTTGGACTTTTGGACCAGGTGGGTAAGTACACGATGGGGTGTCTCTCCCCCTTTAGCATCAGTTTGCATCAGCACCACACTCAGCCCGGTGTCTGAGGCGTCGGTGAAGGGCTGGTTAGTCGGGGAGCTGCCAGGGAGCTCAAGTGTGGCACAAATCTCCCGGGCTCTCTTTTACTCGCCTCTGCTGGCATGCGAGAGAAGCAGGGCTACCCCCAGCGCTGCCTTAACAAATATTAGGAAGAACCCAGTCAGTTGAAAAGAAAATAAGGAGGATGAGGAATTGGATTATAATCAGACCAGCGCAGCCTTCCCCTAGCAATGCTCTCTGCCTGGCTGTGCCATATTTTTCCTTGTACAGTCCTGAAGCCAGACGATAATTGTCTGCACGATTGTTGTAGCATGTTGGCCCAGGATATGAGAGGGACGAGGTGGGTGAGGCAATATCGAACCTGGGTACCCGTACGCTAGGGGCACGCGGGAATAATCCTGTCCAGACAGACAACACATCGTGTTACCCCTTACAGACCGTCTTTTCCCCTGTTTTCATCAGTGTATTCTGACCCTATCTCTGATGGGAGTATGGCGTAGATTATGTTATTTGGAAAGGGGTACGCAGCCTAAAAAGTTTGAAAACCACGGCTTTATCGGACCAACTTCTGCTGGTGAAAAGGACAAGTGTTCCAGCTTCACAGAGCTCTTCAGACACTCTGCTTACCTTCCCCAGGTATTAACTGTCCTGTTCGCACGGCACTCCATCTGCTCTCATTTTAACTGGAGCTCTTCCCCATCCCCCACCCCCCTTAAGAGAGGCTAGTGCCGCTCGTACCTATCTATTTTTCTGCAAGACGGTGTGTTTTCCATTGACCCAGCCTTACTTGTGATGCCCATACAGTCATAGTGGGGGATCTGTGGCTTCGTTATTCTTGTCACCTTCTCTGTCCTCTGACCCAGCTGTTGCATGATGTTCTGAGCCACTGTTACTTATGGTCTATCTACACTGTGAAAAAGACCCATGGCACAGCCGCAGCTGGCCCGCCTCACTCGTCTTGGGCTGCGAGGCTGTAAAATAGCCATGTGGACATTTGGGCTTGGGCTGGAGCCTGACACTCGCTGCCCCAGGATTTTTATGACTGTGTAGACATAGGAGGGGAGTGCTGAGGGTCAGAGTCAATCTAAGCCTAAATTGGTGGCTCTTCCTCCACCTGCCCAGCCTTGCAAATGAAAACAAATTAAATAGAAAAGTCCCTCATATTTCCTTGCCTCATTTATAGCCCTGCCCCCAACCAGGCAGCAGAATCAAAATCTTATTCACACCAGGTAGACTTCTCTTTCCTTAACCTTTAGTTGCTCCAGTTCCAAAGGAAACCCAACCCCACCCTAATGGAGAAAAATCCAGCCATGTTAGACTTCAAAGAGCCCTCCCTGATTCTCTACGGAATGGTCAAGAGAGCAGGATGGCAGAAGGTGGAAGATGTGATGGAGAACAAGCCTCTTCCAAGGAAGACCTGTGATTCATGGAGTGGTGAATTAGGGGCATCAGCTGGAGAGAGGCAACCCTCCCTGTCTGAGTGGGGAGCTTGCTGCATTCTGAACATGTCTGTTTCATTGTCTTAACTTTGGGAGAGAGGTTCTCCAGCACTGAGGAAATGAGCTTCCCTCCCCACCTCAGCCCCAGCAAATCTGATGTCTCCCATGGGTGGTGAGTAAGGTACCTCAGTGTTAATCATCATTATTAGTTGTATTACAGTAGCTCCCCCATCAAGGATTGTGTTAGTCACTGCACAAATACGCCACAAGAAGACTGTCACTGCCCCAAAGAGGTGACAGTCTAAATATAAGATGAGACAGACCACTGGATACAACAGACCGATGTGGGAACAAAAGGTAAGCACACAAGCACCTCAGCCTCCCCCCTCAGCTTTCAAAACCCCTGATCAACCCAAAAGTTGGCAGGCTAAATCAGATTATACACATCGGCCAGATCCTCATCTGGTGCAAATCACTGAAGTCAGTGGAGCTACACTGGTTTACACCAGCAGGGGATCTGGCTGCTTGGTTTCTTTTTCAGAAAAATCTCATATTGCAATTGCTTGCACCACAGTGAACCAAACTGTAAGTAGGAAGCCGCATGGCCATTTCATTGCAGACTGTGCTGATGGCTTTGTCAAAACATTTTCACTGAAAGTGGCTTCTCCATAAGGAAACAGTTCTCATTCAAGATTAAAAAAGATTTCCTCAAGGGGCTTATATGACTTCAGAAAGGAAGTGTTCCTCTGATCGAAATTCACAATTCCATCTTATTTTTTTTCTAGGTTAACATTTAAATACCACGTGCAGAAGAGAGATTACAAAATTAATCCTCTGGTCATGTGCAGGATTCCCCAAAAGAATAAAAGTCACATCTCTTGCTCCACAGTAATAAAGGCGGCCTCGGGGGAATCAGAGGCTTATCCCACTGCTTCCTGAGATTTCAAGAGGAACAAGAAGTAATCACAGTAATTAAAAAAAATAAAAATACAAACTCTTTCCTCCTCTCAAGATTTGAAACACCAAAACAGTTAAGGTAAGATGGAGAGTTATATGCAATTGTCTGTAACTTCTTTCAAGGCTCTGCAATGCATACATTTTAGTACTGCAACACTCTGGTTTTCACCTTTGTTTGTGTGTGGAGGGGATTTAAAGGTGTTTCACTTTGTATTTGCAAAAAGATCTAATTTCTTGCTGAAGTGCAATTGCAAACCAGTGACTGACATGCATATTATGCAACTCTGCCATCAGAGAGCCTCTGCAATTGTTGGATTCGAGTGCCACCTTCTAGCATAGATTGGTATTGCAGGCCCCCCTTCAAAAAGATGCTTTATAATACAGTGGATCATCAGTGATAATAAATACAGTGGAACAATGACTCATCCTACTCCCACTCCTCTTTGATAACTCATCGTCCCCCCAGGGAATTTCTAAATAGCTCCGAAATGGATTGGTTAAGAGACAACTCCCAGTCTGCCTTTGTCAGCGTAAGAGCTGCAGAGCAGATGTTGGCAGTGGAATATAGAAAGTTTGGTGATGTCATCCACATTTTTGGTATCTCTCAGGTCAGATTTACACTGGTGAAAATAAGGATCTATTTCTGCAAGTAGGGATAACTTGCTGCTACATAACTTTTTAGCTAAATAATCATTCACAAATTCACTATCTACCATTCTTATTGCCCCCACCCCCCCACCCCCCCGTTACCGTCATGTCTGAGCACCTCACAATCTTTAATGGATATATCCTGTGCCCTACAGCAGTGCCGTTATCACGGTTTTAAAGATGGGGAACTGAGGCACACAGGCTAACGTCACACAGAGCAGGGAACCGAGGCATTTCTTCTGAGTTGCAGACTAGTGTCCTAATCACCGGACCATATTTCCATCCTTCCCATAATGGGATGACCTCGAGAAGTCATCTAATCCAGCCTGCTGCACTGAGGCAGGACCAAGTAAGACTAGACTATTCCTGACAGGTGTTTGTCCAACCTGTTCTTAAAAACCTCCAGTGATGGGGATCAGCCAGGGCTGAGTACGGGGGCTTTGCCCAGGAGAACCCCATTGAGTGGGCATTTAGATTCCTTCCCCAGGCTGCTAAAAGAATCTGTTTCATGGTAGTAATCTCTACCCTGCCTGCAACCTGCTTCTATTAGATGACTGGCAAAACTCCCATTGACTTCACCAGTGCTGGATCAAAGTCTCAAAATGGGTACAAACAGTGAGGTCCCTCTACCTTGCCCTGAGCCATGTTTGAAGAAGCCCTAACTTTGGACCCTTACAGGATCCCCACCACTCTTGCTGTGGGCAGGGGAGAGGAAAGCAGGACTTGCCCGTAAGTGACATCAGGGGAGGTTTAAGAAACAGAGCAAAGCCAAGCAGACACTTCACGAGACCCCCTAAGAGGAGAGAGGTGAGGCTGTGTGCACATGCTGACTCCAGGCCTGCCGCCTCTCCCTTGATGGCAGTGGGAGCTTTCAGTGGGACTGGAACATGATTGGGTTCAATCTCTGGATACAACCAATGGCTGCAGATTGAAAGAGTTTAAACATGATTCTCTTCCCACAGCTAGCAGGACCCTCTCAGGGTAGAAGTGTGTCATTGTTGTTCACGATTGGCCTTATCCAAAGGCCACATTCCCACTATGCTTTGGGTCAGACCCAATAACCCTGGCAAGCCTGAAACTAACTAAAGTTTCTCTGTCACTCTTGACCTCTTTCACCTCACCAAATCCCGAGCTCATTGCTCATTTGTCACTCAGTCCTCAATGGAGGCAAAACCATAATCGACTGTGATGTGCGCAGCGTTGTTGTAGCCATGTTACTGCCAAGATTTTGAAGAGACAAGTTGGACGAAGTAAAATACATTCTTCTTCCAAAGAAGAGCTCTGTGTAAGCTCAAAAGCTTGTCTCTCGTCAACAGAAGCTGGTCCACCACAAGACAGTACCTCACCCACCTTGTTTCTCTAATTGACTTTAATGGCACTTTGCCCAAGTATGAACTGAATTAAAATGAGGCTATGGCCCCACATGTGCATGCCATGGCTTATTATGACAGGGTTGCTCATATTGCCGGGCTGCTGCCATTAGAAGACCTTCACTAAGGGAGGGAGGGGGAATTATCCCAAACCCTAGTGTCCAACCCTACTGATATTTCCTATACTGAATTCCCGTGATTCATTAATTCCCATGGAAGGCTTCCATAAATACTGGTGGATGGTGGAATATTTTTCCTTCGGTGCAAATATCCAACAAATACTTAGATGCAAATGTGTGGCTTCATTGGAACAACTCAGATTTACATTGGTGTCACTGCAATCAAAATCTGTCCCAGCATTCTTACTAGGATGGTAGCAGTGAATGCTTAGGTCGAAGGTAAAATGCCATCTGCAGAGAGCTCTTAAAGGAAATCACATCCTTCTGTTCTATTCTAGTCTGTTCAGGTTCTTATACTGTGCTCATCACCACAGTATCTGAGCGCCGGATCCGTACGACACTTACCAGTGCAGTATTTATATCATTTCAGTGCTCATTTGGAAAGCAGGGTATGACGTAAAACTCACCTCTCATGCTAGTCTTCAATAAATACATAGAAGAGTTAGTTCAGAGGCATATAGAAATTAACATCTTTTTTAGACCTTCACCTTCTACCCACATACAGTTTTTAAATAATAAAGTATGTTAAAAAAGCTAACAAAAATGCATTCTGTAGCTTTTATTCCCCCAGGAATGTATAAAGATTCATTCCCCCTCAGTACACATAGGTACTGTTACTGGTATTCAGTCGTGGTAACAGTAGTATACAGAACCATTCATCCAAGGATTGAAAAATGCTTTCCAAATGTTAAGCTTTGTAACACCTCTGGGCTTGACCCTACTCTTGTGGAAGCCAATGGCAAAGCTCTACTTTAATGGCGCAGGATCAGGGCCTCTGTGAGGTAGGAATTTATTAGACTTATTTCACAGATAGAGCAAATGAGGCACGGGGAGCTGACGAGCTTGCCTGTGATCACACAAAGACACAGACTCCCATAGTCTGGGCTCCCAATCTATTCCCTCTCCTATATCCCTATTGTAACCACCTTCCCTTTATGAAAATTATGGGCCGGATCCTCAGCTCGTGTAAACCAGCATAGCTGTACTGTCTTCAATGGAGCTACATTGATTTACAACAGCAGAGGAAGTGGCCATGCTTAGGCTAATCAAGGGAAGAATAAACCCATTTGAATTTTTAGGCTCCTTTGTTTCCATATGCTTCAGAGCATCTATTCTCTTCTTTCAAGAGCCTGTTAACATAACGGGAGTTATGCACGGCCATCCAGAGAACAATGGCTCTCTGAAAAAAGTCAATGACTTGTTGCATTTACTATCTTTCCAGATCCCTGGATTGGAGCCTTCCTTATCAGACCTTAATTCCATTATTTATAGCTCAACCTCACATGGCAACAAATTGCCACAGCACCTTCTCTAAAGAGTCAGTCCCACCTGGATGTAGGGGAAAGGGCCACACACAGATACATCAATTCCAGCCCCAAATGGAGGCTTTGCAAAATCCGTCATCAATTGTAATGTCTCTATTCTATTTTTTAAATGGCAATTATTAAGTCAGAAGAGTTTTTTTATTAGTTTTTTTTGTTCAGATTTAAATATTATCATGCAGGGTTAGAAACCCCAACACTGCAGCTTTATGCTAAGGCCTGAGCTCCAGGAAGTGAAAATGACCAGTGTATTGACCTTGCCCAAGCTAAGTGAAATGCAAAAATGAAACCCTCATTGTTACTGCTCAAGTGTACATTAGAGACAGGTTCTTTCAACTGTTGTGGTCTGAAAGGTGATAGTAAAAAAAAGCCACAAGGACATATGTTTAAATGCATTGGGCCTGAACTTACATTCACTTATACTAAAGTAAATCAGGAGTAATGCCACTGAAGTCAATGGGGATACAGTGGTGTAAGTGCGAGAAGAATCAGGCTCATTGTTTTCAACCTGACAGCATCCTCTTAGGGAAGCTTTCCAGTGCAAAGCAAGATCTGGCCCTTAAAGAGAAACTGACACCTCTTCCAATTTTTGACAAAACCTCTCTTAGTCTTAGGTTTTCCTCGATATCTCAGATCGCCTCTCTTCTGACTGCTTCATTGTTTATCACACAGGTTATTTGGCTTGAAAAGAGGCTCCTTATGTCTCTGAGTTTATCTGTTCCTGTTGTGTATTCTACACCTGATGTCTCCATGGCATCAATCATTTCCAGAGCAGCCAATTCTGATGTCTCAATGAGTGAATTACTGCTGTAATGAGATAATAAGCAGCAGGGAAAGATGAACTGTTAGGGAACAAAAGATCTCATTTGCATGGATATATCCTTAGTAATAAAGGATGAGGAAAGAAAGACATAAAAATATATGGTATAGAATGGATCCCACTTAATGGCAAACTACTAAATGGAAAATTTCACTAATGGAAAAGTTGTTGTCCATGCATAATGTAAAATGAACGCAGCTGACTGCAATTGACCTAAGAGGCCAGCATTCTCAAATATGGTCAGTAAATTTGTGCCCGTATTTATGCATGACACACTAATACAGGATAGATCTTTGTCTCCCTCTTGTGGCTGGTCCACCCACATAAGAGGTTATGAAGTTGCCACAGCTACCAGGTGGAGACTTGGGGTCCTAGCCAAATCCTGTTGATCCCAGTAGAAAGGCTCCTATTGAATCAGAGGGATTTTTAGCTCTGTTCTTCAGCTCAAGAGATACAGGCTCATCCTTTTAGCAGGGAAGGTTCTGGGTTCAAACTCTTCTGCTGTCCCAAGCTGTGTCAGTTACACATGCAGAGCCGAACATGTATTTATGTATAATGTGCAAATTCAGCAACTGCCTGACTGGCAAATCAACTGTTATTTTCACATACTATTTTCATGCTTCCTTGTGTTCACAAACGAGAGTGTGCACATAAATGCAGGGGTAGATATGGAAGCGGGGTTGAGGTCAGCAGTGATAATGCCCTATAGATTTATAGATTATAAGGACCATTGTGATCATCTAGTCTCACCTCCTGTATAACACAGGCCACAGGACTCCCTGGTTTGAACTAAACATCTCTTTGAGGTATGTTTTGTAGCGTTCTTGGCTGAGCACCAAAACCAGGATGGCAGTGGGCGGTAGAGTAGTTATTTATTAGCTGTGCTCTGGAAAAGCTCGGTGACATCCCACATCAATGCTCCTTTGAAAGGGAGAAACCTGAGAATGATTCCTCCTGCCTGCTCCACACAACCCTTAGGTGGAATTCACCGCTGTGCAAAGGGCCTGCATGAGACTTACGCACCATTTAAGTCTCACTCAATTCCTCAGAATGAGGCTCACGAGGCGCATATAGGCCTCGTGCACTGGGGAGAACTTGCCCCATAAGGCAAATCCTGTCTGACGAGCACAGCCCAGAGTAATCAGGCTGGGTGTACTGAGGCTAGGAGAATGAATCTTATACTCCTAGACCACGGAGCAGCAGCCAAGTTATTCTATGGTACCTCAGGGCTGCAGTCATGCCCCCTCTGAGGGGCAATGTCTGATGGGTTCATGTAGCAATAGATCCATCAGCATTACGCCCATGTGTTTCCCCTCCCCCATCAACTTCCTGCAAGCTGGGGAATCCCAAGCTCCTCTAGGGACTGTGTTCTGCGGCATGGTAGGGACCACACACCCTGTGGGTGTTTCCAGAACACTTGCCTCTCCCCCAATCTTTGGGCAACACACCCACACACTGCTTCCACTGTGTCCAGTGCCTCTGGGCCTGGGGAGCAGAGAAAAGGATCTGCCCCTTAGTGTCATTTATCACAGGAGTTGTTATTTGCTTTTAAAGTGACACTGACTAGATGCTATCAGCCTAGCTGGAGGTGCAGAAAGTTCACAAGGTTGGACTGGAAGGAGGCTTTGAGAACTGGAAGTGAGGTGGACCGGCCCCTGCTTTGGGAAATCCCAGCGAGTGGGGAAAATGCGGTGGGAAGCCGATGTTCCCATTAAACAGATTGGACTGCACTGGGCACGTAGGTGCATAATAGTGTACTGCAGATGGTCTAGACGGATGCAAAGGACAACATTCTAATGCAGATCAGGCTTCAGGGGCTCTTTGCCTGTGGGGCTTTGGTTCAGTCTATGACACAGACAGGGACCACTTGCAAAGTACAGCTCTGGCCCTGGATCCTGGTCTGGATTCAAACCCTTCCGTGGGTGAGATGTTCAGGTCGAGGATTCTACCATGGGCGCATCTCTAACGTGATAAGTACAAGGCAGCACAGTATATTGGATATCAACGTTCATCGGTGAGTGGACAGACAGAGACGCACATGAATGTGGGGTGGGTGGGGCAGCAGAGTTTCTATTAGAATATTTTTGCAAAGTTTCTCTCCCCCCACCCCCCGTGTTTATACAGAACCTAGCACAATGGGGTCCCGGTCCATGACCAGGATTCGTAGTTACTATAGCAATACAAATAAGTAATAATCACATTTCACCCCACCCCTATTGCCATGGGCCTTAAGAAGCACAGTGGGGCAGTAGGGGTCATTCTGTGCTTCTCCCCTCAATCGTTGTGTATAACCAGGGTTGGGAGTCACAGGAAGGGGACCACAACTCCCCACTCAGTGGCTAATAGCAGAAGGGAGCTCCCCCGCTTCCAGGCATGAGTGGGAGAGCAGTGCTCCCCCACAGTTCCCTCACTCCTTGGCTGGGCTACCCCCTCCTGCTTCAATTGACTGTGACCCCTGTGCATGGCCCCATTAGAATGCAAGGGAGGTGAATGAACTGAGAAGAGACTCCAGGAACTGGGCGGTGGGATTGACTGCCAGCAAGGAGCATGATTTCCCCCTTAATCCTTCCATTGAGCACCGAAAGCAATACAAAGTTCAGCGCCTCACGCTGCTGTCTTTGTGTCCCACCAGCTGAAGTCAGCAGAGCCCAGATCCTCAGAAGGTATTTAGGAGCTTAATTCCCATTGAAAGGGAATTTAGGCCCTAATTCCCTTTGAGAAGCTGGACCTAAGAGCTTTCATAGCACTAGAAATGCCTCAATAGAGCAGGACTGCACTGAAGCAATACAAACGTTCCTAGCTTCCTTTCACCTATAAGAGAGACTCCTGTTTTATATTTACCCTGCACCTCCCTATCCTGAAAGATCCCAATGTGCTGCACAAACCATGGACCTTATTCAGCAGACCTTACCCCCACTAAACTCCCATTTTTGCATAAGCTATGCACAATTGGCTTTCGACACATAGAGCAGCACTGAAATGCAGCCACTTCTGGGGCGAGGCACAGCATGCTGTACAGTAGTCATGAGGAGGTTAAATTCTAGCTATCAACATGAGACAATTCCTTGCACATGGTAAGTGCCATGTGAGTTTTACTCTCTACACACAGTGCAGAAGACCCTGAATTTTGCAGCAGAAAGATCATGCTCTCAGTATTACGTTTGAACAGAATAATCCCCCTTTAAGATCTTTGCCTTGTACTAAATCTGTGTTTAGCTAAAGCTGCTCTTGACACTAAACCCACAATCTCATAGCAAATGCCAATATATGTCACAGAAGTCTGTGAGCCCAGTATAGCAGCATTACAGTTAATGGGAGTTTTGCAACGATTTCAATAGATGAGGTTTGTATTAGGAGCAATTATCAGCATATCTTTTAGGAGCAGGTTTCCTTAAGGTCAATATTGGGGTGTGGATGGGGAAATATTTCCATAGGTCGGTTCGGAACTACTGTCCAGAAAGTCTTTTTAAATTAATAAATAAGTATATCCCATTGTTGTGTGTGTTAATTGCTTTATACTGTCACAATTAGTACTGAAGTCTGGCAAAGCACCTGCTTTAATCCTCTTCTCCCTGTTCTTGTCCTTCCCACAAGGTCTCTTGTGATCTCACTAGATTTAGAGCATCGACTACTAATTAGAGCAGGAGGCATTGAGAGTCAGGACTCCTGGGTTCTACTTCCAGTTCTGAAAGAGGAGTGAAGTTTAGTAGTGAGAAGATGCAGGAGACTGGTAGTCAGCACTCCTGGACTCTGCTCTGAGAGGGAAGGGTGGTATAATAGTTAAAGCATGTAAGAGATTAGAAACCACTATTTCCAGCTTTGCTTTGTCTTGCTGTGCTACCTGGGACTCATCATGACCTCTCTGTGGCTCAGTTTACCTGTGCGTAAAAAAACCCACTTCCTTCAAGAGTAATGATACTTAATGTCATTGATATTTGCAGATCTCTCCGAGATCCTCAGATGAAAAGGTGTGTGCAAAAACAAAGTGCAAACTTCTTCCCTTTCACAATGGTTTATGCACACCCTTTGCCTCGTGAAGAGTTTAGCTTAATAATTATTAAATAACAAATCTGAAAAGAAACCTTTTCCTTTCCTTCCCCACCTCTGCATCTCTACAGCCATGTTAGTGTTTGTCTCGAGCATTACTATGGCCCTATGGTTCATGATTTCATAATAGCAAGCAAAAGCCGCAGTTTATCACTCATAACTGAGAATTGGCTTCTTCCATTGTCAATGCAGTTTTACAGTCCTCATCTACCTAATTCAGTTAGATAGTAATTAGTTTTGTATTACTTTACACAGTGATTCTAATACTGATTACAAGGCCTGATAACTTGAGTAATAAATATAACCCAAGGCTGACAATTACCTGTCTTTTTTATTGGTGAAAGCTGAAGTTAGCGAAACGAGACATTAATTGGTTTATGAAATGAGGCATCTGCCTCATGTTACAGGCTGCAGATTTGCAGCTTAATTCTACAATGTGGCTCCACAATAGGGGATGAAGGAGCCTAGCAATCAGCGTGAACGTTTGAAAATCACCTCAATAGTTACAGCTAAACTAGCACAGTGTAAGGCCTGGCGTTAAAGTGAGTTAGAACTGAGCTGCAGGGGGATCAATGTGCAGGGGGAGTCAGAGAAGTACCATCCTCCTTCCCTGCTCTCTGGCTCCAAAATCTAAGAGCCACATTTTCAACGGCAAAGCAACGTGTGAGATCGCAAAAATGCATGCCTGGTTCTCCTCTCACTTTTACACCAGCAGTGTAACTCCATTGACTGTAAAGAAGTTATTCCTGTTTGACTCCAGTGTCAATGAACCAGAAAACCCCCAGCTTTGGACACTTGGAAAATTGTGGAAGGGGTGCAAACTGATAGCATTTGCACTCACAGTTATGGGGTTTTACAGATCCATTGGAAATGCACACTTTTTTGCCAGGGCACCCAGGGATGAAAACCGTATACCAATGAACCAGATATGCTATTTTGAAAATCAGTGCTAAAGTTCCCTTAGACCCTTAAATGGGAGCCCTAAATATTCAATAACTTCCCTGCCCCAGGGAATGTATATTTCTTCTGTGGATTGAATTATTATTGGTTAAATAAATATCAAGGTGTTTCTTACCTCTCTATGTACCCTCAAAACTTCTGGGAAAAGCTATGGCAATTTCATAAGTACCTCAATGTGTAGTTAACAGCCCTGTTTCAAGAGAGACTGAATACATTATAAACCAAGATTGGGGAGGGGAGGAGAGGTCCAGTCTGTAATCCTGATTATGATCTTAAACCTGTTTTCCATTCATCTAACTCCACTGGTTTGGATGGAGTTACTCCTGATTTACATCAGTGTAAGAATCAGGGCCTATATTTAAATCTGCATCTATAGCCATATATAATAAACCTTGTGAAGCAGATCCGCGGGTGGTATAAATTCCCATAGCTCCACTGAAGTCATCTGAGGATGTAACCCTTTATCTCTCTGGGGTTCCAGCTGCCAAAGAAAGAAAGCTCTCCTTCTGAACTCAGAAGAACTTTGGCTAAACTTGCATGCATGTAGATGGAAGAATTGGGGTTTTGCCTGCCAATGGCAACAGGTACCAGTAAAATCCAGTCCATTCAAATTCAACTGTAATATTCATCATTTCATTATTTGGATCACTGACCTGTAAAAACGTGAAATGCAATTTAAGGACTTGGGCTAGCATAAGCCTCGGACTCTAATATTCTGAATATTTCCATATGGAAATAACTCTGAAATTAGAAAGACAATAACATGTAAGTCTAAAGGGATAAAACTACAAGTGGGGAAACAAAGGGCAAGCTGACGTTATAACAATGACAAGACTCTGTGACACAGAAGTTTGGCCAACTCCTGTTATTTTGACTTGGGATCCCATTAACTTTTAGTCAGGACTTGATTCCAAGCATGTGCTACTTTTTCAGGATTTAATCCACAGTGTCCGTTTGCAATGTCCCGCATGCTCTAGGAGCGAATTCAGGGGTAGGGCACAACTAACCCTGCTTTTCAGAAGCCAGCTGTGACTGGGATTACTTGAGAATTCAACTCTAGTTTAGGTGCTCAGATATGATTAGTGGGTTGTTTTGGAAACAACGCTCTCCCTTCCCACCAGGAGATGGTTACCCTTCTGTACACAGAACAGCAGCAGTTAGTTGTTAAAGGAAAGCAATGTACTCACCCCTTACCATTGCAAAGTCTGCTCTAGCACCCCTTATGGGGAGTATCTGGGGGGGCTGATGTGCATGCTTTGTATTATTAAAGGGAGGGAGCGGGGGTTGACAACAGCCTTTGCATTGTCACTGAAAGCTGCCTAATTAGAAATGAATCTTCCCTTAACCATGGCCCCCCCATTGGGCTCTCGGGAGGGGGCAGGGGAATGCAGATGAGAGCGTGACTCCAATGCATGTGATAGAGATGTTAATTTGGCACCAAATTAAACGTGGGAGGCAGGGAACTGGGCGGCGTCAGGGATGAAAGGCCTATTTGGGGATTGCATCTGGCAGCTGTGCCATGGAAATGAGATGCAAAAACTGTGAAACAGATCTGCAGAGCCAAACAATTCCATATCTACGCTGGAGAGCTCTCCATTCCCATAGAACAGGAGGGCGGTTCGGAGAAAGGAGCCTAAATCAGTGTTGCCAGCTCAAGGTAAACAGTGAAAGCAAGCAAGGAGGGTACCTACTCAGCTCCTATTTTTGCTAAAATCTAGCCAAGGTTTATATGTTTTTATTTAAAACCAGTGGGCTAAACACTGCTCTGGGATAGCTCCACTGAAGTCAGTCAGGGATTATTTTAGCCCAAAGCTTGTAGCTGGAGTGGGCTGATTTAGTTTGCTCAGACTAAAGTTGGGACAAAAGTTCTTCCACACCTGCAAAACAGAATCTGATACTCTACCAACACCAGCAGCTGCCTCAGCACAAGGAGATGCAATAGCTAAGGTGTCCTTGCAGGAAAATGCCAAGGCAGAGAAGGTGGGTGCTGAAAGAGAGAAAGAAGCCATTAAGCAGTTGGGGGAAAGAGTTTCATGCAGCCAAGAAATTCAAATTCCCCATGAAACAGATACTCTCATGCTCGCCTGGGGGCGACCAAGAAGGGAGAGAGGAGGGAAGATACAAGCTTGCTGAGAAGGCAGCCCAAGATCGCTGGTGTTTATCATGCCAAAGGAGGATGGCAGGGTCTTCACCAGGAAGCACTGTTTGTTTGTTTCAGGGCAATTCTTGTACGTTTCACCCTGCTTTGCCCAGTTTGGCCATACAGGTGTATGTGAGCGAGTATATACCCTGGTGCATATTCTCTCTCAATGCACACAACAGATTTTTATTGGTCAGTCACTTTAGCTATAATTCCTTCCCAGCCCGTCCACTTTACAGGCAACTTGGAATTGTTTTTAATAAGCCTCCCCCCTCCCCTTTGGACCCAACATTTTAAGACTTTGCTTTGGAGATTTCTTCCTTTCAGCAGCAGCTCAGAAATATTCTGTAGGTAAAACATGCTTTAGCCATGACATTTCTGTTCCCAGGACAGTGACTTAAGAGGCTATTGTGTGTGTGTAATATAATTAAAAAAAAACATAAAATATCTGGAATGAGAGTCCAGCTGCTAATTGGTTCCATATCCGAGAGCCTCTATTTATTGCTTCCAGGCAACATTACAATTAACACACACACACACCCCGCCACATAGAGTATCCCCTTGTGATCACTTTTGCTCCTTTCTTGCGTGATTAAGAAAAAGCAAAACCATCCTTGTTTCTCAAAGAAGTGGAATGGACTTTTATTTCTACTCCCTCAAAAAAAACCTCCCCCCCAACTCAACAATAGGTGGGCTTGGAAAGTACAGGAAGGCAATCAAATAAAGAAAGAAACAGCCCCCAAGCATGCCACAAATGGAAACACTGAGAGACATTTAAATGTCACCCTAAATCAGGAAAGCTACCGCCACACCAGTCGTTTATCTATATAAAGGGGAGGGGATGAGCGGGAATGAAACAGAAGTGATTGCAGGTGCAAATTACATATTTTACAAGGGAAAATAGAACACACACAAGTAGACAGACTGACTGACCAACCCCTAGCTTACCAATAACAGAATGTGCATTTCAAGCTACTTACACTATTGCATTTTTAAAGACATCACATACACCCCCAAATCCTGTCCATTTGCCAGCTGAGAATTGCACTGAGACTGTAGCAACCTCATCTTTAATTGTGGACTTCTCAAAGAAGGAGGAGGAATAAAAAAAAAATTTTTTTTTTTAAAAAAGCTGAACACTCAAGACCCCCAGTGATGAAATGTTGTGGTAGATGACGATGAATTCCCTTCCTCCCCTAGTGAAGCAAAAGGCAGTCACATTACAGAGTCACCAGTTTCACCTTACCTGAAATTCAACTCTCCTTCCCTCCCCCCTCCCCAATTAAAAGTTGAATTCAACCACCCTACCCCATTCCAAATCTGGCTGCCATAAAAATCTACAGCAGATCTGAAGGCACAAAGGCAGCCTTAAAAAAAAAAAATCCCCTTTAAGTCCGATCTCTTCACCAGGCACACGAACACCTTTATCCCTCCACCCTGAGCTCCCCCTCACTGCTCGCCTGCATCGCAGGAGAGGAATTTGATGAATGACCTCTATTGCATGCTCCAAAAAGAAGGAAGGGGGAGGGATGGGGGAGGGGGAGTGAAATTGACAGAAAGATGCAATTTGCTACTCTAGTTTCTTTTGTGTCCTACAGCTTTAGCAGAAAATGGCGTTGGGAGAGAGAGAGAGAGAGAGGAGAGAGAGAAATAAACCTACTTGAGTTAGTTCTGTGCCCATCAGCAGAAGAAAGAAGAGACTCAGAAGCTTGCTTGTAGGTTGCATCTCTTGCACACAGTTCCAGGTACCTGGCATGCAGATTTCCCCCTCTCCTCCTGGGTTATTTTCTGTTGCTGCGTTGATCACCGGCTCCCCTGGGTTGCTTTTGGGTCCTTCAATTTTTTTTTTATTATGATTCTCTCAGTACCCCAAGAAGGCAATGCAAGAAATCTGCTTAGCACAGCCTTCACTTTGCATATTTAGTGAGCTCCCCGTGTCTCCTCTTCTCTCTGATCTGCCTCTCTCGGGCTTTTTTTTTACAAATTTTATTATGATGATGATTATTTAATGGCGCCCCTGATCGAAAGACATTGGCGAGGAGAAATTCAACGGAGCACGAAATGATTATCTCTGCAATTGCCAAAAGTTTGCCTTGAAAAGGGGGGCTGATGGAGGGAGGACAGGGATTAAAAAAAAAAGGAAAGGAATTGGAAGGCAGGGGCTACTAGCAGGGATGGATGTTTGAAACAGGATGTGACATCAACAAAGGCGGGGGAAATTTAACTAGACACGGAGAAGGGAATGGGTGGGGGGAGGTAAAGCAGCAACATCAAAAATGCAGCCAGACACAAAAGGAGGAGGGGTCAGATTTGGTACTGGGGGTCTGAGGAAATCAGACAAAAGGGACTGAGGATGAACGTGGAAGGGTCCCTCTGCAGCGAATTTAAGGCAAGCCCTGGCCCAGTTGCAGCGGGCTCCAAAGTGAGAAACTCCAATGCACAGAAGCAAGAAGGGAGCTAAAGGAAGAGATGCAAATAGGAGCCAGCTGCTGTATTTTCAAGGCAAAGAGGATTTTTCTTGATTTAACAGTACCCCTCTACACACACCCCTCATTCTTTCCCTGTTCAGGAGACTCAGGATTGCAGGCATATGGGGGACCTGAATTCATTTAAACTTCAACCTTCTTGGCATTCAGCCATATGCCATGCATCTTCCATTGGGTTCAGAGATTTTTTTTAAAAAATTGATTGATTTTGGGGAGGGTGGGGGTGGAGGAATGTCTCTGATCTAGGTCGTGGCAATGCCAAAACCTCCACCCACAAGGGAAACAATTAGGGCAGTCAAGCAGTTAAAAAAATTAATTGCAATTAATCACGATTAAAAAAATTAATCGCATGATTAATTGCACTGTTAAATAATAATAGAATACCATTTATTTAAATAGTTTTGGATATTTTCTACATTTTCAAATATATTGATTTCAATTACAACACAAAATACAAAGTATACAGTGCTCACTGTATATTATTATTTTATGACAAATATTTGCATTGTAAAAAATAAAAGAAATAGTATTTTTTAATTCACTTAATACAAGTACTGGAGTGCAATTGCTTTATCATGCAACTTGAACTTACAAATGTAGAATTATGTACAAAAAATAACTGCATTCAAAAATAAAACAATGTAAAACTTTAGAGCCTGCAAGTCCACTCAGTCCCACTTCTTGTTCAGCCAATCACTAAAACGAGTTTGTTTACATTTGCAGGAGCTAATGCTGCCCGCTTTTTGTTTACAATGTCATCTGAAAGTAAGAACAGGAGTTGGCATGGCACTGTGGTAGCCAGCGTCGCAAGGTATTTATGTGCCAGATACACTAAAGATTCATGTCTCTTCACGCTTCAACCACCAGTCCGGAGGACGTGCATCCATGCCGATGATGGGTTCCTCTTGATAATGATCCGAAGTGGTGCGGACCGATGCATGTTCATTTTCATTATCTGAGTCAGATGCCACTCGCAGAAAGTTGATTTTTTTTTAGTGGTTCGGGTTCTGTAGCTTCCACATCGGAGTGTTGCTCTTTTAACTTGTCTGAAAGCATGTTCCACACCTCGTCTCTCTCAGATTTTGGAAAGCGCTTCAGATTCTTAAACCTTGGGTCGAGTGCTGTAGCTGTCCTTATAAATCTCACATTGGTACCTTCTTTGGGTTTTGTCAAATCTGCAGTGAAAGTGTTCTTAAAATGAACAACATGTGCTGGGTCATCATCTGAGACATGCAATGTATGGAAGAACACTGGTAAAACAGAGCAGGAGACATGCAATTCTCCCCCAGGGAGTTCAGTCACAAATTTAATTAATTAATTTTTTTTAACAAGCATCATCAGCATGGAAGCATGTCCTCTGGAATGGTGGCCGAAGCATGAATGGGCATATGAATGTTTAGCATATCCGGCACGTAAATACCTTGCAATGCCAGCTACAAAAGTGCCATGTGAATGCCTGTTCTCACTTCCAGGTAAATAATAAGTGGGCAGCATTTATTTCCTACAAATGTAAACAAACTTGTTTGTCTGAGCAAACGGCTGAAAGTTGTCTTGCTCCGGGGACATGAAAAATTCACCCCCCTAAAAGACATACTTAGCAGACCTAAATCCCAGTGTAAACACCACAAGGTCAATGGAAACATTCTTCGCTTGACTTCGCTACTGCCTCTTGTAGAGGTGAATTAACTACAGCAGTGGAAAACCCCTTCCCTTCACTGTAGCAAGGGTCCACACTACCGTGATACAGAGGCACAGCAGCAGTGCCATAGTTGTGTCCCTGTGACATCTGTAGTGTAGAGATAGCCCAAGGCCGGGTACACACTAAAAAGTGAGGTCACAGCTATCACTTGGGGGCTGTGAAAAATCCACACCCCTGAGCAATATAGTTCAGCCAACCTCAGCCTCGATGTGGACAGCACTAGGTTGATAGAAGAAATGTTCCAACAACCTAGCTACCTTCTCCAGGGGAGGTGGATTAACTACACCGACAGGAGAGCCCTCTCCCGGTGGCTTAGGGCGTCTTTATTAAAGCGCCACAGACTTGCAGCTTTTTAAGTGCAGACTTGCCCTAAGTCTCATTTTCAAAATTGACTTAAGCCGCCTACGTCTCTGAAAGTGAATGGTACGTAGGGCCTAAGTACTTAAGTCACTTTTATCAATGGGATTTAGCCATCTAAACCACTTAGGCCTTGCAACGCTGAGGGGAGCAATGCTGAGATAACGTTAAAAATCTGGGCCTAAATGTTAATACCCTGGTGAATTAATTCAGTGTTATTACTACCATTTTACAGGTGGAAAAGTTAATGCTGAACATGTTTTGACATATATCACCCAGCAGCTCCCTGGTTTTACTAAGAAAATTCCCTCCTGGGCATTTTAGCCCATGATGTTCATTACATGAGCTTTCTACCTTCCTCAGAAGGTTCTGATATTGATTATTGTCAGAGACAGGATACCAGAGTCTATAGACCACTGATCTGATGTATGACAATTCCTGTTCTTAAAGTAGTACAAAGCACAGGCAAATCAGTGGAAGGGAGAACATTTGGGAAGATTTCGCAGTGACAGCAGTAAGCAAATGGGACAAAAGTTGTCAACGCATTGTGGCAGGAATAATGACCCGTGAAATTTTGGGCTTGTTTGTACGTAGGCTTCACGTCCCAAAAAACAGAGGTCACAGTCCCCCTGAGCTGGCATTTCAATAGGAGTATTGTGTTTGGATCTGGGCGAGGCTTTCCTAGAAAGGTGTAGATGAATTAGAATTCAGAGAAGAGCAATGGACATGCTTGGATTGACCGGAGGAAAGGTGGATATGTTGGCTGAACAGCATGTGCGTGCATAGTGGGGACTGATGACTGATGGCAGAAAACACAAAGGCAGAAGAGAGATGATTCAGTATGAGTGCAGGGAGTAATAGCCTGATCGCTAGGGCCTGACCAAATTCACCGTCCATTTTGGTCAATTTCACAGTCATAGGATTTTAAAAATCATAAATTTCATGATGTCAGCTATTTAAATCTGAAATGTCTCCGTGTTGTAATTGTAGGGGTCCTGACCCAAAAAGGAGTTTGGGGGCTGGGGGCGGGGTTGCGGTACTGCGACCCTTACTTCTGGGCTGTTGCTGGTGGCAGCTCTGCCTTTAGAGCGGGGCAGCTGGAACGCGGTGTCTGCGGGTCGGGAACTCAGCTCTGAAGGCAGAACCGCCACCAGCAGCAGCGCAGAAGGAAGGATGCCATGGTCTGGTATTGCCACCCTTACTTCTGCACTGCTGCTGACAAGGTGCTGCCTTCAGAGCTGGGTGCCCGGCCAACAGCCGCTGCTCTCCAGCCGCCCAGCTCTGAAAGCAGTGCAGAAGCCAGGGTGGCAATACCGTGACTCCCCAAAAATAACCTTGTGACCCCCCCTGCAACTCCCTTTTGGGTCAGGACCCCCAATTTGAGAAATGCTGGTCTCCCCCCATGAAATCTGTATAGTATAGGATAAAAGTACACAAAAGACCAGATTTCACAGTCTGTGACATGTTTTTCATGGCTGTGAATTTGGTAGCCCATACCATTGAGCAGCGGGATAGTACCCCAAGGGCAGTGATGATAGGCTGAGACACTTCATATTAGAATGAACAATAAAAGCTTTCTCTCTCTCTCGGGTCTTTGTATGACTCCTACCCCATAGTATCCAAGCATTGCATAACAACCCTCACAACAGGGGGATTCAAGTTAGACAGGACAAGTGACATGCCCAAAGTCACACAGGAAGTTTGTGGCCTAGCAGGGATTTGAACGGAGGTCTCCTAATGCCGAATCTAGGGCCCTAATGGCTAGACCATCCACCCTCAATACACAGAGCCTCATCCTCAGCAGCTATTCATGTAGCTGCAGTATTGTCACTGGAACTGCACCAATCTGCACCATCTAAAGCTCTTTCAGAAGCTCTCTCATGTCCTATTGACCCTTCTGTAAAGAGCTGGAGCACAGCTGCTGCTCCTTAAGAGTTTTGGGTAGCAAGTCAAATTGTCACTTCACAGCTGGAAAACACACAACCCTGAAGCAAATATCAGCAAAGCAATAAGTGAGCCTGCCACATGCAGGCAGCACCACATGAGGACAGCAGTGTCACCTTGCCCTTTACATTGCAGGGAGCCATGCTGTGTGGCCCCAATTTTGGCATCTCAGAACAGCAGATGAGCTCAATGTTCTATGCTGGGATACGTTTGTATTTGCTCAAACAACAAAGGAGGCTTTAGGTCATGCACAAAGCAAAGACACATTTTAAAAGTTAGTGACGGGGCACGTACGGAGCTGATTCTTTTCTAACATTTTGTACCTGTGTAACTCCACTGACCTCCGTGGAATTACTCCTGATTTACACTGGGATAAGCGAGAGGAGAATCTGGTCCATAATCTGGTTTGGTTTTTTACTATTATTATTTGTAAAACAGTAGCACCTGGAAGCCCTAACTGAGCTCCAGGTTCCATTGTGCCAGGTCCAATACACACCCACAAAGTAAGAAACAGTCTCTGCCCCGCAAGAGCTCACAAGCTAAATATACAAAGCAGGTGAAGTGGGGAAAGGGAAAGGGGTGCAGAGAGGGGAAGTGACTTGCCCAGTGTCACACAGTAGATCCATGACACAGCTGGGAATAGCACTTTGGTCTACCAACTCTCGTGCTGTGCTGTCCACACTTTAAAAAGAATGTTGACACATTGAAAAGAGTTCAGAAAAGAGCTGCAAGAATGACAGAAGGTCTGGAAAACCTGCCT
This sequence comes from Natator depressus, assembly GCF_965152275.1. Lineage (NCBI taxonomy): Eukaryota > Metazoa > Chordata > Testudines > Cheloniidae > Natator > Natator depressus. Next base: position 19,390,648 of record NC_134249.1, on the reverse strand, counting down.
TAGGGTGCGAGACTAAAGAAGCTCCATCTATTTAGTTTAACAAAGGGAAAGTTAAGAAGTTGCTTGATCACAGACGTAAGTACTGACATGGGGACATGATGTCTGATAGCAAAGGGCTGCTTAGGCTAGCAAGCAAAGGCATCAAGGCATCTGGTGGCTGGGAGCTGAAATTAGGCAAAATCAGACTAGAAATAAAGTTCCCCTTTTTAACAGAGAGGGTTGGAATAACTTAGCTAGGGAGGTGGTGGATTTTCCACCATTTGAAGTTATTCAATCACAGCTGGATGTCTTTTTGAAAGCTATGCTCTAGTTCACCCAGAAATGCTGCGTTTGATGCCATTGGTTAAATTCTCGGGCCTGTGCTCTGCAGGAGGTCAGACTAGATCATCATACTGGTCCCTGCTGGTTTCCAAATCTATGAATCAATCTGATGCCCTATCCACTAGAGTAGACCACACTGCCTCTTTAAAGCAATTGTATCGTTGGCGAAGGGTGCCAGATGGACAGGTCTGGGGACTGATGGCTTCACTGAAAAAGTATAACCGGGACAGAGGCATTGCTGCCTTCCCACAGCATCGCCTTGCCAAACCCTTCCCAGAGGAATGAATCGTATTTAGGAGGAACCACCTGAAGGAGTGGGATGGTTAGGGTATAACCATACTACCCACCGAATCAGCGGGCAGCGATCAATCCAGTGGGGTTGATTTATCGCGTCTAGTCTAGACGCGATAAATCGACCCCCGAGTGCTCTCCCGTCGATTCCTGTACTCCACCACCGCGAGAGGCGCAGGCAGAGTCGACGGGGGAGCGGCAGCAGTCGACTCACCGCAGTGAAGACACCGCGGTGAGTAGGTCTAAGTACGTCGACTTCAGCTACGTTATTCACGTAGCTGAAGTTGCGTAACTTAGATCGATCCCCCCCACCCACCCACACACACACACACAGTGTGGACCAGGCCTTATAGTGTCTATATACCTTGGCAATCTGTAGAGACTTCACAGAGGTGCCGGGGCGGGGACTGTAGGCCAGCATGCAAATGGTCTTGCTGGAATCAGAAGACGTTTCAGCGAATACATCAATGTTCACATATTTTTTTACACTTTACCTATTCCATTTTTTAAAGGGTTGGCCATGAACCATTTTTAAGCATCCTTAGGAAATGAAGTGGCCCATTGGCTCTGGGCATGTGGCGCTTTATTATTCAGGAATTCACAGCATTGGCAGGCTAGGCCTACTGGCCATTGATGACTTTGCTTTGTTGGATTAGTGCTCATGAAAGGTGCTGGATCAACTGCCCAACCCTAGACACAAAGATCTTTTATTCCCCTACAAAGCTGTTAGCAGTGGCAGCTTCCTCACTCTTTACTTGAGTGTCTTGATGGACAAGGGGGTAGCTCAGGTTTCAATAATTCCTTAGCATCTCTGATCAGACTGTCAATTAGTACCAATTATGGTAGTGCTACCCCCTTCCACTGAGAACTAGAGCACACAATTCACTTCAATCAGCCATCAAACAGCTGCAAGAGGGAAAAATCTTTCAGTCCTGACCTGGCAGTTCTGTGCCACAAGTAAGAGCAGCCCCAGGGCTCCTCTAATTTTATTTCTTTCAAGTGAGGGCCCATGCTGGGCTGGATTCAAAATAGCATCTAATAGGTATAAAGCTCTCTATCGCATTACCAGTGCCTGTCCCATTCAGTACTCCTGCATATTGAATGTAAGATATAGCATATGTGAAACAATCTTGCTCCTCTTAAAGGACTGAGAGTAGGCACATCTACTGGTGTGGGTATTTCTCCAGTTGGCCACATGGCTGCTGTTAATTCATGTGGCCTAGTTTTCTTTCCCCTTTGCTACTAGTATGTTAGAGAAAACAAATAAAACCCTCCATTTTCCTCTCAAGGAACAGACTGACTGCTTCCCTCAAAGCTGGTCCTGCTGTCTCCTTTAGCTGCCTGTTACCCCCATATTTTGGTTCTCTTCTCCCATTGAGAGTAACAATATTCCAGGCATGGTGAAAACAACCTCTCCAAGGCTTTGCTACCTACAGAGCTGAACAAAAATGCAAAAACCTTTCCGTGGCCATTTGTATTTGTTTTTATGCAAATTCACTTCTGCTTTGTTCATGCCCCTTTTGTGTTCACTTTTCCCCAAAGATCATGCGGTCAAGTTTTACCCTCATGATCGTCCAGGGAGCCCAAATTTTAAGCTTGCACATTGGAACACTTGCACAGAGCAAATTTTAAATTCACCTCCCACAAGGATTTGCACCAATACCCACCCAATTGTAAGATCAGGGAAACAAGAAAAATACTCTCTGACCAATCACAACCCTTTGATTTATGAGTTGGATGAAACAGAGGCTAACAAAGCCATTTGCAAAACATCCATGAGATGACACCAACTTTCATTCTCTCCGGGCTTGGGTTGGATTCAAACAAGCAACCTAGAGATGAAAGGTTCTATATAGTCACTTGTTACTTCCCTAAGCTGTCCAGCCCCCCAGAGAAGTTGTGTACTATTCACAAAGCAGCAAGAACCATCTTGTACTCTGAAAAATATTTCTGACTGGTATAGGAATACATTTGAACTACACTGGAAGGTATTGCTGTTTGCACCGTAGGGGCACTGATGAACAAAAAGCCAAGGAGACTGACTAATGGACCTACCTCGGAATAGTTGTTTATAAACCCAACTCATCTCATCCCCGGCTCACAACCCTCGTATATTAAGCAACCCCAGATACGTACAAGCCGCTCTGGAGGTTTATTATTTATGCTGACATTTCTTAGGCTGTCTGCTAAGGGTTGTCCAGAGAGCAATTGACTTTCCAAGCTGACCCATATTATTGATCTCCTATCTGAAAAGTGTCAAGAGACAGGAGAAAGGTGCCCGGCAAGAGCAAAGCTGTCATGGGTTCCTCATGCTTTGTGACAGGATAATTGAGCACTCCCAGGGAAACGTAGTGCTTGATACCACTCTGTATGTGGTGACACTCATAGAACTGCAGAGGATCTAACCTGGAGTAGTCTCATATAGGATATCTCTGAGTATCCCATTATGTACAGGCAGGACAGAGAAAGCATATTCTCTTCCTGTTGGGATGTAGATGCTAATTGCATTTCCTGTGCAGTGAGACACTCTTTTTCTTTTGGGTTACAGATGGTCTCAGGACCCAAGTCACAAATTTTGGATCTGAACTTCTCCAAAGGATGGGGAAAGGTGGTGTTTGAATATGGGACGTTGACAGAGATAGCAGACAGCTGTCAAGTTTGGAGTTAGTTCCTGATCCAAATTTCTTGGCTATTCGGATATGCAGTTTCAGCTGAGATGCTGTGTAGTAGCATCGTGTCTGACATAGCTGTAGGTGTAAAGCTCCACCTTCCCAGTGGAAGCAGCCAGGATTGTCCAGGACTCTTATTTTGTTGGAATGTGTGGCATGATCTCCTAGGCTCTCTTCCTCACTCTGCCACTGGTTCATTGTATGGCCATTGGCAAGTCACTTACAACTAGAACTAGCATTAACACCAAATCAAAGCTATTCTTTAGAAAGACCCTCTCACTTGGGAAAAACTAAAATTACAGGTGAAGGCGTAAAACCGGCCATGATACCCCCCAAATGGGCAAGACATTCCACAGCAAGTAGAGAAAGGAATCCTGCTCTGAAGAGCATTCAATCTAAACTCAACAAGACAATCCCTGCTGCTAATCCAGCCATCATTTTAAGATGAAGGCTCTAACCCGCTCAAAGATCCTGACCTTGGAAACTCCTGATGATCGGTCCCCAGTGGAGGTAGCAGGGACAAGGACCCATTCTATGTTGGGGGGTGGGGGTGGGGAAAGAGAGCTGTGGTTTGGTCCAGTATTGCATAAGCATTTGTTCAATGCAAGGGGGACAAGACAGGAGGACATAAGGGCAATGGCCACAGGTCACTGAAGGAGTGGAGAAAAGTATTTGAGATCAAAAAAGATCATTCCCAATGGGGACTTTTGTGTCCCTTCTTTAGTTCAGAGGGAGTTCATTCTGGGCTATTTAGATTCCTAGTCTCCCTACATTCCATCATTACATGTGGAGATGTTTAAGGTTTCCACACTGCAGTCTTCCTCCTGCAACAGTAACTCAGTATGCTGCTCCGTCAGTTGCAAAGCTATAGAACCCTTTCGCATGTCAAGACCTCTCATATAGAAACAACTATATCATATAGAAACAACATGTCAAGACCTCTCATATAGAAACAACTTTCAGCGACAGCCAAGGGCACTGCCCTATTGCTATTGTAAGCAGGACTGGTTTTTGGAACATTAATGTAGTACTTTTCAGTAAGGGTGATAAGCCCGGGGGCAACAGAGCAGAGTGAATAAACCTCCAGATTCCATGATAAACCCAAAACTCAGGGCATCTTCTCCACCAGGCCTACAGACCTGATATGACACTGGGCCAAGTCTGGAATGAAATAAGGTGGTTTATGATCTTCATTGTAATCCACAAAAAGAAAAGGGGTACTAGTGGCACCTTAGAGACTAACCAATTTAGTTGAGCATAAGCTTTCGTGAGCTACAGCTCACTTCATCGGATGCGTTCAGTGGAAAATACAGTGAGCTTGAAGGTAGCTGGGAGTGCTGGTAGCGTAGGGCCTGAGGAGGGAGTCTACATAGCCAGACTATCCTGCTGTCAGGGTGCCAATGCCTGAGATGATGGGTTGTCCAGGATTTCCAGGTTTATGGATCTTGGGTAGCAGATAGAATATCCCAGGTCAGGGTTCCAGGGGTGTGTCTGTGCGGATTTGATCTTGTGCTTTTTCAGGGAGTTTCTTGAGCAAATGCTGTAGTTTCTTTTGGTAACTCTCAGTGGGATCAGAGGGTAATGGCTTGTAGAAAGTGGTGTTGGAGAGCTGCCTAGCAGCCTCTCGTTCATATTCCGACCTATTCATGATGATGACAGCACCTCCTTTGTCAGCCTTTTTGATTATGATGTCAGAGTTGTTTCTGAGGCTGTGGAAGGCATTGTGTTCCGCACGGCTGAGGTTATGGGGCAAGTGATGCTGCTTTTCCACAATTTCAGCCCGTGCACGTCGGCGGAAGCACTCTATGTAGAAGTCCAGTCTGCTGTCTCGACCTTCAGAAGGAGTCCACCCAGAATCCTTCTTTTTGTAGTGTTGGTGGGAAGGTCTCTGTGGATTAGTATGTTGTTCAGAGGTGTGTTGGAAATATTCCTTGAGTTGGAGACGTCGAAAATAGGATTCTAGGTCACCACGGAACTGTATCATGTTCGTGGGGGTGGAGGGACAGAAGGAGAGGCCCCGAGATAAGACAGATTCTTCTGCTGGGCTAAGAGTATAGTTGGATAGATTGACAATACTGCTGGGTGGGTTGAGGGAACCATTGCTGTGGCCTCTTGTGGCATGTAGTAGTTTAGATAGTTTAGTGTCTTTTTTCTTTTGTAGAGAAGTAAAGTGTGCGTTGTAAATGGCTTGTCTAGTTTTTGCAAAGTCCAGCCACGAGGAAGTCTGTGTGGAAGGTTGGTTTTTTATGAGAGTATCCATTTTTGAGAGCTCATTCTTAATCTTTCCCTGTTTGCTGTAGAGGATGTTGATCAGGTGATTCCGAAGTTTCTTTGAGAGCGTGTGGCACAAGCTGTCAGCACAGTCAGTGTGGTGTGTAGATTGTAATGGATTTTTTACCTTCAGTCCTTTTGGTACGATGTCCATCTGTTTACATTTGGAAAGGAAGATGATGTCTGTCTGTATCTGTACGAGTTTTTTCATGAAGTTGATAGATTTCCACTCCGTACAGCTAAATGCAGTGCCTTGCATAATGACAGGTTTCAGAGTAGCAGCCGTGTTAGTCTGTATTCGCAAAAAGAACAGGAGGACTTGTGGCACCTTAGAGACTAACCAATTTATTTGAGCATAAGCTTTCGTGAGCTAAAGCTCACTTCATCGGATGCATTCAGTGGAAAATACAGTAATCCACAGAACACCATGGGGTTTGTTCTTTTTGTTTGTGTATTGGTATGATAATGACCTGAAAGCAAGCAAAAAATGGTGATTCCAGGAGTATCACCCAGCACTATTCATGGGCTATTTCCCCTAGCAGCTTAGCAGTGAGCCCACCACCTATCACGCCGACCAATATTGTTCCCTTGCACTCCCCTAGCTCTCTGTTTCCACCGGTTATCATTTATCTTACACTTACATTGGGGTTTTGTCTTTGTACAGTGCCTAGCGCCACAGGGTCCAGATTCTTGACTAGAGGTCCCGGAGCTATGGCAATACAAATAATAAACATGAATCATTAATAATCACATTTCCCGCTGCTTCATTACCAGAACGTGTGCATTTGCCACTGAGGAGGCATTATCAACTTTTAGCACATTGTCAAGGAAAAAGAAACAAGAAATCAATAAATACGTGCATGCTCTTTTAAGAAAAGACTTCCCGTACCTCGGGCAGAATAGCACCACAATGGGATGCGGCGGTTGCTAAGGTAACAGCACCAACTTTGGTTTTTTTCATGAGTAGTAAAGTAAATTGGCAGACAGCAATAAAACCCACATACGTTGCCAGTGTATATGTTAGTGCTGCCCCAGGGTTGCAATCATTTATGGGCTCTTTTGCCTTGAAAAACAAGTGTGTGTGTGTGTGTGTGTGTCTGTGTGTGTGTGTGTGTGCGCGCGTATCATTTAGATACAAAATATTTTTAGAATATTTATAATTAGAAACTGGACTAATTCTTTGAGCCGGCTGCTTTACATGAGAAATGCCTTCATTCTGATCTTCAGAAATTCCGGACACCTGACCCTTCTGTCTTTGCTTTGGTCTTTGGCTGCCTCAGGTGAAAGAGAAGATGAACAGCTTGTCAGCTAATGCATTTTGCCATGTTTCAGCACCGTTCATAGTTGGACTCAAGGTACAAATAGTTCCTGCCGAATATTCTGCAAAAGCAACTTTTGTTTTCCTGTTGTTCCCGTCTTTCGAATCTGAAACATGGAAAACAAAGCCAGCACTTACAAACAATAAGGGGAACAGTTAGAGCTAAGGAACAATGGGGCCATTTTATTAGTTCATTAAAAAACCATAGCAGCAGATTCTGTGCTGGGCTTCCAGAGAAAGAGGTAGCACAGATTCCTAGAGCTACATACTCTGCTTAATTACACCAGTGGCTACTCCAGCCAAGTCAATGGGTGCCCAGTGAGGGCAGGATTTGTCATTTGTGTTCAGTTTTGTATGAATTTAGTCCTGGTGAAAGATCCTCTGTTTATTTATAGTGACTTTCATACAGGTTTTCCCCTCCCTGCCTTTCCAGTGTCAGTTATCCCTGTGGGGAGTTTGGGATCTGATCCAAAGACCATTCAAGTCAGTAGCAGTCTTTCCGTTGCAGTCTTTATTTATTGTAATAATAGCTAGATGCCCCAACAAAGGTGCCACTGGCCTCCTTGTTGTTTTTCCAACAACGTTTGGGGCCATATTGTGCCAGGTGCCGTACAAACACGTGAGAAAATCCCTGCCCCAAAGAGCTCACAGTCTAAGTGGACGAGACACACAAAAGTGACACTGACAGGGGAAACTGAGGCACAGTGGCAGCGCTGGGAATCAAATCCAAGCCTCCTGAATCTCAGTCCAGTGCCGTATCCCTGACAACGCCCTGCCTCCCTTCCGTTGACTTTGATGGGCTTGGCATCAAACTCATTAACTCATGTCACAGAGCAGCTGTCCGTGATAGTGACTTTCAGGACACAGAACAATAAAGGGAGCCGATCGGGACTGGCTTTAGTGGGGATTTGTGGGTTCAATTGCACCCCAGAAATCATGAAATCAAGGGTGCAAAAACACCCTGAGGAGAGTGTGGGAGGGAGCTGCGTTTGCTCCTTTGCACAAGAAACTGCATGTGGCTCCAGAACCCGGGCCCCATGTCAGAGTCACAGCCCGCTACAGAGGCCCAAAGGCACAGGGTTCCCGGGGAGCGGGCAGGGCAATGGTGCCATGTGTCCCAGTCTCTGGGCAGGGCCCTGGCCTCATGGCGGGGCCTCTCCCCACTCTGAGTAGCCAGGTCCAAATGCTGAGCAAAGCCACCTCTCCCCCCACATCCCAGGCTACCTCAGACACTGAAGGTGGTCCCAAGGATGAAGGTCATTACATCAGTAAGGACGAGGCGGCTGCAGAGATTAACACATAGTGGGACATTTGGGAAGATTCATATCCCATTGTTACAACATTTAGGGCCAAAACCTGAATTACTGCTAATTGGCACAGGGCCACTGACTTCAGCCAATCTGCCCTGATTCACATCAGCTGAGGGTCTGGCCCTTTGGTGCAATAGCTACTAGGTTGAACAGGGATATTTTCCACGTGTTCTTGCCGGCTGCTGAGCTTTGCCTACTACGTGTGTGGAATGCAGCCACGGATGAAAGAGACAGGAGAAAGGAACCATGTGTGCTCACGTGTGGAAAAATGTCTTGCTCATATTTTTAGAAAATGTGTCTTTTTTTCTCTGCAGCGCGTCACATTTCTTTTTGGACGGGGGGGTGGGGATGCTGCCAGACTTCAGTCCATTCACTAATGCTTCAGGGAGACCAAGAAAGAGCAGATCAGAGCCCTGGAAGGACTCAGAGGACTGACAAGACTAACACTCTTGTTTCCGAAAGAACAAATATTCAGGCACCTGAAGGAATGAGGAAGTGGATAGGCTGATAACAAAAGGTACCTGGAAAAGGCAGATCTAACGGCATAGAGAGGATTCCCATCCGATGGCGATTACTGGCATTAACGAAACTGGATGTGGCTGGTGACTGAGCCACTGAGTTTCAGTGTTAACCCTGTGGCTGACTAGATGAGATTCCACAGGGGACAGTGGGAGATTTTCCTCATCCTGAGCTAGGGAGAAGATTTGCAGTCATGCCACTTTGCCAGACTTCGTAAGCTGTGCAAAGTTGGACTTGGCCCGTACTTTGACAGGAGACCTCCATCCCTTGGAACACTGAACTGCTACAAGGAAGCAACACGTTGATGAGAAATACACTTTCCATGAATACTCTGCAGCGTTCAACAATAACTTTCTGATCTGACCGACATTCCTGCCAGTAAATTCACTTGAAAGGAGAAATGGCCCTGTGATGGGGACTAAGGAGATCTGACTTCGATTCTTAGCCCTGCCATAGACTTCCCATGGGACTTTGGGCTTGCCACCGATCTCTGTGTGCCTTAGTTCCCCATCTGTAAAATGGGATTAATGATACTCTCCTTCTCCTACCCAACATGTTGTCTACTTAGACTGCAAGCATTCAGGGCAGTAAATATCTCTTATTGTGTGCATGTACAGCCCTTGGTACAACGGTGCCCTGATCTCAGTTGGGGCCTTTAAGGACAATTTTAATACAAATAATACTAATAATTGATAGAACATCGGTGGGGAGGAAAGGGCTGAGAACAGTTGAAGCAAATTTATTTTTAAAAAGTATCAGGGTTTTTTGGAGGGTTTGGGTGTTTTTTTTTTTTTTTTTTGCATTATTCAACCACCTCTTCTACTGACGACGTTGGAATGAACTGGATGGTGGATATTTAGAACCTACTGCCCACTAATGGATGGAATCAGAACTGCAACATGTGTCTCAGACCTGATACCGCTGAATACTGAAGGTTTCAGAGTAACAGCCGTGTTAGTCTGTATTCGCAAAAAGAAAAGGAGTACTTGTGGCACCTTAGAGACTAACCAATTTATTTGAGCATAAGCTTTCGTGAGCTACAGCTCACTTCATCGGATGCATCCGATGAAGTGAGCTGTAGCTCACGAAAGCTTATGCTCAAATAAATTGCTTAGTCTCTAAGGTGCCACAAGTACTCCTTTTCTTTTTGTGAATACTGAAGGAGATTCTAAATAGTAGAAGCCTGTTATTTCTAGAAGGTTCCAATTTCTTTCCCCACAGCTACATAAATTCCTAAAGGAACCTAGTGTGCAGCGTACTGTCAACTGTGATGTCCTCAGCACATACCGTTTTGTTACAATACTATTCTCCATAAGTCTTCCACTGAATTCCATTTCATGGTGCAAATGGCCTGCAAATTCAGTGTAAATGGCCTTTCTTACTAAGTAACTTCCTACGGGTTTTACAGGCGTATCAAAGTTTACAGACGGATGCACAGGTAGTTGCATGAGCAGACACTGCATTTCCCTTTGCTTTCTACTAAGGTTGTATTTTTATTCATCAGATACTTCAGTCCATGCTGCACAGTTGGTGAATCTATGTCATCGCTTTTAAATAGCAGAATGGTGCCATCGCTAGCATCTTCATTATTCAAATGATTAGGATGCGAGCAAGCAGAGGAAAACCACAGACTATGCAATTCTGGTTTGGGAGGGCATAATTACCCGAGCCATCAAGACATGAAGCATTATGCAAAACACCGCCACTATTTATTGCTAGTCCAATGTGGCTTTTTTCCCCCTTGCTTTTCACAACCTGATACATCCCGTTAAAAAGAAAATGATATATAACATTAGCACTTTTTAAAAGTCTCACAAGCTCTCAGTGGCCTTGAACTCACACAAGGATCAGTGATTCTGGTTTCCAGCAATGGAGAGGCTCCTGCAGCTTCTTAAGTCTTTCCACGTCACACCAAAGTCAAACAAGTGGAGGTCAAGAAGAATAACCTCTAATGTTATGGACTCAGTGAACTGGACTCATGCAGGAAGGATTCTTTTTTGCAGCTTTAGACTGATCTCTTAAAAGAATAACACCTGGCTGTACAAAAATGTTGGTCTCTTAATAAGCCTTTTCCTTTAAGAGGTATTTGTTTCAGAGGGCAGGAATTTGGGCAAGGTGGCAGCCAGATACATTTCAGATATCTTTGTCTATTTCAGTTTAACTCTAGGTATATTAGCAATGTATTTTTTTAACAGGTTTATTTCTTCATGGGGTGTTCTTTGGGAAAGTTTCCATTGTATTTCTGTCACGGCAGTTGGTTAAATAGAAAGTGTATTCTCTTAACAGGCGCATACATTGAATTGGGGCTCCGCTTTTGCAGCAAATGGAAATTTGCAATCAGCCTGGTCCAAAAAATGGTAAGAAATAAAAACAGACGATAAGTTAAAACAATACGTGCCTGAATTCCCAGTGCTAATGCCACACGGAGATGGACTGCGCAGATGACAGCTTACGTTGCTAAAAAATGGAATGTGTTTGTGTTGTTGCAAGTTCAACACTTTAGCCAACTGCTAGCAAGTATAGCACAAACCTCAGCATTTTCCAAGGCCCAGATTGCATATTGGACCATATACCCTGAAATGTTTTTATTGAATTTGGGTCCGCATTATGCTGCCTACATATGGTAGCTCACTCATTTCATTTTATGTAGCAGCTGCTACTTTGCAACTGAAGACATAATATACCAAGTACATTACAGTATCATTTGCTTTAAAGTAACCAACGTGTTTTTCTTTTTTTAACTCTGATTAGCCTTAATTTTTGTAAAATGCACTTAAATCCATTCTTTTCCCTACTCCCATATCCTGCTTCCTTATGTGGCCATTTATCCACAGTGGAATTTTTACTGTGGTGCTTTAGGGTACATCGACACTTCAGTAAGAGACCTGCAGCATAGCCACAGCTGGCCCTGGCTCTCAGGGTGAAAAATAGCAGTGTAGACTTTCCAGCTTGGGCTGGAGCCCCGGCTCTGAAATCCTCCCCTTTTACGGGGTCTCAGACCCCGGGCTCCAGAATGAGACTGAACATTTACACTGCAGTCAATTGACACAGGCTTTGAGACTTGTTGCCCTGGGTTCTTTATTGCAGTGTAGACAGACCCTTTGTTATCAACACACATTTGATTTTACGACTGGCACAAGCAATGCTGTGTGATGGAAGGATGTCCGTGAAGAGGGGGGCGTTTGTTTTATCTGGAGTTAAGAACAACTGTCGGAGGCAGAAATGACAAGGACTGAGAAGCAGAACTCACCTAGCGCATTCCCAAAGAACCACAAGTGATTTTGCACACAACAATTGCAAAGAAAGGGCTAATAAAGCCATTCTCCAAGTAGCATCTGGAAAAAGAGATCAGTCAGCCTGCACTAGACAGCGCTGCATGGAGACAAAAGCCCATCTCTGCGTTAATTAGAAGTTGTTGCGAGTACACAGGTGATTTCAGCTTTGTTGGCCTCTCTGCCAGCTTCTCTCAGCGTCCCTGTATTTTGAGTGACACCAATCAATTTCCCGTCTGAGTCGGTGTAAGGCTGAGATGCTGTGTTAAAGGGGGTGACACCTGGCAGCAGCACTGACTCCCTCCAGCTGGCTGTATCCAAAGCATTTCTTCTCACTCTCACTTTTGGTAGCACTTTTAGAGCCTCTTTCTAGAAATAACACTTCACGTTTATTGGAGTTTTTTTTCAAAGGTGGCATGCTATAAGGTGACGAGTATATTACACTGTAAAGGGCAGACAACATGTTTTTACACAGTTACAGAATAACACTTTGCATACCTCTACCACCTTTTATCTGAAGGTCTTAAAGCATTTTACCAGCAGGCTAATTATGCCTTCCAAACCCGCAGTGAGGTCCCTGACATATGGAATTACAGTCTACCTTAAACAGGAGGTGTTTATGGAAAGAAACAGATACATCTATTGACACAAACAAACAAGATTCCACACAGATTGAGTCCCAGCTTTGTGGCTCTTGTTTACCAAGGACCATGACCCTCTTGGAATTCTGTACAGCACACAGAGAAACCTAGTGGCTGGACAATATGCTGCAAATAAATATATCATCAGAGTGAGGTTAATAAATATTTTATACCCACTTTAGAGATAACTCAATGGAGAGGTTTAGTGACTTCCTGGATCAGCAATGGTGTGATATTAGGCATAGAATCCAGGAGTGCTGAGTTCTGTTCTCCTGCTCCAACCATTAAAAGTGATTCACATTATCTTTGATGGGTGTTCAGCGCCCGGTGGGAAAGGGTGGGTGGCCTCAGACTGATATCTGATAAATGGGGTGCCCATAGCACATATCACCATCATCTTTATTGGTCTCCTCACCAATAAGCCGTAGGACTGTAGAGGTACAAGGACTACATTGTTCTTTCACCATTGGAGGTGCACCTAGGTCCCTCCAGAACAAGATGTAGGCAAACTGGTGGGGGTGGTGTAGGGAGGGTTGCATTGTCTGCCACTCTTACACAATACCTCATCTGTCCCGCAGAGAACCAGAGAGCTTTCGTTTCCAGTGCTTTTAGATTGGCTCTTCAAAGGCCTGATTGAAAGCCCATTTGGATCAGTGTATGTTTTTGCATTAACCGCAATGAGCTTTGGGCCAGGCCCTAGCGAGCCGTACATTACATTGGGTTCGAACCTGGTGCTACAGGACACAGTGGGAGTTTTGCCTTTGGCTTTAGTCAGGCTAATATTTTGGGTCATTTTTCTTGGAATAGCCAACATTTAAAGAAAACATTCCATGAATTACATCAGGTTCCAGACCAGAAGCCGCTTTGAAATAAGAAGCATGAGCACTGGGGTTCTGATAGCATTTCTAAAGAGCCAGAGTCAGTATCTTGGCTCAGATTCTGAGCTGGCTTACAAGTGGTGAGAGTCAAAAGGATTGCATGGGTGAAGGAGAGTGCAGAATTTGGCCCTAAAGACCTCACATCTTTAGCTCTTCCCAGCCGTGGAACTGTAATGGGTAAGTGCCAGAGCCCCCCACTGTGTAATGGCATGACATGCACATCTGCATCTGGAGCCTGTGCACAGGGTGGCATGCAGCACGTGGCCTAAAAATTAGCAACACACTAGTGAGAGGAGCTTAAGACAACTGCCACAGATGTTCATTGTTACTCATGGTGGTAGATGCTGACTGTCACTGTATGGACACGAGCCTTTTATGAATGTTAACACACATCATCACTGGGGGCCTTCCAGCTGGAGAGTAGCTGAAACCCAGGTATCCTGAGGGAATGCCAGCTGCAGAGTAGTTAGTAGTCCTTTCCAGGGCTGTTTAGTGGTTAGTTCTTATGTAGCACTTTCCATCAGTAGGTCTGAAAGCGCTTTACAATTTTTAATGGATTTATCCTCAGGACATCCTGTGAGGCAGGGGAGTAATTCAGGCCAGGATTTAGGGGGATCTTGTGTTTAGAGCAGGAGAACCACTGGGTCTGCCTGCGCCCAGTGGTTTCAGTCAAGAATCCCCCTCGTTTATATTCATTTCAGTCGAGTCCTGTCTCCTCTCTACTATGGGCACACTATACCAACGTACTACAGTGCACTTGCAAAGGCCCTCCCTCTAATTGACTGCCCTTCACTCCATCTGCCAAGGTGAGGGAATGGGAGCCGTGTCTTTATTGTTGACACCACCAAGCACAGGTTCTGCAGCATCCCACTTGCAGCAGATCCCGACCCAAGTGGGGAGCAAAAGGGCTTGCTACGATGACAACACTGAGCTCGCTGGAGAAGCCAGTTCTGGGCACGTTCCAGCAGCAACTGCCAACAGGCTGGCCTGAAACTTGATCCATCCCCCATTTGCTAAATAAGAGTGCTGGGCCATGGCACGTAGGACACTTCCTGGACCTTTCTCCCATGCCAGACGAACATACACGTAATGCTGCAGACACCCACATCCTCTCAAAGCTCAAAATTCATGAACTCTAGCTTGTTACTGTATAAATGCTGCCGAAGATGGCCATAAACAGCACTTAGCAATGCATAATGTATGAAAATGGCTTATGCTGAGCTTTTAGATACAGAAGGATTTTTTTTAAAATAACATTACAAGATTCTCCAGTAGCCACAGAAGCATGGTCATAAATATTTAAAAGGAGGTTTAAAAGGCCCAGTTTGTGTGCGTGGAATATTTGTGGCCACCAACACCTGACCTTTGGATTTGGGGTATGGCATACATAAAATAGGCTTATAAAATGGTATAGCAGAGGTCAGGCTGGGAATGAAATGAGCATTGAAACCTCCTGCTAAACATTTAGCAGTTTTGAAAGCTTCCTTGCAGTAAATAGAGTGCTATAAATGGAAACTTCAATTAATTTCCAAGGCTCAGTCTCTTCTTAATGTATATTCTAGGACCGAAAGCAAAAGGTTTGCACATCAAGACCAAAATATTGGGGGCGAGTGATTGGAGGGATGCATTGGAAGTCAAGACTTTTAGATCTACTGTGACTCACTGCGTAACCTGGGCACATCATTAATCCTTATATGTGCCTCAGTTTACCCCCCTGTAAAATGGGGATACGTATACTTATTACCCAGTGGTATTGTAAACAGTAATGAAAGTTTGGGAAAGGGCTTTGAGATCTTTGGATGGCACATGCTGTGAGAAAATACATATTTGCTACTCTTAAAGTAACACTAATAAAGATGATGTCTTTGTAAAGTTTGTTTTGTTCAACTTTACTGACTGCTACTACTAAACCCTTATCTCCTGGGATTACTTACAGTAGTAGAGTTAAGTCTGGGTGTAAGTCTTTGCCGAATTGGAGCCTTATTGACTTTAACTGGAGTATCTTTAGACAACCCTCTATAGCTAAGTTCTTTGATCAGAGCTGGTTAAAAAATTGAAATATCTGATATTCTTGATGACATTTTTGTCAAAATTTTGATTCTTGTTTGACATGTTCTGTCTGTTCAGGAAAATAAACCAAAACAAAAAAAATCAGTAATATTTTTTTGGTTTCTACCACAAAACTTAGTTTTCAGTAACATTTGTGGGTTTTCAGTACAAACATTTGTTTTTTGAAAACTGAACATTTCCCCCAAACCTGGCATTATTAACTTTTTATTTTATTTTATTTTTTAAAGAAAACTGAATTTATTTCAGGTGTTTATAAAAATCATGGACAATTTTGGGGGGAATTTTTCTAAAAAAAGTTTCCCATGAGAAATAACTGCCATTTTCCAGACAGCTCTGCTAGTGAAATCAGAAAGGGAATAGGTGAAAGTGATACTCAAAACTGAGATCAATTCCTGCACTTGTTAAGGATAGTTCAGCAGAACAGAGATTATTGCATGCCCTGCTTTTTCCGATGAGAGGTCACTGGCTTTCACACCACTGGACCGCATGTTGCTCTAGCTAATTTACTGGATTTTGTATGCATCTTCTGCACAACTTTCATCAGTGTCACCTGTGCCATCAATCCAACAACTTTCACCAACACTAACAATGGCTTTAAAGGAACAGCTATAATGAAAGGAGCAGCTAGCAAACTATGTACTGGGGAATGCTTTATGTACAACTGAAGGGAATGGTATTCTGCACTTACAGTTGTCAAGAAACCTCTCATCCTTGCAGTCACGCATCAGTGCCAGATCGACTTGGGGCCAGGCAGAGAGAACATCAGCTGCCAGGTGTCACAGGTCAGACCTCACACTGGATTCCGAGCTGAAGAATAGCGAAGGGAGTACACAGCATCCAAATTAAGACAAAGAGGCAGGAGCCTTTCAAGATCTCAAAGGCCCTTCAGATCTGCTTGTAGTCGGGAGTTTGAAAACACCTGTCTGATGAAGTTGCATATTAAAAAAAGAAAGAAAAAGGGAATTTTTTCCGTGCAATGAAAGCAGTGACACTCCCCACGCCCCAAAGCTCAGCGTGCACCAACACAAAAGTTGGCATTTTGCAAAAATCCCCTGAAGTGACAGCAACCTGGGAAGATGAAAATTAAAAGTTTGTCCTTCTGGGATAATTGCTATGGATGCCCTCTTCTCCTTTCTTTTCATTTCTTCCCCCTGCACCCCCAAACAAAAGTCCTCTTCTGCCTGCCAAAGCAAATGATATAAAAAGGAATAAAAGCTCTGAGTGCTGAGCGGACAGACCAACTCCAAAGCCTGCCCCTCACTGCCTTGTGTCCTGGGAGAAAGGCACTGGCTGCAGTATATCACGATGGGATGTTTTGCTTCTGACCTGCCCTGAATTGTTCAGATATCATCACCTGAGTGCTGCTCTGTACCAAGGGTAGTGGCTCCGGTGCTTTAATGAGCCCTGTGTGAGGAGCCTCCATTCCCAGCTACACCCCGTCGATGTCAGTGGGGTGCTGCCTACATGGAGCCCATTAGAGGATACACTGGATAGCTAAACAACAGCATTGTAGAGAGTTTCCCCTTCCAATGCCAAAAGCCTGCTGAGATTCTCATGTCTGGCTTTCACTTTGGCATCTGTTTTTCTAGATTGCAAGCTCTCTGGGGGAGGAGCCATTGCTTTGCTATGTGTCTGTACAATGACGAGCCCAGTGGGGCCACAGTATAAATAATAATATTCCAGACAAAGGGTTTGGATGAGAATTGCAAGATACCAGGGATAGCCATTAGGGCCCATATGTTCTGACTGGGGAGAGAGTGACCAGTTACTGCCATGCTCTTTGTGACTATGATAATCTCTCCATTTATGAACTGCAGCGCTCAGGTACGTGACTGGAAGGATTGGCTCCTACAGGCTTCCATGGGGTTAGTCCACTGAACTTGCACCAGTTGAAGTGGGGTCAGTCAGGCTCATTGTTTTAGTCTGAACACCCTAGTTTGACAAACGCTCATACACAGTAACTCTGTAGCTGTATCAGTTACTACTACTATATGTCAGCCACAGCATTGGATTTGGTTTCAGGTGAGTGCTACTCCAGTGAGTATCTGGTATTTGGCCAAATACTGAACGTAGGTATGTATGCCAGACGTTAGGAGTCTATCACAGGATTGGGTAGGGGAGGTTCTGTGGTCTGCAACGTGCAGGAGGTCAGACTAGATGATCATGATGGTCCCTTCTGGCCTTAAAGTCTATGAGTCATTGCAAGATCCCCTGATAAGGTCACATAGCAAGTCTGTGGCAGAACCGGGAATTCAAATGAGAACTCCTGAGTGCAAGACCTTCCTTCCTCTGACCAACGTGTCATGCTATTGTTCATTTTAAAGTCCTTTCAGCTTTGGAACAAGAAAGTAGAAATGGATTTGGATTCTCTCAGGTCCCCGTCTACATGCATCTTGAAACTGAGTTTAATAACAGGACAGAAGACCATCTGTGGCCAATGGGGTCCTAAGGAGGGTTTGCTGGTCAACTGCACCTGGTCCAACTGTTGCAGACCAGCAACAATCTAACCTGAGTAAGAGCCAAGGTTACAGCACTGTTTGAAAGTTCCTGGGATTCATGAAGCTGGCAGAGAGTGTTCATTGTTCAGTTCTGGCTGTTGTATTTTAAATGCATTTGCAGCACAATGCCAGATGAGTGTTGTTCAAATGCCATTGAAAATCCTACTGGGAAAGCTTCCAAAGCAAATGTTTGCAACTGATTGTTTTGTTTTGTCTTGTTTTCTGGGACAATTTCCCCACATTGCGGGCCAGCAGCAATCAATGGGGCAAATATGCATGTTTTTCTCCTGGGATTGGCTCTCTGTCCAGGGATGAGCTGATACTAGCTTCATGTTAATTTCCATCAGACCTTGCAACAGTTTGTAAAAATCATGAGAGGAAATGTGTCCGTGGTTATCTGGAGATATTAACTGTACTGCTGGTAACCGTTGTCTACCAGGTGTGTGCTGCAAAGTATCTGTGGGAGTTGGACATCATTCCCAGAGTTGTTGATCTTACTGTTATACACAAGAAAGCCAGGCCTATTATATCCCTGTGCACAAGAGGTCAGCTGGGAGAGACAAAAGATACAGTGTTGCATTTTGTACCACCACAGGGATTTAAATGTGAGGCAATTCAGCATCAAATCCTCCTATCCTGGCTTTCAAGAAACTGCACCTGAATACTCTGAAATGTCTCAGATCCTTCCTTTTAGGCTGAACCTAGAGCACTTATGAACGGCGGTCCCCCAGTCCCACGCGCGTCAATCTTCTCCCCGATATTATTCAACACCTCTGTGAAGCAGGAATGGTGGCAACAGGACACAGATAACCTAGATTGCTGTCAGTGAACTGTGAACTCATCACCCGGGCAGTCCACTTTCTGTACTTGCTCCCCATCGAATACAGAGTCCCATTCCAGGTTCCTGTCCTGATATTCAAAGATCTCCATAGTGAGACTCACCGGTGCGGCGCCTCCTGATGGTCGTCCTGGGAATTAGCTCTTTCCAGCCTTCGGAGCATCCTCTGCAGGCTGGTGTCTCGCCTGCCACTGGCCCCGGGTCCCTCCCGGACCCCGGAGCCCCTTTACCTCGGGGTTCTGCCCCAGCAGTACCCCCTCACTCTGGGTCTCCCCTCCCAGGGGAACCCCCAATGCCCTAAACCCCTCTCGCCTCAGTGACTACTACTAGTCATCAACTAGCCCCCTTTCCCAGGGGTAGACTGCAGTCTGTACTGGCCACCCATCACTGGCAAGGGGGTAGGACCTGCTGCATTTGCCTATCCCCAGGCTGCTCCTCTGCAGCTCCAGTACCTCTTTGGGCCTTCACCAAGGCCTGCCGCCTGGGGGTTTACCCGGCTGGAGCACCCCAGCTCCCTTTGCCCTTCCCCAGCACTGCTCCACTTCAGGTACCTTGCTCCCAGGCAGCCAGGCCCTTCCCACTCCAGGGCTAGAGTGAGACTCCCAGCTCCTGGCCCCCAGCCCTCTTATCGGGCCTGCTGGGCCCTGATTGAGCTGGCCACACCTGTGGTCAGCTACTCAGTCAGCTTCCCCAGCTGTTCTCACTCCCTTTTCCCAGCCCCAGCCCTCTCCAGGGCTGCTTTTATCCCCTGCCTAATGGAGTGGGGCAGCCGCCCCACTACAATAGGATTGATCCCCACTACCTGTCTCCTTCCTGGCCCATGACCTCCATAGATAGCTATGTTCTCGCAGACAAATGAAACAGGTGAGCAACAGGAGGGAAGAAAGACCACAAAGCTACATACAAAAGTTATTCCTTTCGTTTATCTTCCCCTCGATAACATCTTCACACCCAAACTCACCGACCTGCAACACACCCCCACTCACTCATGCACACGACCAACCGACTGCAAAAGCCCTAAAAACTCATCAGGCTATTTCTCCTGCGGGATGGGATGCCAGGAAGAGAGAGGTTATTACACTTATTTATGTTTTTAAACGTGTGGGAGAAACTCGGATAGGACACTTATGGGCGCCACTTTAGCCCTCAGAGACATAATACAAGTAGAATTAATTAGAGGAGAGATAATGGCTGCAGAACAGACAAAAGCATTTGCTGGTGTCTTTGTTATTTGGACTGTTGTTTGGGGGCCGATTTCTCACCTGGTGTCAATGGGGGAGACAACACTGGCATCAAAGGAGCTGTACCCCCTTACATCAGCAAAGGAATCTAGCCCACAGTCTCTATTATTTTTGGGAGACTTTTCCTTGTTTAACATTAGCGAGGCACATTTTGTTGAGGAAATCCACGTGGGTGCTAGTGGGGATCTTCAGCACACAAAAGATCGGGGACAGTTGATTTGCGTTGTTACTGGCATGTGTTCAGCAATTTTATCCCGAGTTCCTGTTTTGTTTTTTGAAGGCTTCCTTAACCTGAATTCTTCTCTGTTTCTGAATCTGCAGATGCTGAAGAACTCGATTCGGGAGGTAGGATACGCTGGAGAATCACATCCGTTCCCAAGGGAGGGATGGCGAGACCCATCATGTCCTCCCTTGTGGCTGAGCTTTCAGCTTTATCTTCTGGCTGTCACAACTGACTGTACTGTCGGGCTCTGTTTTGCAAACGGCAAGACGCAGATGGTGTGCAGCGCTCGATGAGTGACAGCTTTGCAGGGGATAAGCTGTCTATCCTATAGCATGGGAGAGGTTAAATTGGGATCATTGGCAGGGATGGGGGAAGTTTATATAAACCATTCAAATAAACCTTTCCTTTCTTGGTGTTTGACAGTTATCTCTGTACTATGAGTGGCACTGTCTCTGCTAATGGACAATCACCATTTAGGGCCCCTGTCCCCACAACTCGACAGCCACACTGAAGCAATTCATATCTAACCCAGGGAGGAAATCACCTTTACAGTCGCAGGGCCCAATTCATTCAGTGGTGGAAAGCAGACTGAAAGTGCTCCTGGGACAAGGATGTACCAGAGACAGGTCCACAGTGCATTGGCACAGCCCAGGAAAGTGGGCAGCAGCAGAGAGGAGAGGGGGCAGGACCAGGGCACCTCCGAGCAGTGGCAGTTCAGTATAGCCTTCCCACACGTGTTCCCTTGGTGGAATTTAAACTGCCTTTCCCTGGGCAGAACTCTTGGGGAGGGCAATTGTAGCTAATTGCCACCTGCCCTCCCCAGCAGGAGAAGGCCTCCACTGACACAGCTGCTCCTGTTGGCACTGGGGTTTGCCAATTGCGTTCACTGGGGTTTGGGAGGCGTGCGCCGAGACCAGCCTATGCAAAAATCTGCTGTTTCCATTGGTTCACAGGATCTCTGTCTGGGGTCCTCACAACATTTTAAAATTAAATGGCTGAGTCCAGTTGTATTTGCATTGTGTAATGTTCTTGTCTAATGTAATCTCTTCAACTCTGCGTCTCTCCAGTGCCCTGGCCCTGAGATGCATATGAGGACGAAGTTCCAGGTTAAATGCAAACGCTCTAGTGTATTTTGAAATGTGCATGTTCATATCTCCATTGCACTAATGCTCCATGTAAACCATAGCCAGTCACTAGTTTCCAGGGTGAGGCAGAGGGGACTGTGTGCCCTGACAGCAAAATATTTTACTGTTAGAAAGAGTATCTGTGCTAGTTTTGTAGCCTGCCTGCTGTGAGACACAGGTTTCCAGGCCTGACTTCCTGGTCTCAGGGATTCTATAAAGTTCTTTTAGAGTTAAAACGTCGGGTTTTGTTAAAAGGGTTTTTACAAAAGCCGAATATGAATACAAAGATTTTCAAGCAGTTTAAAAAAACTCAGTGAAAGGTAGTTTGCTTTTTCTTATTTAAGCAATCTCTGCAGTGCTGGATTATAGCAGAATGAAACAAAAAGTTATGAGCTACAGATAAATCACACACACAAAATTGGGAAGCTGGGATTAGAACCCAGGTCATCCCTCTTCAGAAACATAGTCCTCCATCCGTTTGAGGAAAAGGAAATCTCTGGTTGTTAGCACTAATAGAAGGTCCCTTATTTTCAGCCACCAGAAAGAGACATGACACATACAATGACCAGAGGCCCGGGTTTTTACGCAACTCAGGTTTCCCGCCGGGGGTTCAGAGTTGACTTGCATGGCATGTGTAAAGGGTTTATTTTTCCCATTCCTTTTCACAAGGGACCCTGAGTTTCTGCGTTTTTCTCCTTTGCTAGGACTGCAGTTTCTGCTTGTTATTGCTTTGTCAGCAGCCCATGATTATTGGCTGTAGATTGTTGAATTTGGGATGGCTTAAATGCTTGTCTACCATTGCTCTCTCTCTCAGGACTGGAAGTTGTAATGGAATAAAACAAGCTAATAAATAATATTTTATGAAATAGTCATCACTGAATTGACAATGATTTCCTCCAGACAATTTGTGTTGGATTATTAGCAGCAATGGTATCTTAGTGTATTAGACCCGCAATAGAGGTCTCCCTATGTGATGGGGAGCAAGCAGATACCGGACACAGTGTAAGTATATAATACTCTAAATGCTCTTTATTGATTACGAAACAAACCTTACTCACTCCACATTCACACCCCAAACATACTATACTAGAGTCCAAAGGTCAGAATGGTCCCGATGGCCGTGCCTCATTCATACCAGGCCTCAATGACCTATAACATATTACATAATATATATTTATACATTGTGATTCATATATCCAATATACATACATATATATATACACACAAGTGGATTTATATTTTTATTTTTGCACCAGATGTAAAAAAAACCAAAAGAGGTGAGAGAATATTTTTTAAAAATCCATAATTATTTTCAGCTACAAAAGAATCAAATGGGTGTATCTAAAGTTAACATTAATATTTCAGGTTTAAAATGTCAACAACCAAAAAAAGGGAATTGATTTCTTACAATTATGTAGATTACTGGAAAGAGCTGTTATATATCATCAGTTGTATCTGTAATGCATGATCCAACATCCATGATTTGTTCAGGACTGTGGCCATATTCTAACATAAGCATTAGAGTATACAGTAAATAGAAATGGGCCCAAACCAAAAACCCGGATCTGAGCACCTTCTCACTCTGGGGCAGTTTGCATCTGGATCCAAACTTTATAGCTAGTACCTGTCTAATATGGACTGAACCCAAATGTGCCTGAACTTTGGCGAAGTTGTATCTGATGGTTGTAGCTTGGGCTAACATCTAATAAAACATTGTGAAAATATCTGTGTAATAAACAAACCAGCTACTGTTTATTGGCTCTTCTTATTGTAATTGTTAGATCATTTGTGTTAGCTATGTAGAAACCATATTTACTTACACTGGGTAGCAGCAGGCTGAGTTATGTGTCTGGAATCAGTCATCCACAGAGTAAAGAGTGACAATATTTAATGCCCAAGTTACCAGTCAAGCGGAAGACACGGAGGCTATATGGTGCATGGGTTGATCTGATCTGTTTCCTGCAGAGATATCTATCCAATGAGCATAAGCATCAGGAACTCAAACATTTAGAATAGTATGCACCGGCTGGCTTTTAGAATAAGTTGTAGATAACTTTTAAAAAGTTTTAGGATAAGTTGTAGGATAAGTCCTGCCACACTGCACAACCCAGATTGAGTTTAATTTGGCCCATGGTAATTGTGAAGCTGATACTTCATTGGCAGTGGGGATTTGGATAAAATAAGGCCCTCCCTGACCATTAACTTGAATCTCAAACCAAACTTTTCAGCCCGTGTCACAGCAAGGGTAGAGGAACGTAAGGATTCTCTACAGTGCAGCCTTTCAGGCTCTGAGCTTGACTTTTGCCACCAGTGCTCAAGCCATCTCTTCTGGCACTTCACCTGTGACACATCCCTCCAGGATGACGCAGGGTCAAGAGGTATGCAAATTCTCCACTGGACTGGGCCTCTAGCACACAGCACCATTCTGGATCTTCAGCCTATTATACACACACCTGTGAGTGATGCACAGAATTGGGGGGGGGGGGGCGAGAAGGGGGAAGTACTTGGATTTCCTCTCTCTGAAAAGTGTAGGACCCCTGCTGCCCCAATCACAGAACTGTCACACACTGCTACATCCCAGAATTACAGAGGGCAGTACTTCCAAGGATCACAACAACCCCCTGGTGAAATAAACTTGTCCCTTAGGGACCATAATCTTTGGAAACGACACTGGAACTGCAAATGAATTTAGCTGTGATGTTGAGCACTCAGGCTAGCTAACCCTGCTAGGACATGTGTTTTCTACAGAGAGCCAGTGGCCTCCGGTTCTGCAGCATAATAAAGCAAGTTAGTACACTGGGATGTGATTTAGATTATCCTAATTGGCTACATCACAAATGCACCAGCAGCAAAGTCCCGATTTGTTTTACCTCTGATCATGTGACATTTTGCTCAGTAAAACCGATCCATTTTCATCTCCGAGAGGCCGATGCTGCTGCTGCTGCAAGGTTTTTATTTCCAGCATGTCACTTGCAAATATACGTATTTTAATCTAATCCCTTATTTTGCCAATGCGATTTGTTTTAAACCAAGATAGAGTGAGACAGATGTTGTACATTTTTATTTAATAAGTAGAAACTGCAAAGGCCTCAAGCTGTGTAATTCCCTTCTGCAAGAGTAAGGTATTTATGTGCCAGAATAATGAGCCGTCAGCTGAATTGGTGCAAAGTGGCAAGGACACAATGCATTTTATGGCTGGTTGAGAAAAAATCCCAGATAGTAAGTGTAGCTTTTCCAGAGGGCAAGCCCCTCTTTGCTAGTCTTATTTAAAGGGATCAGGTCAACCTGGAGCTGGTGTCAACTAAGCAGAATGGCAGAGGGAGAAATATTTATATGCAGGAAATATTCAGTATTTAGGTCAATTGATTCAAAATAGACGTTATTTGGGATCTGGATTTGAAGAAGCCTAACAAAGGTGAAATTCTACATCCTCTGCATGCATCGGTTATGCACGCCCCTAGGATGCTGGGGTTTGTTAGTCTTCCTCCCCTCCCCATTATGTGTTTTAATTGTTTAATTTTTTTTTTTAGCTCTCATTTGAATGAATGCCACACCCTCAGTCCTTACAAATCTTTTTCCTCTGCTATGGAATGCAGATTAAATAAAGGGCCATAAGCGTGCTAGATGATATCGTGCTCGAGTAGATGGATTCTAATTTCAACTTGTTGGACATGAATGCTAGAGCTAGTCAGGAACCCGATTTTCAGTTCTGCTGGAAATGTCAAAATTTCCTGTCACATAATAAGTTTGACATTATATCAAAATGTTTCAGTTTGATACAACTGAAACATTTCATTTTGATCTGTATTTTTTTGTTTAACATTTATTAAACAAAAAGCCTTTTAAAATTGAAAAATAACAAAACGTTCCATTCAAAAAATATCAAAGCAGGACGTTTCAACGTGATCAGAACACTCCATTTGAAGTTCCGCCCCAAACCAAATGTTGTCAAATGTGAGTCATTTGCACAGAAAGTTTTGCTTTTGAGAAAATGGCATTTTCTAGTGGAAAAAAATGTTCCATCTGAAAAATGTTAACCCAGCGGCAGAGAACACGTTTCAGGGGTCCTAATTGCCTTCCTGTTCTTTATGGGTAGGCGGAAGGGCAGTCTTCAGTTGCGTTGTAACAGGGGGCACAGCACTGGAAAGGCTGAGGACTAGTATATAGCTTCTCATAGCCATTTGGAAATGGCTTCCTGGAGTGTTACGGGTCTGATCCAGCACTATTTAACACACATGCATATTGGCCATTGACTTCAGTGGAGGCAGGATCAGACCCTCGATTAATTCCTTCCCCTCTTCTTCTCCACTGCATTTTTCTTCCCAGGATGAAGGCTTTTGCAGCGCAATTGTTCCCCAAAACCTGAAAACCAAAGCTGAACCCAAATGGATATGTGTGAAATTTAATAAAACACAAGCAGAAACTCGGAGATATCGCCAAGCGTTTGACAAGAAAACTGCTCCTTGACTCTAGACTGACAAAGATTCCTCATATTCTCCTCCCCCTTGGAAAGATTTCAGAGTGCTAAGGATGTTCAATACAGCCATACAAAGTAGCTTCCGACAGCAAACAGGGTTAAAACCTGCCTCCAGAAAGTGAGAGAAAGTCAGAGTACTGGTCAAAATTAAATTTGGCTTTTTGGAGTCCATTACTTTCTACATTAAAAAGCTCTGGGGATTAGGAGATAAAAGCAGAATCCAATCTGGAGACAGGCTCAGGGGAAATGCCAGCCAGCCAGTAATCCAGCTCTTTCCTTTAATAAGATCATCCTGAAATTGAGGAAATTAAGAATAATTATTTAAATCCATTTCTGAGTCTGAGTTTGCTGGCTCCCAGGCTTCTTTATCTATAGACCTGGGCTTAGCTTGGCTGCTTTAATGGTAAATCAATGGGTGGGGCATGTTTTCCAACCACAGTAGCTCTAGGAACTGTGTTTTGCTACTAAACCTTATGTTAAAATAAGCCTCATATGTTTGCCTTCCCTTTTGTATTATCCGCTGCAAAGACGAATATCATTCTGGGGTGTCTTAATGGAAGTGTCGTATGTAGGCCTGGGAGGTATTTGTCCCACTCTACTCAGCACTGGTGGTGGTTTCAGATGGAGTATCGTGTCCAGTTCTGGGCACCACACTATCGGAAAAATGTGGACCAATTGAAGAGAGTCTAGAGGAGAGCAACAAAAATGATAAAAGGTTTAGAAAACCTGACCTATGGCAAAAGATTAAAAAACAACTGGGCAGGTTTAGTCTTGAAAAAAGAAGATGGAGGGGAGGACTTGATAACAGTCTTCAAGGATGTTAAGGGCTGTTAGAAAGCGGAGAGTGATCAATTGTTCTCCATGTTCACTGAAGGTAGGAAGAGAATAAATTGGCTTAATCTACAGCAAGGGAGGTGGAGGTCAGATAGTAGGAAAAACTTTTAAGGGCAGTTAAGTGCTGGAACAGGCTTTCTAGGGAGGTTGTGGAATCCCTGTCACTGGAGGTTTGTAATACCCGTTGGAGGTTGCACAAACACCAGTCAGGGATGGTCTACGTTGACTTGGTCCTGCCTCAGTACAGGGGGATGGACTTGAAGTCTCCCCAAGCGCTCTTAACGGCCCTACATTTCTATGATCTATGATTTAATTGGGACTAATCTATTCACAGTTGAGGAGCTGGCAATGATCCACGGGTACCCCGAGTTATCAATCTGGCGGTAATTTTTCACCACAAACCATGGTAAAGAAGCATAGCTCCTCTCTTGCATAATTTGTCTTGTCTTTAAATAGAAATTTTATTCTGCAGAAACTGAAAAGTGGCAGTAGGCATGTCACATGGATGAGCAGAATACGGCTGCTGGTGCGATGCCATTTATCGTTCTAACTCATTCACTGCCACGCAAGAGAGTACGTGAGCCACTGAGCAGATAGACCAGCCAGTGAACAGGAAATGTAGTTATCACTGACATTACGTTCAAGGCCTGGCTTATTAACCCAGACAAACTATCCAAAACATGAGCAAAGCAACACACAACATCTGGTCACAAGCACCAGTCTTCCTGGCTTTCTGCAAGCAGGGAGGGGACAGATCATGCCCCTCTTTTAGATAGCCTACTCTGCAACAGCTTCACTTTTCTTTTTATAGCCCCAGAACAGCCATGTGAAAGACGGGGGACTTGGTGTAACCCCCTCCATGCTGGGATGGGAGGAGTACCATTACATCTTGTCATAGGGTCCTCCTGTGATCATGAGCCCCGAATCTCATGGATGCTTCCTTACTTCTCTGCTGCCTAGGTGGACGCCTGTGTGGTTATCATCATTACTATTATTTAGCATTTATACAGCAGCAGTACCTAGATCCGTCATCCAGGCCTGAGTCCCCTTGTACCAGGCAATGGACAGACAAACAGCAAATGACAGTCCCTGCCCCAAAGATCCATGGTTGCACGGTTATCCGTCGGGACAGAAAGGCCTGTATTGAGTCAGGGGATGAGTGAATTCTGAGACACGGCACAAAGAAAAGACATGGGCTGGGAATCTCAGGAGAATAAGCTCTTGTGTGCTTCCCGCACAGGGTCAGCCTG
This sequence comes from Natator depressus, assembly GCF_965152275.1. Lineage (NCBI taxonomy): Eukaryota > Metazoa > Chordata > Testudines > Cheloniidae > Natator > Natator depressus. Next base: position 19,362,603 of record NC_134249.1, on the reverse strand, counting down.
GGAAAATGCATCCGATGACGTGAGCTGTAGCTCACGAAAGCTGATGCTCAAATAAATTTGTTCGTCTCTAAGGTGCCACAAGTCCTCCTGTTCTTTTTACGGCTACAGACTAACACGGCTGCTACTCCCGAAACCTTGCTCTGGTGGGGTTTTGGCTCATGCATTCCCAGAGGGAAATGTGGAATTCAGAGGTGTGAGAAAATGAATACAAGGTTGGGTTGGGCTTTTTTATAAGAAAAGCATTTCTGAAGCTCCAGGAAAATTGTGGATTGAGGGTTAGTGGAATTTTTATCCAAAGCTTCGGGTCAGTTATTATTTACCCAGAGCTATTTTCCTGTCCCCAAAGGGAACCCACAAATAAACATGGAAATGCTGCATGCAGCATTCTGAGCAAGCAGGGAACAGTGACGGTCGCTAAAGGAGCTGGAGAAACCTTTTGGGTTGGAAAATGCATCTCATTAGTGTGAGACAGTAACACCCCCCACCCCCGATTTGTAGATGATACCAAGTGAAGACCTGGAAGGATAAAGAGAAGTGCTTCTAAAGACTTGTAAGTTTCTAGTCTGCTAAGTAATTTTGCTGCCTGTTTGGACACATGTTGGTACTTCTAAAGGGAAATGTCAGGTAAGGAAAGGTCCTGTGGGTCTGCCTGATGTCCATGTCGATTAGCTGCTTCAGTGACTTCAGTTAAAGTAATTTACTGTGGCTGTACTTCTGGCTAGGTGGTAGAGGCAACATCCTGCAAGATCATGTTTCCGGCCAGCTGGTATAAGGAGTGTTGCAAAGACAATGTACTCAGCTTCTGGTAGGCAGCACCTCAGATGACACAACTATGATTTAGTCTGACTAATTAACCAGCAGCTCTGATAGGCTCTGATCTGAGGCCTGTGGTATTTGGCCCTAGTGAAAATTCCAGTTGAATATTTGCATCTAGTTCCTACTGGTTCCAGAGGCCTTGTAGGTTTTGGAACAGATGAATGAATCTATTTGGTCAACTTGCTCCTTGGGTTACTAGTTTCTGGGGTGTGGTGTTTAGATGCTGCCTGTAATTAACTGGGAGCACTGGCTGTTGGGAGTCTGAAAGGAAAGGAAACAGAAAGGAAGGGGGGGAAGTTGAGGAGGAGGAGGGAGAGCTACTGAGGGTGCAGCAGCAGCTTGGTAAAGAGGTTTCCACTTTAAAAATAAAGTCCTGTTGAAGTTTGTTAGTACCTTGCCTGGTTGCTACAATATGGGTTACTGCTCCTTCAGTAGAAAACAGCAGAGGCCAGTAAGAGGCAAATGAGAAGGGTTCTAATGTCATTTACTGGTATTTCCCCAAGTAACGAACTCAAGATACTTATGTTTCTTCTGCCCCCTTACAAGCAACTTAGCATGTGAGAATGGGCCCAGGAATCATTTCCAGCTCTGTGATGTGACAATGCAGAGTATTTGCGGTATGATTTTCAGTGAGCGCAGCAGGTGCTGAAAACTTCTGGAAATCAGACTGATGATATTGACATGTCTGTCTAATAACTGGGCTTCTCCTCCCATAGTCACTGGTGAGTGGAGGGAAATTCTCACAATGCACAGGGTTCAAAAAAGAATTAGATAAGTTCGTGGAGGATAGGTCCATCAATGGCTATTAGCCAAGATGGTCAGAGATGCAACCCCATGTTCTGGGTGTCCCTAGCCTCTGACTGCCAGACGCTTGGAGTGGACAACAGGGGGGTGGATCACGTAATGGTTGTGTTCATTCCTTTTGAGGCATCTGGCACTGTCCACTGTCAGAAGACAGGATACTAGGTTAGATGGACCATCGGTCTGACCCAGTATGGCCATTCTTAAAATGTAAAAGCACAACTGACTAGGATATCTCTGCAAGGGTATGAAAGGATTGATCATGGTTTTTTTGTCACTCACTCCAAAATGGGGTCCATCTGTGCCCCTGGAGTAAAGCTAGTAACTAAGTAGCTGCATGTAGTTTATTTGTGATTTTACATGCATCTCCTGGTAGGTTTGAATGTTTAAGTCTCTAGTCGGTTGCCCCTAGACTCCTTCTGATTCTGTGGCAGTTGGGAGGGATGGGCAGGCATGGGTGAGGAAAGGGAGGACGAAAGAGAAATGGAATTTAGGTCATTATCTCCACTTTTCTCCACAGTGAGCCAAGAACCTCCCCAGACGTGCATCAGTTAATACTTTTATCCAGCGGCAAGCAAAAAGCAGACACTGGATTCTGTGGACACACTCCACCGTTGCTCCACCGCCCAACAAGCGGGCACTGGCTGCCCACCTGAGAACAACAGAAGGAACACTGCCTTCCAGAAACTTCATCTGTGTCTTTAAAAATCCTAAAATATGCCAAAAAGTGTGCGGGGGGGACCCCACATAAACAAGATAAACCTTCACTACAGAGTTTCCCTGGTGCCAGCATGTATCAATAGCTAGTCACAAAGCCACACACAGCGAAGGCTGGATCTTGCAGAGTGCCCTCTCTGCAACCAGCAGGGCTGATGGAGCTGAGCACCTCCCATGACTGTGTCCTGGAAAGAGGAAATAACCTGTGCTGATTTCTCCCTTTCGGCTGAACTCAGAGCGTGTTTTGCTGACTGAACCCTTGGGCGCCTTGGTTGAAACAAATGCAGGGGCATAGATGCATCTACCACAGTCAGTGGACCCACTCGAGCTGCTTCTGGGACTGGGTTTAATAACACGGGCAAGCGGCTCACACAAAATGTTCACACTGCGATTCAATCTCAGAACATCTGTGCCAGCCTCGACCCCACTGAATTGGTGGGGAAGCAATCCCTCCAGGCCTGACGCGTTTGCTTTTTTTAATTAAATGAGCTGTAGGGAAATATAACATTTTCCTTCTGTAATTCATCCCCGTGGCTCCCCTTCTTTGTCATTTTAATTAAAGTCGGCCCCAGCCCTGGTTTAGATATTTGCCATTATTAGTATTAAATTAAGCTCGCATTTTAAGGAACAGGCCCCTCTTTGAAAGTGAAGAATGATAGTGCTGGGGAATAAATATTTGAAAAGGGCAGAGCAGCCATGAAAAGCATAGTCTTCAGGCTTCATTAGTACAGATTTTAGCTCAATTTATTTCACTCCCACTGCCTTTGCTCATCAGATGTATGGAGAGGCAGGGAGCTGATCAAGCTGAAATCTCTGAATCCCCCTGAGCACTGAATGAATGAGCCCCCTATTCTTTGAAGGGCAACTTAAAGATTCTGCTGTCATTCTAGTCAGCACTGAGATCTTTTCTGTTGGGCCCCCTCAGAAATGGGGGAGGGCACGATCGTGCAATGATCATCCCCATTTATTTATTTTTTGGCCAACCAGTCAATGTTTGCTGAGTTTCAAAGTGCTGAAGAAAATGTTCGTGGAAAGTTTGATTTTTGCACCCCAAAAATGCATAGACAATGTTCAAGCTTTTCATCAGCTTTAATGGTTTGTGTCGCCAAAGCACTTATAAGCCCTGCCCACGACAGGGCCTCCATTGTGCTGCAAGACCCCAGTACCATGTCCCAGCCCCATGCAGTGGAAATAGATGAAATGTGAGAGAAAGGAAGGATCCTTGTAAGGATGGGGAACCAAGGCAAACTGAGGGTAAATAACTTGTCTAAGGTCGCACAGGGAGCCTGTGCCAAATCATAAGATCTAGATCTCCTGAGTTCCAATCCAGTGCCTTAACCACAAGCCTTCCTTTCAGGTTCAAAACACACCATTAGCCACAGATCAGTACAAATGAAATATAATAAAAACAGAATAAAACTCTCCACCTTCCAGCTAGGGATCTGAGTGAGCTTCACAAACATTTATTCCAGGAATTTAGCCTTGCATCATCTCATGAGGAAGGTAAATATAGTTTCTATTATGCACAAAAGAAAACTGAGGCCAAAAGAGATTACGTGCTCAGTGGGGAGAAATGGCTTGGAGTGTTGTAGGTGCAATTTTCTGGGCTTAACTGATTGCTTAATTGTCTGTCCAACAATTGATGGACTGCAGCTGTCGCTGACTGGTACCCACAGGTCCTGAAATGACCACTCGGCCAACCTCCAAAGAGATGGGAAGACATTACCATGAAAAGCCATGGCCGCACATGCAGAAGGAAGGCCAGGTTACGAGAAGAATGGAAGACGTGTTGTGATCAGCACAATCTATACACGGGCTGAAGGACCGATTGATCAAGGTGATCAAGGTGAACTGATTGTGCACAGAATACAGAACCTGTGAGATTAGTTGTGCGTGTAAATGCCACACCATTGCACACCTACATCAAATACTTCAATCTCTAATTGGCAGAACCAGCATCTACATTTAACTGCAGGTGCAGGTAGAGAAATTGATTGTCAGAAGCACTGGGTGTTCAAGACCCTGAGTGCAATTAATGGGGGCAGTGGGTACACCTGGTGTTGCCAGTTCTTGCTATTTTATTGTGATATTTGGTGTTTTTGTCAAAGCCTCAGCTCCTGGAGTCAGATGATCACGACCTCAACTGTCATTTAAACAAACAAATACACTTGTAGCCCTCATGGTTGCAAAGAAAAGGTGGAGAACGTGACCTGAGGGTAACCTAAAGGTTCTGACACCGAAACGGAAACAAGAAGAACCCACCATGTATTTATTTATTTAATCTCCTGATTTTTAAGGCAACTGGGTGACTCATGAGTGTTGAGCACTTGGAGCAGGGAATACTGTGCTCAGCACCTCTGAGAAATCAAGATCTAGGGACTTGCCTAAAGTCACACGGCATGTCCAAGGTGCAATTCCGTGCCTTTGTATGGCTATAACCGGAGAACGCCAGTGTGGCAAGTTGTGAGTAGGGAGCTCAAAATTAGTGAGCATATGGAGCAGACTGCTGGAGCTTTGCTAAAACAACCAGCATGAAGCCTGCCCGTGTGTGTGTGCTCTTGTGTTTACTTTCCATTAGACAGTACAAATGGCAGCCCTGTGCCTTAAAAACAAAACTATCCTTCCTCCCTATAATAACCATCTGTAGTTGTTTAGCACCTTTCAGCCAGAAAGATCCCCAAGTGCTTGATAGCTACAGAGAATCACAGTCCCCCTCTGAGATAGAAGGCAGCAGCCATTCTGCACCAGCAATGCTAGGCAACTTCTCCCCGTTAAGGAGGGGAAATGAAGAATGAATCCAATTATAATACAGGGGGAATTTTAGGCAGGCAGCATGTAATTACCCAAGTAATAAAATGGCTCTAAACAAACACCAAATCCACTGATTTAAGCCTAAAGCACTGCAGGATTATCCACGCATGCGAATGTGAGAGAATTCCCTAATGACTGAGGCTAGCCTCTTTTGACATTGCAGAGGACGTACAATGCTTAGTGGTTTATTTTTGCAAGGTACAGGGTGGTAGACAACCCTGCCACTATAGAATAAATCACCACCATTTCCAGCAGAGGCGACTGGAACAAGCAAGGGGTTCACTTTATAGTACCTCCCACGGCTGGCTTTGTGTTATGGAAAAATGCCGCCCCCCGCCCGAAATCCCTGGTAAGGTATTCCCAAAATCACGGTGGGGTCTCATCAGCTCACTTAAGTAGCCAGGCCTCAATCATATAATGAGCTCTTTAAAGACAGAGCCCCTGACCCTGCATAGGCTCTGATCCCTACAACTAAGTAACTACCCTGCTCTGATTAAACATGTGCATGGAAATGCAAGTCATGCAGGAAAAAGAATGCAAGGTACTCAGCCAGGAGTTTGCCTTAGGTTTTTGTTTCTTGGTTTTATGATAAATGAGAGGAGGAGGAGACCACAAGTCAGTAAGGGGCTCCTCTTGCCCTATCTTTGGTCTCCCTCCCCTCCCCCTAACCTTTTATTTGGGTTCAGATGTCCTGACTCCCTTTAGAGCGTATGCTCTCCCGCAGGGGGCCCATTCTTGCAGACCTTCTGGGAGCTGCTTAATACAGCATGGGTGCACTCCAGAAGGACACCAGCAAGGGACCCTGCACCGCAGGGTTGAGTTCAAGTTGAAGCACTGGTATGCATTCAAAAAGAGGAGCAATAGCAAAGCATTTCCTGGCCTCTGAGTCCCAAACACAGAGCTACACAGGGCTTGCTGCTGCCATAGTTGCTGAAGCAAAATAATTAAAGCCTTGTTTCAGCCATAACTCAGCCTAAGCAGACAGAAAACCTACCCCCAGCCCCAACTCCTTTTCCTTCCCCGCTGGCCAAGTCTTATGTAGCCACCCTGTGATAATTAGCTGCCTGATGCCAATTGGGCTTCCTACCATTCCTATCAAACTACCTGCAGAGCCATTCGTTCCCATTAGCAGAGTGCAGAGAGCACTAGCTTTTGAGGGTTGGGGAGCTGGCGGGGAGAGAGAGAGAGAGATAGATGACATTTTAACCCTTTCCCTGCTGGAACACTTATCCTATCCCATCTACTAACAACAATCTGGTTCTTGGCCTGTCCTCCTTAATCCCTTTCTGAGCTCTAGTACGGGCCTTCTGTTCCCAAGTGTGCTGCGTGCTCAGTTGGTCTCTTCATTACACTGTTGTTAGATACACGGACATAACATCCAGGTCTCTTGACCTGGTTTATAATCAACACCCTACTGGCAAATCATGGATGTCAGAGCCTGTCCCTGATGGATGCCCATGTTTTTGGTGTACGGTGTTTTATGGCTTCATTCTTTTGCATCGTCTCAACCAGCCTGTTGTATGCTGTAATCAGTGGGGACAGTGAAAAACATGAAATCCATGTATCAGAGGGGTAGCCGTGTTAGTCTGGATCTGTAAAAGCGGCAAAGAGTCCTGTGGCACCTTATAGACTAACCGAAGTATTGGAGCATGAGCTTTCGTGGCTGAATACCCACTTCGTCAGATGCATGTAGTAGAGATTTCCAGAGGCAGGTATAAATATGCAAGCAAGAATCCAGGCTAGGGATAACAAGGTTAGTTCAATCAGGGAGGATGAGGCCCTCTTCTAGCAGTTGAGGTGTGAACACCAAGGGAGGAGAAACTGCTTTTGTAGTTGGCGAGCCAGTCACAGTCTTTGTTTAATCCTGAGCTGATGGTGTCAAATTTGTAAATAAACTGAAGCTCAGCAGTTTCTCTTTGAAGTCTGGTCCTGAAGTTTTTTTGCTGCAGGATGGCGACCTTTAAATCTGCTATTGTGTGTCCAGGGAGGTTGCAGTGTTCTCCTACTGGTTTTTGTATATTGCCATTCCTAATATATGATTTGTGTCCATTTATTCTTTTACATAGAGACTGTCCAGTTTGACCAATGTACATGGCAGAGGGGCATTGCTGGCACATGATGGCATATATCACATTGGTGGACGTGCAGGTGAATGAACTGGTGATGGTGTGGCTGATCTGGTTAGGTCCTGTGATGGTGTCGCTGGTGTAGATATGTGGGCAGAGTTGGCATCGAGGTTTGTTGCATGGATTGGTTGCTGAGTCAGAGTTACTATGTACTATGAAATACATGGACAGATTAGGTCAAGTAGCCACCCTACAGCAGAGCAGTGGTCCAACTAGCCCAATCAGCTCTCTGATAGTGACTAGTACCAGACATTTCAGAGGAAGGAAAAAGAACCTGTACAATTATGGAACAGTATGTCCACAGGGAAGTTTTCTTCTTATCTCAGGAAATTAGTGGTTGACCGTTGCCTTGAAGAAGGAAGTAGGAAGATTTAGATCCAGATCTCACTGCAGGAATATCAAGCCCATTCCCAACCCCCATTTTCCCCCTAAATGAAACCCCACAATAAACAGAATCTGAATTAGGTAGTTGCAAACCAAACCACGTGTTTCTTGCAGTGGGGGTGTTTTTCACTGACATCTGCATTGAAAGTTACAATGTAACCTACAAAACTAGCCTGCCTGGGATTTAATGGCACAGGAATATATTGTACACATCAGCACATTACTAGTGTAGTGAGTGCCATAGAAATGACTATGAATAAATCCAATAAATCGGATTCCCCCCAGGAACTACAAAATGTGGCAGATCAATCTCACTTTGCATGTCTCACCCACCTACTCTGAAAATGCTGACAAAGAAATAAAGTTTATCAGAATTTTTTGTTCTTTTATCAATTTCAACTCTCTCTCTGCCTTTTTTTTTTTTAATTATCACTAGGAACATTTCCAGCAAGGTATTTAAAGATAATAATAATACTTAGTTCTTTTCATCCAGAGATCTTAAAGCACTTGAGAAATTATATCACAGTAATCAGCAACCCTGATTTCACTAGCATTGGCGCATCATTCCCTTGAACCATTGTAAAAATAAGCTTTTACAGACTCTAAAATCAATGGAAATATGCCCATAATCAATATAGTTTATTGCAATGGAAACAGCTTTATGGGGGCCTGATGAAAACCCCACAAGTAAGCATTTCCCTACAGGATTTGCAACCCCACCCACTGCAGCTTTGGGTTAGTGCATGAGAACCAGAACTTGAAACTGACTAGAAACTAAAATGTGTAATCGATGAATCTATGTGTATTGGCAAAGTGGAAGTGAATGCAATGAAAGAAAATGCAGAAAATAACATATTGATGAATTTAATAGCCAAGGCATTTATTATAACAGAGGAATTGATTTTCTAAAAAAATATACTGTTCAATTTTTAACTTCCCAGGGCCCCTTCCATGTGCTTTCTTAAAATAATCACACCTTCACAGTATCTTTCTAACAAGGATGGGAAAACAGGAGTGGAAAAAGAAGACAAACATAAATCACGAGTTCTTAGTGCATGATACTAGGAAAACTATTTAGGAAGAGATGGCTTCCAGGTTATCCACGGTAAGAGCTTTGCAGGTGCAAACATGCAAATGTACAGCAGCAAATGAAGATTAAAATTTAGACTCCTCTATTTAGGTCAAGTACATTTCCAGCGTGGGCTGTATGCTGACATGTCTTGCAGTACAACATAGCTATCCCATTAAAGACGCTGAATATGTAGCTTAGAGATAAAAGCATACGCTGTACGTGACAGCTGCCTGAGTCTGAGTATTCAGATGGGACTGCTGACTCGAAAAACAAACACTTAATGGCAATGCTGAAAGTGTGAGGGATGGCGCAGAGACAGGAAAAAGGGATTTACCCTTTCCTTAAAATAATAGCTAAACTATGAGAAGAATAGTCATTTTGGGGAATATTACTGGGGTGTTAGCCTAATCCTCCGACATGATCACTTCTCTACCTTCAATAATAAAAATAACAATAATAGTACCCAGCTTTTCTATAGCACTTTTCATCAGTGGATCTCAAAGTGCTTTAGAAATTAAGGAAGTATAATTATCTCCATTGTACAGATGGGGAAACTGAGGTGGAGAAAGGTGATATGACTTACCCAAAGTCTCTGGAAACAGACCCCAGGTCTTCTGAGTGCTCTACCCACTAGACCATATTAATTTAGAGGATCCATAATTCATAAATTAGAGTTGAAAATCCTCAAACACAAATTGATGGGGTCTCAAGTAACTACCACCACCCGGGTAAAGGACCTGATCACCGTTATGGTCTGTTCAATGAACACGCCTTTTCAAGGCACAGCCAGATCTTCCCAGAGTATGAGAAATCCCCCAAGACTGCAAAACTGGACAGAAAATTCCTTGGGGGAAGAGTAAGATGGAAATATCATGGGAACAACCTTGGGAGTTTGCCAGAGAAACATTTAAAGGGCAATTCCATGTGAGGAAAACAATGAGGCAAAAATGGCTGTGTGGGGCTTTGTGTTTATTGTTTCTCAGTTATTTCCTTACCAAATCATAGAACTGGAAGGGACCTCGAGAGGTCATCTAGTCCAGTCCTCTGCATGTGCTCAGTTAGCAATTCAAGGGTGCTCCTGTTGTTTTTCTGCCGGTCCTGGATGCTGAACATGGGATCTCAGACTCAGGATGGGTTCCTTCCACCTTGCGCATCATCACCCTTCATAAAAGTCCTGCCTTCCATGTTAGGCCCGTCACAGGCACCTGTGCAACTGCCCTGCCTTCAAAGGGATTGCACAGGCATAAGTCTCTGGAGAGCTTTTAGCTGTTTGATTCCTGGAACACCTTTTGGTTAACAAGAATCCACAATGTGTCCTCCGCTGTTTCATTTGCATATAATTATCTAGCCTGTTGTTTAATGAAGGAGCAACTCTATCTATGTTGATTCTGTGCAGCCAAATAAATAAGAGACATCACAGAACCCGCCGGAGAATACCTTGCCAAAGTGTTCTGACAAGAACAGAGAGACACTGGGAGACAGGGACATAGATCAGACCTGTGTGTGCTTGAGAGGGGCAGGTGTAGATCCAGGACTTTTAAAAGACTCTTGTCTCATCATGAAAGGAGATGGAAGCAAATAGACAAGGGGCAGCTTTGGAGCAATTGCTGTTGGAAGAATCTAGGTCCCTGGGACCACAGACTTCTTCGGGCTTGATCCTGAACAGAGCTGTGTGTGCAAGGGCATGATAAAAAGAGAGTGGCAGGATAGGGAATGTAAGGGTGCCCAATGCCAAGAAGGGGGAGTGTGTAACGAACTAGACCCGCGATTCCTCAGAGAGGCCCATTCTCCCTTCACAGCCTTTCCATCCCATTCTCCTGTGAGCAGGGCGAGGCATAGTGCAGTAACCTGGTACTCCTTGCTGCACACCGCACAAGGACTGGTAGGATCATGGCCTTGGTATATCCTTGGTTCTAGTGTATTCGATATTGGTGAACTTGGTGTGCCACAGCAGAGAGACAGAGGTAGGCTACTTCAAGTGACCAGGAACAATTCAGATGAGCCCTAACCTTGTTAATACAAAAGGAGAGGCGCATGAAAGCAGGGACAGATGATCCAGTGGATAGGACATTAGCCTAAGACTTGGAACTGGATGCAAACTTCTGCTCTGCCACAACCTTCGTGTGTGACCTTGGACTTCCTTGAAGAGCTCACTGGCAACTGCCCTCACCTGTCTCTAGACCTTTTAACTGTTTTGTGTCTTTTGGATCTGTTAGTTCCCAGCCTGCCTGAGTTTGGCCAGACCTTGGAACTAATATCTTTACTGCTATTAGCACAGGTATTGTTCCCTAATCTCCGACCTCTTCACAGGGAAGTGATTTTGGAACCATTGTGGAGGCTTAGACTCTCCTGAGGCAACAATTGTTCCCTTTGCTGTCTGTCCAGAGCAAGATGCTTGACTCCCTCATAAATTGTCACCATAACAGCAGCATCCTTTCCAGTCAGCCCATGGTAAGTCATTCTTTGTCCTGCACGCCTTCTCCTCCCTCCAGGGGGAAGCTGATGTAAGATATACTGTTTAAGACATACCAATCTAAGGCATACATTGTGTTACTTTCCTGCTACATGCATTGTGTTACTTTGTGCATTGTGTTACTTTCCCTCCACATGCATACAGTAAACCTTCCAAGATAGTGTACACTAAACATTTCCCATGACCCAGTGACATACAGTATTCATAAATTAATACAGCCCTCATGCCCTCCAAAGGAAAAGAAAGAACCGATATACCAGTAGCCACGTACAACAAACAAGAAGATGCAGATCAGGAGGAATTTCAGGCCTTTATAATTCATCATACACTATAGAGCCTTGTTTGTTGTGTATAATAGTCATTTCTAACTAAGTTAGAATTGAAGTCAGTGAAGTTACACATTAAATCATGTTCACTGAATAGGTTTAAACTATGAAACATCACACTGTTGTGCGATACGAGGAAACTATACTGACTACATCACCTAGTGTACTTTACTTAGAGGCCTAATATTTTGGATGTATAAGAGAAACACAGGAAATATAGCTAGCCGCATGAGGCCGTACATGAGGTCTATTGGAGCCAACACATTGGCAGCACTGTGTCGTCAGTCACACAGCTTTAATGGGTAGGGGACTCTTATACGAGAAAATAATAGTTTGTAAACTGCACTTGACTATTATTCATCAAACCAAATCTGGCGGCTCTGAGCGTGCTCGGACATAGCAAATTACTTAGTATATTTCCTCAGAAAAAGAATTCTCATAAGCATACACCTTTATATGTTCTTTACTCCCCACATTCCCTCTCCCAATTTAAATTACAATGTGACTATCCAGGTACATTGTACAGTTTCTGATATTTTTGCCTTGTAAATGGAGCTGCCATAAATATCTTCTTGTAAGTAAAACCTTTGGACAACTATTAAAAGGAAGGTGCAATATTTTCAGAGGCATTACTGATTAAAGGGCTATATTAGAGGGCTCAAATTTAGCTGTTGCAGAGACACACACACTGTCTCTCTTTCTCTTTCTCTCTCTCTCTTCTTAGCCTCTTGACAAGTCTATGCAATTCTTTCTCAACCTCTTTCTCCCAAGATTGTGGATATTTGCATTGGGCTTCAATATGTTATTGAGAATTACAGGTTGGGAATTTTCTCTCACAGTTTGCAAACTCTGCCACCAGTTTCACACTGAGCTAAACTTTCCTTCCTGGTAATGGTAAGAGGCTGCATCAGTGAAACTGAGAGGAGAATTTAAACAAAAATTAGAATGACCAAAGTTGCTCTTCAAGTCTTGCTCCTGCACCATTTAATTTACTAGTAGCTTTGCTATTGACTTCAGTGGGCCTAGGATCATGCAGTCAACGTCTGATGCAGCATTCCCTGAAAACAATGAGAGCTGGACTTGGCTTCTATTTGTTATTGCTCTTAATTAGGGGCTATATCATACCCTGAGTTTTTAAGCAGAAGGCCCTATTGGTCTCAGTAGAAATGTCTGCATAAAAACTGATAACATGATATGACTTTAGAGCTGAATAGGAAACTCGGTTCTATGTAGCAATGGTCACAAGTGGCAAAGGTTGAATCAGCATTCGAACTTTGAATTGATTTCAATAGGAGCAACATTCTTGAATTAAAGACATTATGTAGCCCTAAAGTTATTTATTTACTCTTTTGTAGCTGTTCACCATGGTAGAATAGTGCAGTGCACAATTTTCTGTAATGAACATTTTCCTCAGGAACCCTATAAAGGACTTTAAATCCTTTTTTAGCTTCATAAAACACTTTGCAAGTGACTCACTTTCCCACTGCTAAATCAACTCAAATCATTTTGCACTAGCCTCCTCTTGTAACTTTCCCACATTAAGTCTGGGGGGGGGGAGGGGGGGACACAGAGTGCTGACATTTGCAAAATACCTCTCAGACAGCATTAGATGGTGTTAATTAAAATAACTTGCCGAGAAATGAACTAAAAAAAGCCAATCACTATTTTTACACCATTAAACTCAGTTGCTCTTGTTCTGAGCATTTCACTTTGGTTTGTGGGACAGCTACAGCACAGGTACAACACGACTCACTACCAGATTTCAACCTCTTTAGACTAATACCATAATCATTAACTAGGATGATATTCAGAATGATCATTGCTAGCACAAAGCATCGTTGGAACTGGACTCTGAACCCAATCCTTTCAATATGCTAGTGCTTTTTCATACAGCCCATATTTATAGAATCATAGGACTGGAAGGGATCTTGAGAGGTCATTTAGTCCAGTCCCCTGCACTCATGGCAGGACTAAGTATTATTTATTCTAGACCATTCCTGACAGGTGTTTGTCTAACCTGCTCTTAAAAATCTCCAATGATGGAGATTCCACTACCTTCCTAGGCAATTTATTCCAGTGCTTAACCACCCTGACAGTTAGGAAGTTTTTCCTAATGTCTGACCTAAACCTCCCTTGCTGCTATTTAAGCCCATTGCTTCTTGTCCTATCCTCAGAGGTAAAAAAGAACTATTCTTCTCCCTCCTCCTTGTACATTTTTACATACTTGAAAACATTTTACATACTTGAAAACTGTTATCATGTCACCTCTCAGTTTTCTCTTCTCCAGACTAAACAAACCCAATTTTTTTCAATCATGCCTCATAGGTCATGTTTTCTAGACTTTTAATAAGTTTTGTTGCTCTTCTCTGGACTTTCTCCAATTTGTCCACATCCTTCCTGAAATGTGGTGCCCAGACCTGGACACAATACTCCAGTTAAGGCCTAATCAGCGCAGAGTAGAGCGGAATAATTACTTCTCGTGTCTTGCTTACAACACTCCTGCTAATACATCCCAGAATGATGTTCAGTTTTTTTGCAACAGCGTTACACTGTTGACTCATACTTAGCTTGTGGTCCACTATGACTCCCAGTACTTGTTCCTAGGCAGTCATTTCCCATTTTGTATGTATGCAACTGATTTTCCTTCCTAAATGGAGTACTTTGCATTTGTCCTTATTGAATTTCATCCTATTTACTTCAGACCATTTCTCCAGTTTGTCCAGATCATTTTGAATTTTAATACTATCCTCCAAAGCACTTGCAACCCCTCCCAGCTTGGTATTGTCCGCAAACTTTATAAGTGTACTCTGTATGCCATGATCTAAGTCACTGATGAAGATATTGAACAGAACCAGACCCAGAACTGATCCCTGCAGGACCTCACTTATTGTGCCCTTCCAGCACGACTGTGAACCACTGATAACTACTCTCTGGGAATGGTTTTCCAAACAGTTATGCACCCACCTTATAGTAGCTCCATCTAGGTTGTATTTCCCTAGTTTGTTTATGAGAAGGTCATGCAAATCAACCTGTGGAATTCACTGCCACAATATTGAGATTATGGGCCTTGCAGAATTTTAAAAAATGCAATGGGCATTTATATTGCTATTGAGAACAGCCATAGTTACATCAGTAAGGCCCTACCAAATTCATGGTCCATTTTGGTCAATTTCACGGTTATAGGATTTAAAAAATCATAACTTTCATGTTTCAGCTATTTTAATCTGAAATTTCAATGTTGTAATTGTAGGGCTCCTGACCCAAAAAGGAGTTGGGCGGGGGGAGGAGGGGAGGTACAAGGTTATTATAGAGGGGGTTGCAGTACTGCTACCCTTAATTAAGTTATGATGAGAACAATCTGAATCTGAGCCCTCTGAACTGTACCTTTTGGAGTTTGGGATTTGATGTAGTCACCCTAGATGTGACGAATGAACAAGAACTGGCTAATACTCATGTGGGATGGAATGAGTCAATGGCTCTTAAATTATGGGAATATGGTGTAATAGCAAATCCTTCCACAATGATAAGATTGAGTTGCTTTAGGAAAATTAATGGGGAAATATATTTTCGGGGATATGGTTGGCTTTTTTATGTTTATTAATCAGATACCAGTAAACAAGATTGCACCAAGAATCATGGCAGACAAGCACCCATATAGGAGGGGAGAAGTAATCGAAGCCCCAGCTATTGTGGATCAAACAATCTGGTTGGAAGGAGCACAAGTAAACATAAGTGCACAACATCCAGAGTGTATGCCATATGCCTTGCCTCTATTACAAGTGTGGCAACAACATTGGGGAGACTGGACTATACGAAATAAGAGAGGTTTAGGGGAATATATCGTAGGTAGTATTGGTGCTGGAGTTTTAAACTCATTGGATATTGAGACGTTACAAGGGAAAATGTCAGCTTTGGGTAAGATTTTGGGGGCTATACAGACACGTGACACACGATTTTGGTGCATTACCGGAACAAGGAATAAGAAGTGTGGCACTCCAATTGAAACAAGCCCAAGCCTCGAAAACGTCTCTAAATGTAAATCTATTTGAGATTGACAATAAAACTGTACTAGCAATATGATGTGTACAGATGCAAACTTATGGGATACAATACATAGAGAGAATGGTTAATTTGTTAAGTAATGGGCAATGGCCTTTTGAATGGGTCAGAGATCCTCATATATGAAATCAACTAATTACAGGAAGGAAGAAATATAGGGAGTTTAAACTGGGATCAAGCCACTCTGAGGGGAGACTGGAAAGGCAGAATGCTGTTACACAACACAGGGAAGCAAAGAAAAGCAGCGATGGCCTGGGTGTTGCCAAAAATTATTAATGGAGAATTATGGCAAATAGAAATAAGTGGGACACACTTGATTCAAGAAGAAGGGGATTATAAATTAGTAGAATTAATGAAACATTGTGAATAGTGGGGACGAAGCAAATGGGTGTGCCCACAACTAACTTGGTCCCGAGAGGGATGTCATTTGAACCATTCAAGCGGACAATGTACCATGCAATATTGAGCTTCTAACTGATTTAGGCAATGAGTGTATTTGTGTTGTAACCACTGAAAAACATGTATTTGGGGGAAGTATGACAGAAAAAGGCCCAATTGAGTCATGGTAATGTTATGTAACAGAGGTCATTATTAATGGAATTATTTCCCAAGGTCCTCTATTTTTAAAAAGGGAAATTGTTTGGGAACCAAAAGATGCGGACTGGGCCTTTGATTTGGGGATAATGGGGAAAATTGATGGATGAAAGTGAAAAAATTGGGCAATATGCAAAAGATGTATCAAAGTCTGCTGAGCTGGGGAAAATAAACATTTTGATCCACAATGGTCAAATATTAAAATTTGGGAAAGAAGGAGAAGAATTGGTAATTTCTCATTGGTATGATGTTTTTAAAGGATAGTCTCCCAGGGTCACAGCTCTGCTAAATTTAATGCTACATCCTATTGTGATATTATTTGCATTAATGATTTTGTTAACCTTTATTATGCTATGTTTATACTGCCGAATAAGAAAGTGACAAGAAGTTTTGGAGCAGTGATATATAAAATTGAATTGCTTGCAAAATTATAAAGTGATACAATAATTAATGGGATTAATCATGTATCAAGAGGGGGGAATGTTGGGAGATAGATAGATAGATAGATAGATTGTGATTATATGTTATAAGTCACTGAGGCCTCGTATGAATGATGCGTGCTTGGTATGAATGCGTGCATTGCAAGTTAGCAACCAAAGCAAGGACTTAAGGTCAAGGACTATTGGAACTCTTTGTGCAAAAACAATCTTATGTTCTGAGCAAAATATGGAAAATCAGCAGAAAAGGAAATAACATCAGCTGGACTGATATAAATGGAGGAAATTGCACGCTTGGATCATGGCGGCCCACCCAGGATTGTCTCTTTGGAATTGTGTGGGTAGAAGGCCTAGTAAAAAAAGGCAAAAAACCAATGACGCGGCAAAATGGACTATACATTGGTGCCTATGATTTCTGCAGATCAGAGTTGTTTATCGATCCAGAGTCCCGTGTGGCTATAGATGTGGTTTTCGCTGGCTCCCCACATCTTATGATCTTATCCTGACGGAAGGAACCTTGACTGGCCATCGTGACCATTCTGACCTTTGGACTCTGGTATAGTATGTCTGGGGTGTGACTGTGGAGTGAGTAAGGTTTGTTTTGTAATCAATAAATAGCATTTAGAGTATTATATACTAACACTGTGTCCGGGATCTCTTTGCTCCCCATCCCGTAGGGAGACCTCTACTGTGGGTCTACCAGAGGGGGTTGCAGTACCACTACCCTTAATTCTGTGCTGCTGCTGGCGGCGGTGCTGCCATCAGAGCTGGGCGGCTGGAGAACAACTGCTGCCAGCCAGGGGCCCAGCTCTGAAGGCAGCGCCGCTGCCAGCAGAAGGAAGGATGGCCTGGTCCGGTGTTGCCACCCTTCTTTCTGTGCTGATGCCTGCAGAGCTGGGCCCTCAGTCAGCAGCCGCCACGCTCCGGCCGCCCAGCTCTGAAAGGAAGCAATGCAGAAGGAAGGGTGGCATGGTCGGGTGTTGCCAACCTTACTTCTGAGCTGCTGCTGGCAGGGTGCTGCCTTCAGAGCGGGGTGCCTGGCCAGCCGCTGCTGCTCTCCAGCCGCCCAG
This sequence comes from Natator depressus, assembly GCF_965152275.1. Lineage (NCBI taxonomy): Eukaryota > Metazoa > Chordata > Testudines > Cheloniidae > Natator > Natator depressus. The sequence continues at coordinate 19,344,917 of NC_134249.1, read as the reverse complement.
CTCTGAAAGCAGTACAGAAGTCAGGGTGGCAATACTGCGACCCCCCTAAAATAACCTTGTGACCCCCCCTGCAACTCCCTTTTGGGTCAGGATTCCCAATTTGAGAAAACTGGTCTCCCCCCGTGAAATCTGGTCTTTTTTGTGCTTTTAACCTATACTATACAGATTTCACGGGGGGAGACCAGATTTCATGGTCCATGACACATTTTTCATGGCCGTGAATTTGGTAGGGCCCTATGTATCTGTAAGGATTCAAAATCGAGTTTGGAAGAGATATAAACGCTTCGTCTGCTATAAACCTTCCCCATGACCAGGCTATTCTGTAACTGCCTGCTGTAGAGTTTCTTGCACCTTCGTCTGAAGCAGCTAGTCCTGGCCACTGTCGGAAACAGGATACTAGACTGGATGGACCATTGGTCTCCTATAGTATAGTGAGTCCTATGTTCTTATGTTTCTCACGCCAACCTCCCACTCAGTTCAGCTGAGTAAGGACTTTATAAGAGACAAACAGAGGATGTTTCAGGAATCAGTGAAGGGGTAAAGAAGAAGAGATGGAATTTATTTAATGTGAAATGAAGATAATATACCATTTTATGGTACCTGGAGGGTCCCTTTCGTTGTGTTAGAGAGTTTCTCATGAGCGGCTCCTTCTCAGGATATTAGATTCTAGCCCAGATTAACAGTGAGTAGGATACTTCATAACTTAATCGGAGGCATCCTGTGTATTTTAAAGCTCTGAATTATGGGACAAAACAAGCAAATTTCAAGATGAATAACACCTTCTTCCTCTCAGTGTAATCTAAAAGAGCAAAGATTGGCATGCATCCTTAAGCACCTGATAGCTCCCATGCAGAAAAGTACTTAAGCACCTGCTTAGTTTTAAGTGCTTCCCTGAAAGTGATGCTTTCGTGAATTGCAGCCTATATTAGGAAACCCAGTACAATGCAGCCCCATCTCCCAAGCTCTTCTTGAGAGACAGACACAAAATCCATTCCCTCACTGTGCTGACAAAAGGTCACAGACTTACAGCATGGGAGACTGATGGCCTTTATTCATCTTCCGAGCAGGTACAGCATGGGAAGCAGTGACACAATCTTCCTGCTCTGTCCCACCAATCTATTTCAGCCTGCCCAGGAGGGAAGGACAGTACATCTAGAGGAAGGGATGGTTTATAATAAATCATAATGGCCCATTTGGTCTTTAGTCCTTTGCTGAGATAGTCACATAGGTAGCAAATTAGATTTAGTGCCACTTGTGGTCGTGGCTTTTGCCCTGTGGTAAGCTAGCCACTAGGAACTGGACTGAGAACCAGCAAATCCATTTCACCCACTCTGTAGAAGAGTCTTCAAACATGTATGGCTTTTGGTTACTCACTACCCACTTGGGCTGGATCTGAACCAGCGTCGTACGGGTGGGAGACGGCATTCCCAGTCTTTCTTGTTCCTCGAGTTGAACATTATTGGATTTTGAAATTTTGATAACATTTCACACATTCAAAAAAGAAAAGCAAGCGGGAAAGTTTCCCCTTGTGCTTTTGACCAACTGTGGAGCTGGTTGAAATGTTTCTAATTTTAAAAAAAAAAGGGAAAAAAATTGAATTTTTTTTTCTCTCTGAAATTCCTTCCTTCCTTCCTTCCTTTCTTTTTTCTTTTTCTTTCCACTTCTAATGCACAATGGCAGCTGGCATGTAGTAGATCCACACTGACTATAAATGGACAGGGAAGAACATCTTACTGTTCCAGTGCCTATGGGAGAGATTGTGTGTCCCCCTGTAGGAATCCCGGTGCTTTATGTTGCATCCTTCTGGTATTAACAATGAAGAACATGCAATGATAATTGTCAAGGAAGATAACTGCTGTATATGTGGGCCATGGGACTCAGTGAAAAATTCTCTCTCTCTCACACACACACAGATGTAGTGGAGAAATATGCTGCCTGCGGTCTGAAATGTTGCAGGAACTGGTAGAAATAAATGTCACTCTCTAACCAGTGTAGCATTCATGAATTCTACTGTCAGCCACTGTGCTGTTCTCCAGCAACAACCGGTGTCACCACATGGAGCCTTTCCCGAGTAACGCAGACTCAAATAATTGAGCAGCACTGCCAGAAAAGATTTGAATAAAGGCAGCTGAGCGAACAGGCCTTTACAAGAGAAGCTTCTTTTATGCCGACAAACTCCCTGGGAAACTGGGTGGGCCACACACACACACTTCGGCTTTAGCTTTTTTAAATAATGCATCTCCAGAAAAAAAGAAGAGGTGGAGAGATGCATTCCTAGCCCAAGTTCACGTTGCTGTCCTGGAGACAAGGTTGAGTCACCACTCCCTGGAATATAGCACTTCTGGAGTGTGCTGGCCAGGGAAATAAAAGGGGGATCCAGCAGATCCAGAAAGAGGTGTATTGGCAAAGGTGAAGAGATAACCAGGACTGAAATCACGTAGAATACATCAGCTAAAGACTGAGAAGTACTCTATCTATCCAGGTACTCATATGCCCCCTCCCCTCAATCACCATAGTATCTCTCAGTGCATCGGAAACATGAACAAATTTACCTGCATGAATTAAAGAAAGTATAATCATCACCACTTCAGAGTCAGGAAAACTGAGATACAGACACATTAAGTGATTTGTCAAGGGCCACACAGGAAGTCTGTGGCAGGGCCAAGAATTGACCCTAGATCTCCTAATGCCTTAACCACAAAGCCATCCTTCCACATATGGTGGAGCTATGTGGGTATTAGGATCAGAATGTTATGGGGCAGCTCAAGGTATCCTTTTCACAAAAGTCTGCATTTATCCTTGCCACCAGGCATGTTCCTGAGCAGTAAATTCATCCATAATTTCTGTTTAAGGAAGAATCAAAGCCAACAAAGTGGAATAGAAATTGTTTACCATAAAAGTGATAGCATTTGACTATTTTAAAGCTAAATTCAAATGCATTCACTCTGACTCCAAAAAGGCTTTGCTCTGTGTATGTGGCCATATTTTTAACTGCAATTCTAGTCCATGTGTTTGAGTAACTAGAGCAAAGAGGATAGGATAGGGATATTTTTATCCTTTAGAGAATTCCTTTTTATACTCCATATTCAGGCCAAGGTCCATGCGCAACATTGTTTTCTCATCCAAAATTCATAAAGATGAAGACTCGGCACAAGCATTTGGTGAGCGGAGATGGAAGCTTCTGCATCCTAAAGTGGTTGCTGTTAAAAAAATCAACATGTACCCACACTGGTATCTTAGTGATTTGCTTTGAGGTATCTCTAAAAACAGCATCTAATTTTGCATTTGTGGGCACAAATGTCAGTAATGTCAAATGTCAGGAAGATCTAGATGTGTGATTTCCTGAGTGCATAAATCAGTTAATCAGCTTTGCTAGATATAACAAAACTCCTCTTGTGAGGTTTTCAAGATTACCAGCCCATAGCAAAAATAGTCCATATCATGATAGATAGACAGTATCTATCTATAATAGTATAAAACAGTTTGCTGACTTCAGAAAACACTTTGTCGAAAGGAAACCTCCTTTCTCCTTCTTAACAAACCACTAAATATGATGGGATGCAAAAATAAATGATGAATGAAAGGCCTTAATTAAATAGAAACCGAGAGGGAGTCAGGGCATTTTATTTTAATTCAGTCCTCTGACAGTACTTCATAAGCCTGAGGCCAATGTCTAACTCACAATTTGTAATGCAAATGAACTGCTACACTCTCAACCTTCAGCTCCCAACAAAGAGATGCAGAGTGGAAAGCTTCAGACCAAAGCCTCTAAGCAGGCAAATGGAATTATCTGCTTTGCAGAGAAGTGCTACAGCAAGCTATCTGCCTGCACTTCAAACACTAGTAAACAAGGCTTCACAACATGTGAGCTACCTCCTTCTTGCCCCGTCTTCAGTCTTTATGGACTGTGGTGTGATGGCTTCTGGCACAGAGTTTTCTGGTGCAGGGAGGTGATATGAGCAGGAGGGGAATTCATGCACTTGGGAGAAGATGCTCACATTGAGTTATGAGGAGCATGATGGTATAAAACCTGTGCTCGAGTCCTGCCAGAACACTCCAAGATGCCACTTTGGCAATCTTTTTGGGAGCCGTTCCTTCATCTTATGGCACTTCCGGTACATGCGTTCTGGCCCTTCTCAAGCATGGCACTCACCTGCTGTGCAAAACCAGACAGCATGGTCTAAAATCTGGAGAGATGGAGGGAAGGAGGAGAGAAGCAGTAGGAAAAGCGGGCTTTTCAATCTGACCTTTGCATTTAAAAATAAATACTTCTGTGTACTAAGGGCCTGATCTAAAGCCCACTGAAGTCAATATAAAGATTCCCGTTGATTTCAGTTGGCATTTGGATTAGGCACTGGATGCACAAGCTAACATCTGAGTGGGATTCTGTATCTGGAAGGTGGATGGGGGAAAGGCACATTAGTTACTTTAAAACACTTAGGAGCCTAAATCCCATTGACTTTTGATGGCAATTGCACATCTAAATTACTTAGCTGCTTTTTAAATCCCACCATAAATAAACAGTCTGTATAATCATCAGGGGCTAAAATAGAAACAAAGCCAGTTTTTTGCAGCTGAGAGGGTTAAGGCACAGAGAGAGAGAGAGAGAGAGCGCACAGGTGCTATTATGTTGAAGACCTGCCACTGCAAATATGCAAGGGACCTATTAAAATATCAGCAAAGTAGGCTTGCAAACTTGGTGTATCTCACAAATCTTTATTTCATTTTCTATCTATATCCCTATACATAACAGTAAAAGGAAAGAAAATATACTCCCCGAGTGGGGTTTCTCCTCCCCAAGTTTTTCCAATTCTAATAAAAAGGGCTAAGAGCTACATCCAAAGCTTTACTGCATTTAAGGCTGACATGAGAATCCGGAGAGGTAGCCCTTAAGCATTCATTTGTATTCAGTGGGAGACATTAGCGAGGCAAGCAAACGCAAGCTCAAAACTGAAGCTCCTGATTTCACAGTAGAAGACTTAAAAGAGCTACAGGCACAATGTCTTCAGAGGAAGTTTGAACTCATTCACGAGCATTTTAATAAGCCCCACTTTTGGGGTTATATAAGGATTTTTGTGTTCAGAGAAGAGATGCTTGGAGCTGAGACATCCTGTCCAAAGTTGAAATCGGAAGAGGATAACTTCACAGGAGACAGATGGTGACCACCAGAGTCTGCTCGACTGGATTGTGGAGTCATCCGGTTAGGTAGGGTCCCCATTTACAATTCCTCCATTATTCCTAGAACTCCTTCCAAAAAAAGGGAAAATAAGCAGAAACGGTGGTTTTGCAGGCCACTGTTCTCTAAAGCAAAAGGACGGATACAAGTGACCGTCGAAGTGACTCTGTAAGGAAAGAGATAGCAGCAGCAGGGCAAACACCCAGAGATACATGCAGCGTGTGGGCACCTTCTGTCAACCCAGGTAGGCAGCTACTTGTAAGTCTGTGACAGTGTCAGAAGAAGGGGAAACTTTAACCAAGAGGTAACACCAGTTCTGTTGCGTGTTCTCATGAGACTGTCACAGTGTTTCCAATCCAAGGCACTCAAAAATCATGAGACTGGCTTAAAAATCTTTGTTAAAAGATTACCTTAGGGGTTCTTTTTAAGAACATAAGAACAGCCAGACTGGGACAGACCAAAGGTCCATCTAGCCCGGTGTCCTGTCTTCCGACAGTGGCCAGTGCCAGGTGCCTCAGAGGGAATGAACAGAACAGGTAATCACCCAGTGATCCGTCCCATCACCCATACCCAGCGTCTGGCAAACAGAGGCTAGGGACACCATTCCTGCCCATCCTGGCTAATAGCCATTGATGGACCTATCCTCCATGAATTTATCTAGTTCTTTTTTGAACCCTGTTATAGTCTTGGCCTTCACAACATCCTCTGGCAAAGAGTTCCACAGATTGACTATGAATTGTGAGAAGAAATACTTCCTTTTGTTTGTTTTAAACCTGCTGCCTATTAATTTCATGTGGTGACCCCTAGTTCTTGTGTTATGAGAAGGAGTAAAGAATACTTCCTTATTTACTTTCTCCTCATTTATTTTTTATTTGCTTTCTGATTTTTGAGCTTTTAGCGTGTACTTGGACCACATTCTAAATCTCTCCTCTGCAATTATAAGGCCTAGAAACTGATGTTTTATTTTAAATGAAATCCTCAGGAGAATCTCATTTGTTCACATGACTCCAGGAGCTGGGGCTTTAAGAGATAAACCAAATTCACAAGACTCATGATATAATCATTAGAGCTGGAAACACCGTTGTCAAGCATATAATGTAAATGATGGATTCTCTGTAACTTGAAGTCTTCAAATCATTATTTGAGGACTTCACTAACTTGGTCAGAGGTTATGGATCTATTACAGGAGTGGGTGGGTGAGTAAAGTTTTGTAACCTGCAATGTACAAGAAGTCAGACTAGATGAGCATGATGGTCCTTTTTGGCCTTAAAAATCTATGAGTGTGTGAGCCTATTTATTAGATACAAGGAGCCAAGTTGACCATTGGTGTAAGCTGCCACAGCTGAATTGAACTTGGAGGAGTCTATGTCAGAGATGAATTCATCTCTATAGGCTCAAATAAACTTTCAAAGTTTGTGAATGATACCTTTTTAAAAATGATTCTGCGCCAAAAAGCTTACAGGCACTGGACTTGAATCCTGCAAAGACCGGAACACTTTGCTTAACTTCACACACTATGAGGAGTGCCATTGATTTTAAAAAAAGAAAAGGAGGACTTGTGGCACCTTAGAGACTAACAAATTTATTTGAGCATAAGCTTTTGTGAGCTACAGCTCACTTCATTGGATGCTGTAGCTCACAAAAGCTTATGCTCAAATAAATTGGTTAGTCTCTAAGGTGCCACAAGTCCTCCTTTTCTTTTTGCGAATACAGACTAACACGGCTGCTACTCTGAAACCATTGATTTTAAAGGGACTATGATATCCGTGTGTATAAACCTTTGCAGGGTTTGTGTCTAACTCAGACCAGCATGATATAGGTTCAAACACAGAAAGGGTGGATGTCATATATGCCACATTGTGGAGCAATCCTGTATTTCCTCTTCAAATGCCTTTGCATAGCAGGGCAAATTGTATGGTCTTTTCAATAGTGGCATTTACGTGGCTGCAGGAGGAACTAGGAGATTAGCACTGTCAGGAGGAGCACAGCTTACTGAGAGTTAGCGATCATCCCTCTAGTTATCTCCGACAGACAGACAGACAACTCCATACTCTATCTTTAATACAAATAGACTTATTAACAATGGCCCATGAAATCAATCCCGGAGAAGTGGGAGCATGGGACAAAGGATAAAACCAGCAAAACAATCTTGTATCTAGATTTCTTATCTTTGTAGATTTCTTTCCCCAGCTCTCAGCTGAAAGTCAGAACAGGTGAGAGCAAAGAGGAGATGAGACTTTCAGTATGAAACAAATCAGCTGATGAATTTTCTCCATGACATTCAAGAGATGAATCCTAAACTAATCATAAAAAGGCAGTGCCGGGGGATATCAATAAATCCATTTAATTAAGTGGTATGTTGGAAAATTAAATTATGATGAAAATTATAAATCCTTTCCCAGCAAATGGAGTTCAAGTCGTAAGGGAAACGGGACAGATTTCCTTTTATTTCATCTTTTCTTTTTTGCCCTGAAACAACAGCATTAAAACAATTAATTATTTGGAAACCAAATCCTTTGTCACCCTAAGATCCACCTTTTCCATTTGGCAGGACTGCACCTTACACTAACATGCTCTAGAACCTAGTGGAATGGTTTGGTCCAATCTCCCCATTTCATGAATCTAGGTACTTTGCTTTGAAATTATTCTCAGTGACTGAGGCTGTGTGTCCAGCTCCCATGAGATCTGGGTGCTTAACTCACTTTCACATTTTTGAAAATCCCTACCTTAGACCTTACGTTAAGGAATAAGGCCACCAGTGGTGCCAGCAACCAGAATAGCAACACTTATGCAAACCCCTAGTGTAGACAGGCAAAGGTGTTATTTACACCACTGGAACCTATTGCTGCTTGAACCCAGAGTAAGCTGAACCACTACAAGTGAGGGCTTTTCCTGTCTACACTAGGAGGGTGCATTGGTGAAGCTACATCCATGGCTGTAATTGGAGCAAATCATCAGGGTAGATAAGGCGTTTCACCTCGCTGTTAAGTGAAGAGAGAAACTTGTGAATCCACTTGAAAATCGTGGCTCCTACCTTTGGAACAGAACTAAAGCCATGTTCAGTTATGGCTCGAGCAAAACAAGATTGGTGGGCAGCTGTTGCTTGTTCATTTGATTCCCCTAGTCATCCTGAAAGGAGGCAAGACTTGCTTTCACACGAGAATCTCTACTTTTGCATGAAATACCCTTCCACTAAGTATCTGAATTTGACTCCTCCTGTTCACTGGAATGATTTGGTTGGAAAGAATCTCCGGCAAATAGATCCTATCACAACACACAGGGGGGAGATTAGAAGCTAGTTCATTATTTCTGCTCAGTGGTCTTTGTTTTTGCATCGTCTGGTGACCTGGAGTTTGACGGCTGTTCCTAGCATGTGATTTCTTGCAATGACAGACATTCCCATGGAACCAAGCTCAGGATGTTGCAAAGTCCCACACAGGACATGTGAACTGTGGCCAAAGAGGAATTTGCAGATAGAGCTTGCAAGATCTCAGGTTCATTCACCACATGAGCAGGTAAAAACGGTGTGGTGAAGAGGAATGTAGTGCTAGACTGACAACACTCTAGGAAGTGGGTTGTTGATAAGATGAGAAAGGCTGTGGCAGATGGATGAGTGAAACGAACTCACTCTGTGTAGGACATGGCTGAAGAAGGCCCAGCTTTGTATCTTTAGAGACAGGCCATCCAATACCTTGACAATAAGTGTTTTCTAAGCCTACAGATTCTTTTGCACAGTTTGCACTGTCAGTCTCATTCAATGCCTAGCAGACATGAGAGCAACACACAACTTGGTCCATCCAGCTGTCTCTGCTCAAGGGAGAAACCCAGGTCTAGAACAGAAAGGAGCATTACAGAGCTGAGCTGCATTGACAGAAGGGGAGGGTAGGAGGAGAAAGCTAATGGCACACTTTGCCTGCCAGCATTATCCAGGGGCATAAGTTCACCCACAACATTTTTGTTAAATAAAGGGAGGTGTGAGGCTGCAGCCAAGAGCAAGTCCAGGAGAACCATAGGTAATCTTAGCAGTAGCAAGGAAAGGTTAATGAATCAGATGCAACCTCCTCCTCAAAACTAATGCAAAATTGCTGTTCCTTTTGGAACAAGATACATGCATTAACAATCATTTTTGCTGCACAAATAGAACTGTTTATCTCTCTCTTTCACCCAGCTTGCTTCCTTCCTTGGGATGTCAAAGGAAATAAGGTTCCATGCCATTATGTTGCTGTTGATGTGGTGGGGTTTTTATGAGCCTGTTGATCACCTCTGGAAGGGGAAATAAATACTCTCAGCTACAGGGACCTTCAGAAAATCTTGTGTTGTTTCAATCAGCCTCTGCCAGCTCAAGAACTCAGAGCATTAGCTTTAGGTGTTGCTGAGCATTGCTGTGAACCTAACCCTAGTTTCAGGTCAAATAGGTCCACGTGTGAATGTGCAATGGCTGGTGATGGGACACTAGATGGGGACGGCTTTGAGCTTCTACAGAGAATTCTTTCCCAGGTATCTTGCTGGTGAGTCATGCCCACATGCTCAGGGTCTAACTGATCACCATATTTGGGGTCAGTTAGGAATTTTCCCCCAGGTCAGATTGGCAGAGACCCTGGGGGGGTTTCGCCTTCCTCTACAGAATGGGCACGGGACACTTGCAGGTTTAAATTAGTGTCAATGGTGGATTCTCTGTAACTTGAAGTCTTTAAACCATGATTTGAGGAGTTCAGTAACTCGGCCAGAGGCTATGGGCCTATTATAGGAGGGGGTGGGCGAGGTTCTGTGGCCTGCAATGTGCAGGAAGTCCCTTCTGGCCTTAAAATCTATGAGCCAATAAAAGAAGCCTTCACCCCATTTACCCCCATCTCTCCCACACACATGAACTGGAGCAGATGAACTGGCTCAAAATGGTTAAATAAGAGCTGTATAATAGATATTCCTCTTGACCTTCTGAATTCAAGAGACAACCAAGTGTGTGGCTGCTTAGTTTTCTGGTGCACAAAGTCACATACTTTGGCCAACAGGTAAATGTCTTTTATAGATGCTTGTCAGAGTCATGCTCACCATCATCTTTTTCTTTTTACAAGCACATTAAGAGGCCATTACAATGCAAACCCTTTTGGGTTCCTAGTGCATGTCTCTGGATTAACCTTCTCAAATCCCATTAAGCACAGTATATCTGGATGATTTTCAGAAGTAGCAGGCGAAAAACAAATAACTCAGCTCTGAAGTCTTTCCCTGTCTCAGAAATGACTTGTGGAGCCATTAATTTACTTGGCTGCAATCACAAAAAGTTGCAGAACACTGGGTCCTTTGCGCTGGGACATACAGTAAATTCACCTTGCGGCACCACCTACAAAATCCATCCCTACGAGCGTAACCCTTTCAATACCGCACAGCCCACAATCTCTTTCTTTGCAGTCCCTGGCAAGATGCAAAATCCTGTTTTAAGCCAGAGGAACACCAAGGCTAGAGAAAGGCTAGTGGAATATCCTGATGTTTACCTAGCCTTGCTTGAAACAGTAGTTGTAAATCTTCTGATGCAACTGGCTTGAAAAATGCCAATTTATGAAACATAACTTAGACCTGCAATAACACTATTGCCATTAATAATTTATATACGAGATGCCTTTAGAAAAGCCAGCGAGCTCATTGACTGGAAGGTGCAATTATTGTTTCATTAAAGATTGATTACATGTGTAGTCAGTCATTTGAATAATGGCTGTGCTGACTCTTGAAATTGAATGATAAACGAGGTATCGCCTACCGCTCTGAGTTGAAACAGGAGTTGACTCAGGACTGCTGGTGAGAAACAGCAGCATCCTTCTACCCCAAAAGGTCACCTGAAATATTAAAGAGCTGAAGATCAAGTGCCTGTGAATAAGGTCAGGCAGAGCATTATGGGTACGGGCCCAGAATTAATTGAATGATAATTATCTTACATTTATATACCGACTTTCATTACAGAAGGATCCCAAAGCACTACTCCAAAAGGATGATCCCACCCATTACTGAACTGCAACCACTTCTGTGGTCAAGCACAATAACTGGTTAACTGTCCCCAGCAGCACTACACAACAGCTAAAGAGAGTGAGAAAAGTAACGTACCCATGCAAAGTTGCAGAGGGAATTTGAGCAAGGCAGAATGGACTCATGCAAATGGGAATATCTCCAGGAATGGGTGTTAAACATTAGAAGGTGCTTTCGATGGTTATAAATAGGCTTGAGAGGATTAGATTTTTGTCAGTAAATGTCGATTTCACTGTACATATACAAACCAATGAAAAACAATTTCCAGCAATAATAAGTGAAATATACAGATATGCAAAGTAAGAAAAAAATGCCACTTGAGAACTTATTAGAGTTTGATTTAAGAATAGTGATTTTGTATATTTTGATATGCAATGTTGACCATTTTGTGTTTTAACAGTTATAAAGCAACCTTTTCAATCACAATGTCTCCTGTCATGAAATAACTATTGTCTTGACCTCCCCTCATAATTTGCCACAACTGTGAACATTTAAATTGATAGAAATTTTAAAAAATGCTTAAAAAATAAACATTGATCTTATCTGTTGAAATTATAAAAAAAAAAATAAAAAAAATCTAATTCTGCCAGATCTAGTGGTAAGCCATTGCTATGAGCAGACTGTCGCTCTGTTGGACTCTATAATAATTGATTGACCGTTCATTAATACCTCTATCAGTGGTTTATTTCCCCATTATAAACTTTACTATTAAGTGTGATTGAAAAACTAACACATAATCATTGCTTTCTCCAGCACCAGAGTTTTGCAATGGTCTCCCTCTTTCAAGTGACCTGTCTCTATAGTGATCATAGAATCATGGAAATGTAAGGATGTGAAGGCCTGCAAGAGGACATCTGTTTCAGCCCCCTACATGAAGGCAGGATTAAGTATGCCAGACCATCCCTGACAGGGGTTTATCTAACCTTCTAACCTGTTCTTACAAGTCTCTGTGATGGGGATTCCAAAAATCTCCAGAGATAACCTGATTCTAGTGCTTAACTAGCCTTATAGTTAGAAAGCTTTTCACAGAATCATAGAATATCAGGGTTGGAAGGGACATCAGGAGGTCATCTAGTCCAACCCCCTGCTCAAAGCAGGACCAATCCCCAACTAAATCATCCCAGCCAGGGCTTTGTCAAATAACCTTTTAAGGTCAAATAATGACCTTAAAAACTTCTAAGGAAGGAGATTCCACCATCTCCCTAGGTAATGCATTCCAGTGTTTCACCACCTTCCTAGTGAAAAAGTTTTTCCTAATATCCAACTTAAACCTCCCCCACTGCAACTTGAGACCATTACTCCTTGTTCTGTCATCAGTTACCACTGAGAACAGTCTAGATCCATCCTCTTTGGAACCCCCTTTCTGGTAGTTGAAAGCAGCTATCAAATCCCCCCTCATTCTTCTCTTCCACAGACTAAACAATCCCAGTTCCCTCAGCCTCTCCTCATAAGTCATGTGTTCCAGTCCCCTAATCATTTTTGTTGCCCTCCGCTGGACGTTTTCCAATTTTTCCACATCCTTCTTGTAGTGTGGGGCCCAAAACTGGACACAGTACTCCAGATGAGGCCTCACCAATGTTGAATACTATCCATCTTAAATCTCCCTTTCTTCAAACGGAGCCAATTACTTCTTGTCTTGTCCTCAAGTTAGATTGGCTGATATCCTGGGGGAGGGTGAGGGTGGGAAGGGTTTTACCTTCCTCTGCAGCATGGGGCATGGGACACTTGCAGGTTAAAACTAGAGGAAAATGGTAGATTGTCTGTAACTTGAAGTCTTTAAATCATGATTTGAGGACTTCAGTAACTCAGCCAGAGGTTAGGGGTCTATTATTGCAGCAAGTGGGTGAGAATCTGTGTCCTGCGATGTTTGCAGAAGGTCAAACTGGATGATCACGATGGGCCCTTCTGGCCTTAAAGTCTGTGAGACACAGAGAACAGTTGATCACCCTCATCTTTATAAACAACCTTTGACCTATTTGAAGACTGTTGTAATGTTCCCTTTCACCCTGCTCTTCCCTAGACTAAACATGCTCTCCCCTGGACTCTCTGCAATTTGCTATTATTCATTACTATTTATTATTTGTATTGTGCCCATTCTGCCCATTGTTCGGTAGCTGCTCAAGGTAAAAATTCACATTTCACTGTGATGGAATCAGTGTCAGAAAAGAAAGAAAGAATTCCACGGGCAATTTTTTTGCAATAAGGAGGGGATCACAAACAACATTTCTCAATAAAATAGATTTCTAGGGCTGGATTGTCAAAGAGCTGAACAACTGCAGATCCCACTGACTTCGACTGGAATTGTGCATCTATGAACATCCAGCTCTTTACGACCCAGCTTGTGCAAGCTATTGCTGAATGGAAAGTCACCGTTGGATTTCCCTACGCAGCCATTAGAATAGTTATTGGAGCAACTGGGGATGCTTGGAGAATGAAAGGCATTGTAAAGTGAGGCATTGTAAAGTCACACAGTCTAGTGGGTTGAGCTTGTGAATGGCAGTCTAGGGAATGAGAATTTGGGACTGGGTGTTAAATCCAGCCATGCCAGCGTTGTGTTGCATGGCCTTGGGCAAGTCATGTAAGTCATCCACAAAAGAAGAGGAATGTTTACTTACCTGTCTCCTAGGCGAGCTTTGCAGACGAATTAGTTCAGGTTCGCTCTGTGCTTTAGAAAACTGTCTATTGTGCAAAAAAAAAAAAAAAATCGAACAAATGTAGATGTATAACTTTAGATTCAGTAAGTTCCGTTATTGATTCAAAATTACTGTGAATGTGCTTGATTCTCGGCAGCCATGTAGGACTATTTACAGTTCTATCAAGGGAGTGCAAAATGGGTATAAAATCTTGCCGTTGTGATCTGGTTGTGTTTTTAGATGCGTTTTGCACAGATGTAAATGACAAGCCAAAGTGTAAGGGAGTGGAGATTTAGGCCCGTAATTATTTAATGTTCAGTTACTAAGCATCAGTTTACTAATATCTTTACTCAAGCTGAGTACCACCTTGCTCCACAAGTAGTGCCATTTATTTCACTGGTATTACTCTGTTCTCTCTTCAGAGCAGTGTGGCCTAATGGACAGAGCACTGTACTAGGACTCAGGAGATCTGGGTTCAATTTCCGACACTGGTCTGGGGGGGTATAGTTCAGTAGTTTGAGCATTGGCCTGCTAAACCCAGGGTTGTGGGTTCAAATCCTTGAGGGGGCCATTTGGGATCTGGGGCAAAAATTGGGGATTGGTCCTGCTTTGAGCAGGGGGTTGGACTAGATGACCTCCTGAGGTCCCTTCCAGCCCCTGGTATTCTATGATTCTATGACCTTGGGCAAGTCACTTCACTTCCCTGTGCCTCAGGTTCCCCATTAATGATACTGACCTCCTTGGTAGAGGACTTTGAAATGTACTGATGAAAAGTGCTGTACAAGACCTAGGTATTATGTTTTGTGAAGTAAAGTAATATTCAGCTTGAGTTAGATGACCATAAACTGGCTTTAAGTAATAGAATATGTAGTACAGTGATTACCATTAAAATGTCAGCAACAGTTACCACACCCTCATATCTGTGATACCATGGTATTGTCCTCCACACAGAATAGAAATACTGGTGTTATTTCTTAAGCTGTAGCATAGTAAATGTTGGTAAATATTAATGGCATCCACCCACATGTTAGATCCACCATACCAAGATCTTAACAAATCCAATTGAAATGTGTAATTAAAAGTATTTAGGATGCTTAAAGTGGATTAAATCATTCAATCCCAGCCTGGAAACAAGTGGCAGGAAAAACAATTCTTTCTCCTGCTGGTCCCACCTGAGCGTTGTGCCTCCCTTAAGAACAAGGCTGGAGTTTTATAGGGACCTAAATGAGTTAGGAACCCAACTCCCATTGGCTCCTTGTCCATCCTGGTTGCTTTCAGTGACAATTGGGTGCCTATCCTTTTTAGATGCCTTTGAAAATCCCAGCCTGGAATGATAACACAAGAAACATGGAATTACGTTTTCTGCAGTTGCACAAGCTGGTGATTCGCAGATAAAAAAAAATGTAGCTAGAACGTAAGGTAAATTTAATGTGAAAGGGTTGAGTGCAGTGAACCCAAGGGGATTTGAGATACAGATTTAAGTACTCAGTTTGCTTCAAAAAGCTGCCAGTAGCCACCCACACAACTCCTCCCCATCCTTCAGCCCTCAGATGCTCTTTCAAGAAAATATAAAAGAAAACCATCTCAGACATGTCACCTTAGAGACAAGAGAGATTCTTTATTAAAAAGATGGGTTTCAGTTCAGCCCAGTGCTCCAGATATTTCAACAAAACATCAGCTCCTTGAATATAAATGTAGAGTATTCCATAGGTTTCTGCATGACCAAGGATTTTGCTAATATGGAGCTGCTACGTCGCTGGTTGAAATGCAGGCCAGGCTTCACAATGACCAAAAGTTACTTTTGGAACTGGTAAAAATGGGATTTCCCTTTCCCCTCTCCCCAATTCTTTTTACTGATATTCAACATTTTAACAAATATTTTCCTCAAAAAATTGAAATTCAGAAAACTAGTCAACAGTTTACCTTGTTGCTGTGCATTGGGCCTTACGTAGGTGGCCTCTGTGGTAATGGCCAGTTCCCAGCCCATCAAACAGTGAAGGCACCATCACACTGGGAACTAAGTGGTGAACTCAGTTGAAAGGACTTGAATATGAATAGAAACTACCTCTGTTAAATGGACACTCTAGATCGGGACGGAGGCACCTTGGTTATCGGTATAGCTTGCTGCTCCAAGACTGTACCCAAGACCTGGTGTTGTCACTTATCCTGAAGAGCTTCTTGGGAGGATGCTGATGGGGAGACTGCAACAGGCATCTCAGTGAAAAGTAGCAGTCGGTAGAAACCCAGGATGAAGTGTAGGTGAAAACACGTTGAAATTGAAAAGGCCAGTGAAAAAATTGTCAAACTCCATTTAAAAAATGGCGCAAAGGGGAAGATTGCACTGTCACCGGCCATGCTGTATCTGATATCTGGGTATCGAGGCTACTAAATCCCTCAGGATCCTCAATACAGAACTTTTCACCAGCACTACAGAAGAGTGTTCCATTCATACACACAAAGTTTGCATTACAAGAGTTCCAGAAAAGAGGAATAGGTACAGTTTTGATAATAAGTGCCTTGATTAGCTTCATAATCAGTGTTCCCTTAGACTACAGTACTAAGCAGGCCCTTTTCCATCGAAGTCAATTAAATGGTTGGCATCCTCCTGAAGCCTAGCAATAAACAAGAGCTGTACATATCCATTAAACTTGCTTTTGTGGCTGCAGTCCATTTACCGTCAGGCTTTGGACCTGATTCGGATCTCACTTACACTGGATTTACACTAGCATCACAGCAATGACTTCAGTGAAATCGCTGTTCTTGATTTACAGCAGCATGGGATGAGAATTGAACCCCTTGGTACCAAATGGATAAAGCCAGATCCTTTCATTCTGATAGACCTGGGTATAATCCTTCTACATGATATATCCTTAAGGAATGAGGATGTGCTAAATAGCCAGTTCATATATATGTAGCAACTCTTCAAACACAAACTGATCCAAGCTTTAGAAAATGGCTAATAGAGGAAAAGGTGGGTCATGTTATTAAAAAAGTACTTCCTTTATCTTTTTTTTTTAAGGCTGGGATGGATTTCATAACCATTTAGGACCTGTGAAAGTGACAGGATAATAGCGCTTAGCAGGGCTGAGTATATTGACAGTAGGTGCTTTGCAAAATTACCCACACGCCCACGCAGAACCCCATGTTCTTCCGCTCCTGGACATCCACTTGCTTTATGTCTCATGCCTGATTTACTATCCTTCATTCTTCCAGGCATGGGCATTTCCTGCACAGAAACCACTTCCGGCTCTGCTGGATACTGCCAGTTGTTTTGGTGGTTTTGTAACCCGGAAAAGCATCCACATTGACACCACCAGCTTCTGCAGCAACGAGCCACATTTTTACCCAAGTCTTGAGCTGTGAAAGCTATATACGCTATGAAGTTCACCCCTGAGGTACAATCACAACTCCATGCACTGTTTATGCTCCATTGGAGCCCTGAAACTAGACTTCAAGTAGGACTTTTGAGGTGCAATAAGCTTTGTGCACAAGGGAGAAGTTTACGCTTTATGAATGTGCCCTTGAATATTTTTCTTTTAAGCCCCACTCCCAAAGTAATATGCAAGAAGACAGCCCTATAGAACTGCCAAATCCCCAGCACACAAGAAAAACAGGGCCCTTTCTTATTTGAAATGGGGCTTGGCTGAATCTTACTTAGTCTTGTAAAGAGATGTAATGTTCATGAGGTTGCAACCTGAATTCAACCTCTATGTTTTATCGGCTACAAAAAGCTTTATCGTCTTGTATACTCCTCTGTCATGAACATCACCCTCAAAAATAAACCTCTAGGACTGTGGCTTTCAACCTTTCCAGACTACTGTACCCCTTTCAGGAGTCTGACTTGTCTTGCGTGCCCCCAAGATTCACCTCACTTAAAAACTACTTGCTTACAAAATCAGACCTACAAATACAAAAGTGTCACAGCCACACTGTTACTGACAAATTGCTGACTTTCTCATTTTTACCATATAATTATAAATTAAATCAGTTGGAATATAAATATTTTACTTACATTTCAGTGTGTAGTACATAGAGCAGTATAAACAAGTCATTGTCTGTATGAAAATTTAGTTTGTACTGACTTTGCTAGTGGTTTTTATGTAGCCTGTGGTAAAACTAGGCAAATCTCTAGATGAGTTGATGTACCCCCTGGACCCCCTCTGCGTCCCCCTGGTTGCAAACCACGGCTCTAGGAAAGCCTACATCAACTGCACCTCTTTATTATTTACTTTCAAAAGAAAATAAGGTTCAATATACAAATAGTAGGAAGGAATGACAAATCCCACGCTCACTCTTTTTTCTGTAGCTAGCTAAATCTGTATATCTAACATTGCCATTATGTATATATAATACATAAAAAGAAAAGGAGTACTTGTGGCACCTTAGAGACTAACCAATTATTTGAGCATAAGCTTTCGTGAGCTACAGCTCACTTCATCGGATGCATACTGTGGAAACTGCAGAAGACATTATATACACAGAGACCATGAAACAATACCTCCTCCCACCCGACTCTCCTGCTGGTAATAGCTCATCCAAAGTGACCACTCTCCCTACAATGTGCATGATAATCAAGGTGGGCCATTTCCAGCACAAATCCAGGTTTTCTCACCCCCCCTCCCCCAAACTCACTCTCCTGCTGGTAATAGTTATTACCAGCAGGAGAGTGAGTTTCTGTGTGGGGGCGGGGGGGGGGTGAGAAAACCTGGATTTGTGCTGGAAATGGCCCACCTTGATTATCATGCACATTGTAGGGAGAGTGGTCACTTTGGATGAGCTATTACCAGCAGGAGAGTGAGTTTGTGTGTGTGGTTTTTTGAAAAAGGGGGGGGGGGTGAGAAAACCTGGATTTGTGCTGGATATGGCCCAACTTGATTATCATACACATTGTAAAGAGAGTGGTCACTTTGGATGAGCTATTACCAGCAGGAGAGTGAGTTTGTGTGTGGGGGGGGCGGAGGGTGAGAAAACCTGGATTTGTGCTGGAAATGGCCCAACTTGATTATCATACACATTGTAAGGAGAGTGATCACTTTAGATAAGCTATTACCAGCAGGAGAGTGGGGTGGGAGGAGGTATTGTTTCATGGTCTCTGTGTATATAATGTCTTCTGCAGTTTCCACAGTATGCATCCGATGAAGTGAGCTGTAGGTCACGAAAGCTCATGCTCAAATAAATTGGTTAGTCTCTAAGGTGCCACAAGTACTCCTTTTCTTTTTGCGAATACGGACTAACACGGCTGTTACTCTGAAACATATAATACATAGTTTTTCACCAGTGTGTATATATAAAATACTGTATATAAAAGGTTGGAGATGGATAGAATATGCATATCCATGGATCCAAGCATTCCTGATCTTTGGATCCGGATACAAATGTTGCAGACTTTTATAATGGGTCAAATCTAATACATGGATCCAAACACCACCAAACTTGTGGGAATCTGAAATCTGGAGCTGCAGCTGGATCCAAAAAGGTGCAGCTTGAGCTTATTTCTAATACACACAAACACAAAATCCAAAACCACACGGTGTCAGCCATGTGAAAGTATAAGGGGTTGTTCTCATAGTACATAGCCATTCTAGAGAAGACTCAGAAATATGCTGAGTAGTCGATAGGTATCACACTTCAATGGGTTTCCAGGAAATGTACTGACACAGCTGGAAGCCAGAGAAGAGTTGCTGAAGGTACCAGAACTATAAAGCTGAGTAGGGGTAGACCTCCAAAAAGGCATAGCTTTGGAAGCTGTAGATGACAGGGAAATACCAGCTAGCATACAAAAACAGAGGGACAGGAGGAAATCTGACACTCTAGCTTTATACATTGTTGATGGTATTTTCAAAGGAGACTAAGGGAGTTAGGCACAGGGTAACATTTTCAGAACCACCCAAGTGACATAGGGGCTTATATTCCATTGACTTTCAATGGGACGTAGGCTCCTCAGTCACTTGGGTGCTTTTGAAAGTGTGTATCCACAATTCCCAAATGGAAATTGGGTGCCTAACTCCCTTAGGGTCTTTGGAAAATACTAGCCTGTATCTGTAATGTATCTCACTCTCCTGAGCCAAACTACCGATGCAAAGAACCAACTGTGGAAGCAAAGAAACAAAATCCTGGACTTTTTGGTCCAGGAAGCTCAGCTGCAAGCTGTGTGCCTGTCATGCCTTTGGTGTGGCCCCTGGTTACAGCTTTCACCTTCCCTTAAAAGCAGCTGCAATGACTCAACTGTAACACATTATGGCAATCAGTGGAACTATAATGAACTCAATGAAAAGGTCAGCATGCCCATGTCTATTTAACATGGCCCTGAAGAAAGACCCAATGACTAATTACATCGGTGGGTGTCACAGTCAGGAATACTAATCTTTACAGCTCCACAGGCCTTCATTATCCATCCCTATGTGCATCTTCATGTGTGTGTGTTGGGGGGCGGAAAGGGGAAATAAGCCAGCTCCTGTTGATTCAAATTGGTTTAATTTTAGAGCCATGTTGCCTCCGAGATGCATTTCTAAAACAATGTGGACTGTTCTTCCAATATCCTTTCATCTGGAAAGGAGACCCTGTGAAAAAGAGGCTCTTTGGCTTTGCAGTGAATTTTGTTTAACCAAAACAGCTGGATTTCTCTTCTGAATATTTCTCAGTGCCAGTGCAACCCCAGGGTACTCAATGGGAATTAACGAGATCTAATCCAGAGCAGAATTCGGCCATTATGTAAACCTGATATGGTCATTAGGCAGTTGGAGGTATGGGAGCCACTCCAGCCAAGCATTTAAGCATGTGCGCAAAATCCTTTTTGATGGGACTTCTCAATGCTTAAAGTTAAGCCTGTGCTATAGGGCCAGGATCAAAGCCCACTGAAGTCAAGGGGCATTTTTCCATTGATTTCAATAAGTTTCTAATTGAGCCCATAAGCCTCGATTCAGGACAGCTCTTAAGCACATGATTAACTAGGTTTCAGTACCACTTCAGCTTCGCTGTAGGCATGCGCTTCAAGTAAATCAGGGCCTAAGTGCTTTGCTGGATTGCAGCCTCGTTGCACACCTTTTCCAGTATCGGGGTGAGAGATCTGATTCTTGTTTGTATCCTTCCACTTGCCTTTTTACTCTTCTCTGAACAGATGGTGATCAAGAACCAGGGAATTCAATTCTATAAGCACTGAAACCTTTTCAGTTTTGCATCCGGGATGGGAATTCTGAGTGAATTTCACCCTTGTGGAGATTAGCCTACATGCCACTTAGACTCCACTTGAACCCGCAAGGGCACACAGATTTTGTGCTGTCTAAATGCACAGGGATGACAGCTGGGAGAAAGAATTGAAACAGAACAATAGGAATGATAATGGAGAATTAGAACATTTTACTAGGTTTCAGAGTAGCGGCCGTGTTAGTCTGTATCCACAAAAAGAAAAGGAGGACTTGTGGCACCTTAGAGACTAACAAATTTATTTGAGCATAAGCTTTTGTGAGCTACAGCTCACTTCATCGGATCCATTTACTAGTTACCCAAAAAGCCACAATCAAGAAAAAAGGCTTCTGAGAATGATGAAGGAGCAGAAAGGAGACTAGGGAAAGAAGATTTCAGAGTAACAGCCGTGTTAGTCTGTATTCGCAAAAAGAAAAGGAGTACTTGTGGCACCTTAGAGACTAACCAATTTATTTGAGCATGAGCTTTCGTGAGCTACAGCTTGTCGTCGTTCTGATCTGGCGGGGTTTCCCGTCCACACTGCACCGCTGTGAACTGATGCACCTGTGGAG
Source organism: Natator depressus (assembly GCF_965152275.1). NCBI lineage: Eukaryota > Metazoa > Chordata > Testudines > Cheloniidae > Natator > Natator depressus. The sequence goes on along the minus strand of NC_134249.1, from coordinate 19,323,339 downwards.
CTGAGGGCACAGAAGAATCAAGGCCAAAGTGGGGGATTTTCCATCACTGGCAATTTTAAAATCAAAATTGGCTGTTTCTCTAAAAGGAAATGCTCTAATGCAACGAGGAATGATTTGGGGGAAGTTCTATGACCTGCATTACATAGGAGGTCTGACTGGATGAACCCAGTCGTCCCCTTCTGGCCTTGGAATATATGAGTCTAAGAGATAGGCCGAAGGAACTCCGTAGAGAGGGTTATGAAGATCAGTCAATCTCTATATGGGGCAATGGATCCAGCTTTTATGGGAACATCCCATGAAGTAGCACTCACAAATTAAACAACCTGTCAGGCTTCCTTCCAATCCTTTGGAAGTTTACATTATCTTTGAAACTGGAGAAACAGAGAGATCAAATACACCTCCAGAACCAACAGGTGTTGATGGAAGAGCAGCTTATTTCCAAGCCATTATGGAAAACCTCACGTGTCCATATGATCAGGCATGAAGCTGAAAGCAGAGTTATTTTAATCCTCTCTCCCCTCAAGAAGTGCACGAAACCTCTTGAAATGTACAGAATGCCTTATTGTGGAAATATATATAGCTATTTTCAAAGCAATGAAATAAATGAGTCAGCAGCATTTGAGTTCCGTAATGAGATTACCCCTTCAAGCAAAAGACTGAGCCGCAGTCAGTAGTTAGATTTTAAAATATCACCCCCAGAGCTGATGAGTTTTTCTTTTAAGGGAGATTTTTTAAAAAGCAAAGTAACTTCTGGAGTTTAATAAACATGGACAATAACCGATGGAGACAGATGAATTAGAGGCTATAAATCACAGGGGAGGCAGTTCTGATAGTATTGTACTAGGCGAGGAAAAACAACTAGATAACTTGGCAACCTTCTTATTTCCCCAGCAGTAATGAACAGGTCGATAAAGAACCTTGTAGCCTAGGCTAGACTAAGATGGGCTTCTTCGTTTTGGGGTTCTAAATTCTGCAGAAACAGTGACCGAGTCAACAGTTCTAAAAATCGAATCCCAGGAAGAGGAAGAGATGGTGTTGTGTTTAAGGCACAGGATTGGGACTCAGGTTCAATCACTGACTTTGTCACAGGTTTCAGAGTAGCAGCCGTGTCAGTCTGTATCCGCAAAAAGAAAAGGAGGACGTGTGGCACCTTAGAGACTAACAAATTTATTTGAGCATAAGCTTTTGTGAGCTACAGCTCACTTCATCGGACGCATTTACTAGTTACCCAAAGAGCCACAATCAAGAAAGAAGGCTACTGAGAATGATGAAGGAGCAGAAAGGAGACTAGGGAAAGAAGAGGTGCTTGGATGCGCCTTTCCCCTGTACCCTTTGCTAGTGTTTACATTTGTGCAAAGTGCAGGTGAAATGTCATCATTCTGATCTGATCTAACTTCCTGTAGACAAGTCACGGCGCCTCCCTGTGTCTTAGTTCCCCATCTGTAAAATGGAGAAAATAGCGCTTCTTTCTCTCTCCCTTAGTCTATTTTGTCTGCTTAAAGTGTAAGCTTTTGTGGGACAGTGATTGTCTTACTTTGTGTTGGCCCAGCATCTAGCACAGTGGGAACCCAATCTTGGTGAGGCCTCTAGATGCTGTTGGAATACAAATAAAAATGATAACAATGTTAAGTTGCATCTAAAAAATCAGTTTTATCTGATAAAATGCACAGCTACCTCAAGCAAATAGCTGAGCACCAAAAGCTGACTTGGCTGATACAGAGTAGACTTCTGGTTGCCCATTAGACCACTTTCCTACCCTGGATGTTAACCGTGCAAACACTCAGGCATATCAGTAACTTTTGGCAGGTGAGTAGCAATCCCAGTGAAGTCAATGCAGCTAGTCACATCCATAAAGCTAAACACGTGTATAAGTGATCGCAAGATCAGGGCTTTGAATTGTTTACCTTTGCCCAGTACATGGTTTGCTATAGGATACACAAGACTGACGCTCTATTTGTAAATGGCAAACTAAATATATATTCCAGGAGGTACTTTCTATTTTTCAGGTGCACTTTTACCATGTGGAGGAGCATTTTTGTCGCCTGCCCAAATAGATTTGAGTGAAAGAAAAGGAGATTAATGTACCTCTTTGCTTGGAATCAGCTTCCTCTCATAATTTATTAGTGTTTGTTCTTCTTATTTATCTTTGTTATAAATACCTCGGTAATTAATATCAGGGGATTATACTGTAGGCTTGGTTCAGATGAACTCAAAAGAAAATGTGTTTAAATAGAAATGTATCTTTTTAATGAACTGCACTTGAGTGCCAAGTTTCCTCTGTCTATACTTGCCTTGAAAAGTTGATGGGAGCGTGTTCGGAGTCCCTGCTGTCACAATGGTTTTTGATAATATTTCCAAACTTGGCCTGAGGTGGGATGTAGGTAATGCCTAGGCTCTGTGCTGGCCCTCCACACAGGGCTGAATGCCATCCATTGTCTTCTAATGGAGAGGTTCAAACTTGTGTTGCTGCCCCCGCCCTTCCCCTTCAGAGATTCATGTCCCACGCACGACCTCTTCCTTCTTCCCCTCTTTTCCTTCCCAGCCAGCCCTGCCCCCGCAAGCTCCCAGCTCGGCTCCCCCTTGACACCTTGGTCTCGCTCTCGCAGCCTGCAGCCCCCAACCAGCCTCCTCACCCTGTGGCTGAGCTGCAATCCCCTACCAGGCTGGGCCTGCTGACTCCACAGGCTGGTTCCAGCTGCTTATTCCACACGGCAGGTCCCCGCTCTGCAATCTGCTGCCATCAGCCCACCCGGGGCACATTCTGGGCAGGGTGTGAGGGGTGGGTCGGGGCAGTAACACGCATGGCAGCATTGGGCTCACTCTGCAACCCCTCCCCCTAAGGCCTCCCTTCGTGCGCTGGCTGCTGCCTCAGCTGCTCCTGATCCTTAGAAAGCAGCAAGGATGTGGGAATGTTCTACTTCAGGTCGGGGCCTCGCACCTCCCCTCCCCGATAACCTCATCGCCCCCCCTCCCCCCCACAGTTTGAACGCCTGTGTTCTAAGCCACCGCTGCTCTGTTGGTCACCGAGCAGGGCTCTCTAGCAGAACAGGAGGGTGGTCATTCCCTTTATAGCTAGATATTGAGCCAGCCACCTGGAGGTTTTGGTTCCTCTGGAAATGGAGGGATACAGAAGGTGGCACATAAGTAGGAGTCGCTTTGTGTCTCAAACCGGCTAAGCCTCCGAAACTGTGATCTCCCCTGGGTAAGAGGATCTCTGAATGATGCAGAGCCCCTGTTATGGCTCCTACACTCAAGGCTCCTTTACAGGCTGGAATAGCTTCTTGGGGTTATTGGCAGCAGAGGCACGTTGGAGCAGTTCTAGGCTCTCACCTTTAGCTTGCTGAAACCTCTGCCAGCAGATGAGACAGAAGCCATCACAGAGGGCATCTCTGAGCCCTCTCGTCAGCTCAGCAGCAGCTGAGGATATGCCGCATGATATTTAATTAAACACAAAACAAACTAGTTCTGGAAGTCTTTGGGGATGCTTTTAAGTGTCCACTTAACACAGTGGTGGGGTGTTGGGGGGGAAGGGAAGACTGCCCATCAGAGATGACCCTTAGCGTAAGTTTTCATTAACATGTTAATGAAGATTTTAATAAAGTGTTGACCTTTCTGCCTTCCTCTCAGCCCCCACCAACAAATTACATCTCCTCGTTTGGTCAATAATAAATGTTGCCCTGGGGCTATGCAATGCCTCCAGCCAATATCATCATAAGTTATAGCATAAGAAATCGGTTATGCTGAGAAACGCTTCTGCTTGCTGAAGGTGAAAATAAAATAAAATAAAATAAACAACCCAGCCACACAACAGAGCAGTATATTGGTCAGAGCCTCTAGTAAGCACAGAGCTCAAGTGACAACTCCCCTTAAAAGAGAGATGGGCTATTCTATTTGTTTAAAAGGGCATTTATTTATTTACTGTAGCGTAGATTGTGTTTCCCCATACGCAAACGTGACTGGACAAAAATTCAGCTGGAGATAGTAGACACCTCAGAAAGGCCCAAAAGGAAATATGACTGGCAGATGCTGCACACAGAATGAAGGTGTGGCAAAGCTCTTACTGGATGTCTCATTCATCTGAAAGTGGGTTTTTTCCCCTTCCCTCCTAACCTCTATTTATTGAGCAAGGCAGTCATTTTTTTATACTATGCTTCACAAAAAGCATTCCAGCTATCACCAGAGATGCACGTTAAGCCAACGAAGGGTTTTTTTTCACTCTCTGAGGAAATATCTCTGGATAAAATTGACTCCTCCAATCTTAAAACCTTTTTATTTCACACAGGCAGCTTCTCCGGTGTTTCCTGAAATGCAGTTGATATAGGCAGACACGATGCATTTTATTCGTGAGGATTATTATTGCAAGCTTTGAAATATCTGCCACTTAAAATATCAGCTGTGAGGCCCAAGTCAAATCCGCAGCAATGGACAGGACATGACAGTGATGAATTCAATAACAATGTTGACCCGATGGGTGTAGTAAACTCCCATAATGTCATTTCTTTCATTATGATTTATGAGACGGGGAGGGGGGACAGAACAAACTCCTGCATGTGTTATTCTAAATCAAGGTGCTAGGGTTCGCAAACATTGTTAATGCAACCCATTTGTATACTGAGACAGCGGTGAAATAGAAAATCATGAAGCACTTTGTACGGCCTTTAAAAATTGTCATCATGAATATTTACCAACCCAGGCATAAAAACTACTTACTCACCAGCCCTTTCCCATAGTTGTTAGTACTAATGAAAAATCTAATGATATTTTACTTGCCTGTCAACAGAAATTATTTACCCAGGTTGAGTAGAAATTTGCAAGGTTGCGTTTCTTGGATAACTGGTTGTGAGGGCAATTGGCTGATTGTAGTTTAATGATAGATGGATTTCAAAGGACTTATCGATATAGCAAACATCCCAGAAATCGGATGATGACCTGCAGTCTTTGGATGAGAAATCTCACAAGGAGGCAAAAGGGCTATAGGTAGTTTGTCATGTCTCTAGAGATAGCTGCCTTACCTGAAGAGAGAGTCAGGATCACAACGGGGCGGTCTGGCTTTATGGTCAGAGCCATGGGGGTGGCTAGGTTTGGAGGTCAGAGCGAAGCTGGAGTCAAGAATCAAGGCCCAGGACCCACAGAGGTGTAGCCAACAGCAGAACCAAGGGTCAGAGCAAGGAATCAGAAGCCAAATACCTGAGCCAATGGGCTAGCCAGTGACTTGGTTGGGAAGTGGAGCCGCTCGGGGGTCGGAGGCGAGGGGGTCAGGGATGAGGTAGGGCAGGAACTGAAACAGGCACAAGAGCCGGCCACGCAGGAGTAAGAGCAGGCCTGGACTGGATGGGAGCAAGGCCCAGGAGGCAGGAGCAAGCGCAGCTCTGGCACGGAGTTGAGCAAGCTCTGGCTGCTGCTGGGTCAAGCAGTAGCTCCATTCCCTGCCATTGAGGAAGTGCCGTCCACCAGGCAGCCCCCGCCGAGGTCAGCTGTGCCCAGCATGTTGTTTGGAGACTGACCCTGCTGCAGCTGCTCCCTGACAGTGAGAGGCGCTGCAAGGAGGCCCAAGAACACCGCGGCCTGAGACCCCATGCTGGGTTGTTTGTCAATTCATTTTATGCTTACGCTCAGCCATTTTCGTTTCCCATTGTTCACACCAGCCTCTAGCTCTCAGGAGTCAGACCTGAAAGAGACCTAGCTGACCGAGGGTGCTGAACCAATTGTTTCCCTCCACTAGTTACCAGGTCCATTACGTCGGTCGTGTCCAAAGGGCTTAGGAAGGTATATTTGAGGCAGGATCCATCACAGCCAACAGAAATGGTTCTTTGCACAGGACAAAATGCCCAGGCTGCTTATCCATCCTTTGTTAATTACAATGGGGAGAATGACATGTTGAGAACTACTGATGAAAAGCACTATATAAGAGCTGGTATTAGTATTAGTAATTATAGCCATGTCCGAGAGACACGAAGGGGCAGCCTCTTGTTTGAGCTAAATGGGTTCTGGGCACCACATGGGCAAAACATCTTGGTTAAAAAAAAAAAATCTGTATACCTCTGTAGGCACCTATACCACAGCTGTCACAGCTGGACTTCTTGGGAAACCTTCACCTTGTTGAATATAGATCCATGAGGCAATTCCACCTCTAGGCCTTCTGGTTTCAGAACCCTGGATTTGAAAAATGAGGACAGCAGTAAAAGTTCTGTCATGGAAAGGAAAGGAGCAGATGAAGAAGTGAAGACATGACTAGCTTCCCAACGTTAACAATTACCGTGACCATTCTAGTCCCAGTACCGCCCCATGCATCACCCACCCTTGACGCATAACAATGTGTAAAGACGTTACAGATTTTGTTGGGTTCAACCCTTGAGGGTTCTGGTCCAATGAACGTTGGCAGATCACTCTGAGGAGACTCTCATTAAGGTCTTACACGTTGATGTGGGCAGATTTACCAGAAAACTAACAAGAATGCGTCTTGGATTTAGGTTATGGGAGAAGTTCTTCCCCTCTACCCCACCTACTCTATCTCCTTGAATTAAAAGGTTGAGTTATGAATGATCAGAGCTTTGCCAGTAACAGAGGTAAGGAAGGGGAGGGAGTGTGTGTATAAAACTCTAGCGTGAGCATAGAGCACATTATTCTTATGGAAATAAAAACAAAGGGCCCCATCATCATCTGGTGTAATGGGACATAGCTCCACTGAAGGCTATTGAGCATCGTCAGTTGACAGCAGCTGAGGATCTGACTAAGACATCGGTGTTTTGTATAGTTGAGAAAACATTTTTGTCTGATTCTGCCTATTTAACATATCATCTATAAATCCAATCAGTGAAAGATGGCAATGTTCAATTATTTATTTTTCACAGATGGTTGAAAAATTTCCATCAAAACATTTTAAAACAAAACAGAAAATGATGCTTTCTTTAACATGAAATGGACACCTTTGCCAAAAAATATTCTGTTCTCACCAAAGGTTTTCAAGTTTTGGACGAAAACCTGAAAACTGAAAAATTTGCTGTTTTATAAAAAAAAAATAAAAAATCCCAGGCTTAGGGTGCCATGTAGACATACCCTTAGGCACTACTGTAATAGAAATAATAAATAACAATTGCAACTATAATAGGAAATCATTTCCCTGCATTAGGTATATTTTCTGTACTAATTAGAACTGAACAAATAATTCAACAACTAATAATTTATTCAACATTTGACACTCTTTGGCTGAGAACAAATGGACAGCAGTGCCAGTTTATTGTGTGAAATGACCTCTGCATAAGGTCTATGTCTGTCCTTGTGCAAATGGGTTGGGGCTCTGGCTTTTGCCCCATTCAGTGATAGGTTTTGAACCCTATCCTGAGCCTGGGGAGACACTGCTTGTTTGTTACTGCTGGTATTTCCATTTAAATTGTACATCCCTCACTGTGTACCACTTAAACAAGATTCTTTCCTCCAGCAAAAGGCAGCAAACTGTAGGGGAAAAAAATGTCAGGAAAGGGGGAAAAAAAAACAAAACTGGATGAATGTCTGTAATAAAACATCTAGAACTTAATAAGGCTCTGGGTAAACCAGGATTACACACCCAGCAGCTGCAAACTCCTTTCTCTCTCCTCCAATCCTGCTAGGTCTCTGGAGAATGAAAACAAAAGAAAACATTTTGAACTTTAAAAATAAATATAAATGCCCCAGTGGAAAGATGGGCAAGCCGGGTGGATTAGCTGCAGCCACACAGTTTAATTGGGTAATGATGCTATGGGACAGATATTTCAGGTGGATCGTTTGGCCTTAATTGTCTCTTGCACCAGAAACTAAAGTAAGATATAGCCAGAGGCAGTAGCAAGAGCTGCAGAGTGTTGAGAAGATGCATTTTAACAGGTGACTGCTTTCTTTATTGTCTTGCTTTATTCAGACTCTTTCTTCTGCAGCCAGGCATGGGCAAGCTCTCCACACAAGCAAGACATGGATAAATCTCACCTCCCAGGGGGCCAAGCAGCTGTTGGGCTCTTGAGTGACCCCTGGTGGCCAGGCAGCTTGGTTCTAATCGAGTTAGAAGGGCCTTCTTCAGCCCCTTACTTATAACTAGAGCTGGCTGACATTTTGCAAAAATTGAAATTTTGATTACATTTATTAGCAACATTTAAAATCTCAGCAAGAAAAAATCAGGGGGATAAACTGCAAATTTTCCTCCCCGCACAGCCCTTCAAGCCCCATTTCTCAACCAGCTCTATTTAAAACTCCCTCAGAAGGACCCTGTACAGTGAAGTGTGGCTACCCTCAACTCCCATTTGAGTTCCAACAAGCCAGTGGCAGCTGAGGGAAGTAAGCAGCATCTTGCAGGGTCAAATGCTAAGAAAATCCTCAGCTCAGGTCCTGCCACATCTAGCTGTCCCTGCCCAGACCCTGCCCTGCATCTCTAGTTAACATGATGACCTGGGTGTGCTGTTCTGCCCTATCAGGTCCCATCTGCCATGGAGGCTTGAACTATAGGGAGAAGGTCCGAGTATAGCGTCTGCAAAATAAAGGCTTCTCTGTATACAATTAAAAACAAAACCACCATTTCCCCATCACCGCACAGAGTAGAAAATATGGACAACTAACCACATCAAATCTCACAGAAAGCAGAAACGAACGTGGCTCTGCCCTGAAAACCCCCCACCAACACACTCAAAAGCTGCCTCTGTTGGAAAGAGGTGAGTGAGACTGTCAGCATAGCATAGGCTGAGCTGACTTACAATGGGATCCAGGCATGCTGGGACATATAGCAAAGAAGAAATACAGGGGACGGCAAGCTGCTTTTATGTTGTTACTAATGTGCTGAGTCGCACCTCCTTGCCTGCTTATTTCGCTCATTGCCAGTCAGCACATAATCCAAACGGCAGTCTCTTTTTTGCCATTTGCAGGGTCACCTTTAAGTCTCAATCACAGGTGCGAAGTAATCAGTCCCATATTGTACGTTGGCAGTTGCTACGGGGGAAGAAATGATTAATTTATCACCCATTCCAAGAGCTGGAGAGAGAGAGAAAAAAGGAAAAGAAAAAAAAATCATTCTGCCTTAGCCATGTGAGAACATTATTTACAGCCCAGAACTTTCACAACTATTTGAGTGCAAAACAGTATGTGCTCTATTTACAGCATTTTGTCCTGATGGCAAGGAAAAGGCATTTGTGGAAAAGAAAAAAAAAAACCAAACCAAACCTCTGCACGTTTCTACTAGCTGTGAGATGGCAAGTGGGTTTTAATTCCACAGGTGCCAAACAAATTACAGGATGTAAGCAAGGAGAGTAAATACAGTCTATTCACAGACCAACGCAACTTGACTCTCCCCCCTCTTTTAATAAAGTTGTATTGATTTTTACAGAAGAGCAAATAGAAGGATCCAGGCTGTGAACAAATTATTACACATTTGTTTCTGCTTGCCTGGGAGAAAAAGGAAATGATACACAACTGAACATACCACACATAGAGTGAGGCATAAACCAGAGCTGATCACTAGGACTCGCGTCTAAGCACTGAAGCCACCTACTTCCAAAAAAACTTGGACCAAAAACCTCAGGTCAAATCCAAACATCCCTGATGCCTCTTGGAACCATTCCTAGTAACAAGGATTGTCTTTTTTCTTATCAGTAAGGTTTGGGGTAGCAGACTCTGCAGCAGTGTTGGGAGACCTGGGTATGATAGTCTGGGCTTTGCCAATGACCTATTCTGACACCTTGGGCAAGTCCCTTCTGTTCCTTGTGCATCAGTTTCCCCATATGTACAGGATATGGAGGTAACAGGATGTTGCAATGATTAGGACATTAGGCTGGGACTTGGGAGACCTGGGCTCAGTGTCTTGATCTGCCAGAGAATTCCTCTATGAGCTTGGACAAGTCATTGAGCCTCTCTGCGGCCCAATTTCCCCATCTGTGTAAGGGGGATAGTAGCTCTGTCCTACCTCAGAAGGTATTATAAGGGCGAATGCATTAAAAACTGTGAGATGCTATGGTGATGGGGGATATATAAGGTTGTCTTTTTAAAGCACTTTGTGATCGATGGATGAAAAGTGAATTAATTATTATTATTACAAAAGTGAATGATTATTTATTAGTTTCCAATTTGTAATAAATATCTGAGACCAAGTGCCTTAGCGTACGCCACATTAATACTAAGAGAGTTCGTAAATACATTGCACTTTTCATCTGAGGGCCGACAAACACTTTACAAACATTAGCTTAATTAGGCCGCACAGCATCTGGTGGGGTGTGTTCATCTGCAGAGGTTTTGCCAAGGATTATACATTAAATGGGAACTGCAGCTGGGAAAATGGATAGGGTATGAAGCATGGAGATACGGCTTGCATGCCCCTCTCATAGATAATAACATGTCCAGTGCTCTGCCTGTTCAAAGCACTGCACAGACACTAATTAATCCTCACAATGCCCCTGTGTGGTAGGTAGGTTGTATTATCCCTATTTTGCAGATCAGGAAGAAGCAGAGAGAAAAGGTGACATTCGTACGGCCATACAACAAAGCAGTAACAGAGCTGGGATTAGAACCCAGGGCTTTCAGACTCCCAGCCTTGTGGTCACCTGGCTGTGGGTGGAATTCAGAGGCTAAATATAGGCCCAGTCCTGCTAACACCGATGTATGCAAGTAACTTTACTCACAAGCGTACTTCCTTTCAAATCAACGAGACTATTCATGTGGGTACAATGGCTCATCTGGTAAGTATTTGGAGGGTCAGGCTGTCTGTTTGAAAAATCTTTCCAGCTGTACTGAAATCCCTTCTGAACATGCCAGTTTCCTCCAGCATGTGTCATCCTCGCACATCACCAAGAAAGAATCGGCTAATTGGGGAATGATGCATTCTGGACCTACTTAGGGCTGAAGTCAATGGGAGTCTTGCTGCTGGCTTCCCTGGGCTTTGGAGCTGGCAAACTCAGTTGATCAGTGAATGGTCACATAGAGCCAGACAAAAACAGAAAGAAAGGTTAGTTTGGAAGGATTTGTATTCTGCCTGCCCCACACCCTAGACTGGTGAGTGGAAGAATTCAGTGCAATTCCTGTGCTTGTTTCAATTTCCATTTTCCCAAAGGATTAAAGGAAAACAGAAAGGAAGAAAAAAAGAGTGAAATATAAAAGAAAGGTGAGCGATACCAGAACGGAGTGCCAAGGTATTATCACATTATCCCAGGGAAACTGCTGCTCTGTGCCTGGACCAGACACGATCCACCCATTCGCTTGTTACATTCATTTCTCTTCCAACAACGTTGCAGGAATTTGTTTCTGCCCTATCTTCCCATCCTGACCAGCAGCACAAGAAACTGTTGTGCGGTTTTAACCAGTAAACACAAACTGGGCAGAAGACAGAGGAAGAAAAGCATCAGAAAACATTGTCCCTAATGGAAAAATGATGTATGCAAATCCAGTGGCTGGAGACAGTTGGTCTGAAAGATGCCATAAATTGCACATGCCTTTTTGTGTGCGCGTATGTTGTAATGGGATGGTAGTTCAGAGAGTGCTTCATCGTGGCCATTTCTCAGCTGGTAATGCAGCATGGCCCTTTTACAGGGGGGTTCCTGTGGAGTAAGCTCCTTCCTCACATGCAGAGGTGAATGGGCTGCAAGGTATGAAACAAATGTAGCAGCACAAATGCTGATAGAAAACCAATGAACTTGGAATATAGAAGCCAGGAGGGCCAGAGATGACAGAAGCCATTTGGCACTAAACTGCATTTTGTGAGTCTTCTTTCAGCACGGCTTTCTTTCTTCCTGAAAACATGTAGAGGCATTCAGGACTCAGAGGTGAGTTTTCTTCACTTCTCGGCCATCTGAAAAGACCGTGCCTTTAGGCTTTCTTGGGACTTTATCTCCTGGCACTACCATCATGGACAATAGCAGAGGAGGGTAAAGGAAAGAGTCAGGGCTCAAGAACTGCAGCTGGTTTAACTTAATAGACACACAGCTGACATAAAGACAAAGAACAAACAATGAAACATATATATCTAGAGGCACTCTACTGCATTACAGGGCTTCAGTCAATAACACCGGGCAAATGAGCTACTCTCACCCCTTGAGAAGCTTGTGCACCCTTGAGGGAGGCACTGTATATTTATTATCCCTGCTTTACTGTTGGAGAAACTGAGGCACAGAGGTTAAAGGACTTGCCCAAGGTCACTTGGTACCAAAGATGAGGCTGGGGTACAGTGCAGCCTTGCATTTTGACCCTTCACCTTTAGGGACTTGCCGTCATGTTTCAGGCTGGGTGACAATTAGCATGAGTTTGGACTGGATTCCCATTGGTTTTTTCTTCCATACCAGTGTAGCTCCATTGACTTCCATGCGATTACTCCTGATTTACCCCAGTGTAAGTGAGATCAGAATTGTGCCCTTCATCTTTAGTGAACGACTAGAACATTTGGCAAGGTGGGCAATTTCTATTTGGAAGAAACCGCTCTCTGGAGTAGCTGAGAGGTTGCAAGTCATCGTGAGTATAGTGGCAGGGAAAAGAAGTGTGTCCATGTAGTGTTTAGCTCTGATTAATCCCTTATCGTTCCCAGGCACTGACATTCCTCCCATTACAAAAGAAAAGCCTGATGCTCCACTTGTTAGTTACATTCATTTCACCTGGTGTAACACCACTGAAAGCACGGCAGCTACATAGGCATAAAAATGGTGTAACGGAGCAATGCTGTATGAAATCACAGTCCGTATTAAAACAGGAGATGCTTGTTAAAGAAAACAGCTACATCCACAGCAGAAACAAAGAGGTTTTCACACAGCTTGAGTATCGGTTTTGTCTCCTTTGTTTGACAGGCATTGCCTGGAACTCAATATAGCACAGAGAATTCAGTGGCTGAATAATATACCTCAAGGTAAGGTCATACTTGGAGTTGAGACTTGGGCACCATATATTTTAGCCCATCTATTTAGCATACACATTAGCTACATATAGAAATATAAACCCCAATTTTCATAACTGCACCGGGGCGATCGTTCAGGGCAATTCATGCATGTGTGCACGCAATCACAGCAGATACATGTGCAAATGCCCAAATGGATGCCTAACTGCACATTTGCGAACGCTTTTATTCCCACTACACAGGCCATCGCAATAACTGCACGTACAAATGCTGAACACACACTTTTGTGCATTCAATTTATGCCGTATAGCCTTTGCCATCCGAGAAGTCTAATTGAATAGCTTCCAGGCAGCTACTGCATTAGGAATGCCAAGTTCAAATACATTGGCTTTTACCCTGAACAACATTTATATTCTCAAGTGATAATAGACTGATTAGCAGCTGCATTCTACAAAAGGCACTTACAGCCGGTCTACAGCATGCTACAGTGGTTTCACGTCACTGAGCAGACAGAGGTCTGTAGAAGAAGCAACCGAAATGCAGACGGGGAAAGAAGAACGTACATACTCACATACAATTTAATTCTGCTCAATGCGTCTTCCTGTAGGAACTCATAGCACAGATTAATTTTACACATTGCGCCTGTACAGCTATGCCCTTCAGCAAGGTTAATCTTTGCCCATTGCAAGTCTGAAAATTAAATCCAGCATGGTGTACAAACTTCCTGTGTAGTTTGATTCAATTTCTTTCATTCACGACCAAAATGATATATGCACATCAAACTCACAAGCGCTTCCTCTCAGAGCAGATAATTTATTAATAGAAGCTTCCCTGTTCCCTCCTCTCTCTCTCCTGCTGTCGTGTAGTTTAATTAATGTTTCAAGTCTGGCAGCTTTTTGATTTCCATTTCGGGAAGGCCTCTGATCAGCCAGTTTGACAGAAAATCTGGAAATGCGTCTAGATTTTCTGATTCCTGCACTTAAACATTCCAAGAAATCAGGAGGTTTTAGATCCCGGCCTTTAGGGACAGGACAAAGAAAGGATGGTTCACTGATTAGCACCCAGAAAACATGGGTTCAAATACCTGCTCTGCTACAGACTTTCTGTGTGACCTTGGTCAAATCATGTTGCCTTCCCTGTGCCTGGATCCCCATGGGGATAATAGCACTGTTCTACCTCGTAGAGAGTTTGTGAGGTGCTCAGATACTATTGTGTTGGGTGGGGCAGAGAAATACCTTAATTAGAAATTAATGTGAAGAAACAGGAGACAGCTGCAAGTTCAGGTCCAGACCTCTCTTCCCCATTGTCTAAGGAGCTTTAGAGCTGGGGCTTGGGGTTGGTAGCCCAGACCCATTTCTAGTAACAACAGCAACTTGATTTTTAACCCCACCAGAATCTATGTAATCCAACATCAGCAACATTTTTAAAAAGTTTTCTAAAGGGGATGAGTGAATTAGGTTGTATTTAAAAAAAAAAACAAAAGCATTCACTTTTTTGGTTAAAAGTATTACGAGTGAAATTATTATTTAAAAAATGGAATAAGTTTTAGAAGGGATCAGAATCCCCATGCTCCAGGGCACCAACCAGCCTCTAACTAATGAGGGTCAGGAAGAAACTTTCTCTGAGGGCAGGTTATCCCAGAGCCACCTTCCCTAGGGTTTCCTGCAACTTTCTTTCAAACAGCTGATACAGGCCACCGTGGGAGACCAGATAGTGAACTAGATGGACCGCAGGTCTGATCCAGTCTTGCAATTCCTAAATTCCTATATCCCTATTTGTCATTTTTGTCCACCTTTGCCCCGCCTGCTTTCAAGCAGGAGCTGCAGTAACAAAGTCCCATCGGACGGGCTGTATTTTTGATACATCCAGCCCATTTAGAAGAAGAATGTACCAAAACCCACACCTAAAATCTCTCCTCACAAGATTCCCCCATTTAATTGTGCAGGCCCAGAGAACGGGGTAGTTTGGAGATGGTTTGGTTGTAAAAGCCAAAGCTCCAGCAGCAAATATTTTCGTGGCTCCCTCGTTGCTAGGTTTTAAAAGGATGTTGTAAGTATCAAGCGGATGAATGACTTCATGGTTGAGGCATCGGACCTGGACTAAGGAAAAGCAGAGTTCTATTCCTGGCTCTGCCGTGGACGCCCTGTGTGACCTCACCAAATCTTCCCAGGCCTCAGTTCCCTACATGTAAAGTAGAAAAAATAATCCTTCCTTTGTCTGTCTTGTTTATTGCAATTGTAAGCTCTCTGGGGCAGGGACCATCTCCCACTCTACGTCAGTACAGCACGTGGTATAATGGCGCCTTCTTCCTGGTTAGGGCCTCCGAGTGCTACCGCAATAGAAATGATACATAGCAGAGGCCCCCAGAAACAGGGACAGTGTAATCAAGGTCAGGCAGCCAGGATTAAACGGTCGTAGCTCCACTGAAGGCCATGTACCTCAGCTGAGGATTTGCCTTCTAGACTGCCGAAGCTTTTGGCGCAGGAGATTGTTTAAATAAGGAAGGATGCTATATATGGCTACGATTTCACAAAACTCAGCGAAGCTATGTAAAACCCAAGCTTTCCATCTATGTATATATACTCCAGGGGATTTCTTGAGCCAGCTTTTCCCATGTCTAGCAGCCAGTCCACTCCAGTAGCTTTGTTCATCTGTTACTCTTTCATTTGACTGGCTCAAAGCCTTTAGCTCCCATCACGCTTTTCTGTCTGGGAGCATGCTATGACATGGCAGCTGTTAGCCTCAAACTAGCCCTTTCTAGTAGATCCATGGGCTCGCTCAGCAGTATGAAGGCAGCTGCAAGGATCAAGCAAGAACGGAATCTAATGAGTCTGGTGCCAGGCTTCCTCTGTTCTTCCCTTCAGGACTGGCCAGCAGCAGGTCTGTAGAACAGAAACAAAACTGCCCTTGTTGCATTTGCTGGAGTGAATTTCGTGTCTCATATCTACTATTATCCTGTCCCCTTTAAGCTAGTCTGTTGTGGTATCTGCTCCCTGATGCCTTTTGGCTGCCACTGCACACAGCCTATTAATTTTACAGGCAATTCCTCTCTGATAAGCTTATTTCACCCATCCTCCTGGCCCTCCTTCGTCATCTTTTTTTATCAACAAAGTTTCCTTCCTGGTGTTTCTTCCATTCAGCCCATGCTGTGCTCCCATAAAAGGCCCTATTACTATTAACCAGAGGCTCATCAACTAAGACCACATAAAATATTCACAGCACAACTGGAAATCCTCAAAAGTTGAGTCTTTTGCCATTTTTATTTTATTTATTTACTGCGAACTTTGCAAGAATGGGTCAATTAAAAACAGACAAAAAATAAGCAAAGATCCTTAGAAAACCCTGCTATTTTGTGCATAAACATAGTATCATCTTGATGGCAAATAGGCCCGTTTACATGCAATATATTTTCAAGACTAAATTTTGAGATCTTTCTAAAATGCTGAATTTCATTCAGACAAATAATTTTTTTGGGCATCTAATTTTTTAATTTTCTTCTTCTTGTGTAAAAAATCCATTTTAGGAGGAGGGGGAAAGTTAAATGTCAGTGAGTGCCAAAATCATGTACAATGAAATTGAAGGAAAAGTCAGTGAAAATATTTGCAAAACATGGTCTGGATCTTGCACAGTTCTATTGGCTCTAATCCAGTTTCTCCATCCTTAACATTTCTTATCCCTTGTGGTTTGGTGTCAAGATTTCTCCTCATGTCTGAAGGCTCACGAACAGGGTGGATTGAGTCACGGATCTCAGGGATCTGGACAAACAGACTGAGTTGAAGTGAAGCAGAGAGCTACAAACGGGGGCCCAGCTGATGGACCACAAATGCTGCCAGAGTTCAACCCAACTGCAAGGATCACACATGGATGATCCAAGGTATGTGCAAGAATCTACTTCATGCATGATCCTTGCACTTAGAAGGGGATGCAGACTCTAGTTTCAAGTCACTGAATCAGCACATTTCCCAGGCAGTCTCTGACATGACGGATGGACAGACCTGTGTGACTGACTCGGCCGCCATGCCTGGCGTATGGCAACTGCCTGGAGGGTGGGGATTCTGCCTGGGGAGAAGGCCCTAAAGTTTGGGCAGATCTCAATTCAACAAAGCATTTCAATGAAGTCAAATTTAAAAGGCTGACCTTTTTGGAATGGAACGTTTTGATTTTTCATTTTGAAATGACTTTTCAAAACAAAAACCTCTTGCTTCTATATTAAAAAAAAAGGAAAAAAAGCTTTAAAAGGTCAAAATGGGAACAAAATGTTTTGATTTTATCAAAACAAAGTATCTCAATTGACCCCCAAACCATTTTTTTCATAATTTAATTTAGCAGGAAATTTAGAATTTTTTTTTTTTTGGTTTTTGTTCCATTTGAGAGCGGGAAAAAACCAGCAGTATTAGACTCTCCCATGAAATGGAAAATCCAGCTCCTGCCCAGCCTTACATGACACCAATGACTGGTACTCACTGGGGACAAAACTTCTGCTTAATGGGGATGCCTTCTGCGGGGGGCGGTGCTTAGATGCTGTAACTCCGTTTGCTCCTCTAGCAAGCAGTTTGCATTCCATCCGCAGAAAGCATCTGAGCTCATCCACTTCTGTGCCATCTTGGCTCTTCACTTGCCATTCCATGATAACATATTTAATCATTTTATTCAGATGATGTTGAAGTAAAAAGAAAACGGTACAGAGTTTAAGCATAGAAGTTTCTGGTTATCAGGGAATAAGGTACAGATTATCAAGGGGTGCGAAATTCGGTTTGGGAACGGATGGTGTAAGAAATACATAATCTGCAATCTCCTCGATGGGGGGTAAAAGTTTAACGGGTCAAAGTACAGGCATTGATTCCACTTCTGTGCCATCTTGGCTCTTCACTTGCCATTCCATGATAACATATGCTAAGCTTCTCACAGATACCCTTGGCCAGTGGCCCTGGGCAGCCAGCAAGCTCAGCCTCGATCCATCCAGGGCAATGACTCGTCCCAATTACATGCGACTGCCCAGTTACACAGCCCCCTGGACAGCAGCATGGGTCTTCTGAGAAGGAGGAATTCCAATGAAGGGCCACTGATTGCAGCCTGACAAGCTTATCACATTTGTTTTCTCTGTAATACATGCCGAGGTGCCTTTTCAGACAGCAGTCCGTGTTCTGCCTTTTCTCCGTGGAAGACAAATGCAGAAGTTAAAAGGAGGCTGCTCTGTGGAGCAGGGAGGTGTCTTGTGTAAATGCATTCTGGCCTAGAAGCATAGAGCAGGCACAACAGGGATTGTCTAGCCAGATATAAATTCCAATTTACGGTGATACAAACTATTACCCTGCAAACAGCAAGCATCCGTCTTTTGCCGGCTGACGCATCTACCTACCCAGACATTATTATTTTAGGAAAATTATAAAGGGAATGAATGTGAGGAATGCTTCATACCTCAGCCTAAAATATTTTAATCCAGCCAAATGGGTGTAACAGGCGATTTCTTTCACTAATTTCCCCCTCCCCCGCCATCAGTTGTACATCTCCTGCCAAGAATACTACCCTGTCATCTCCTGCCTGTTATTCAGAGACCTAAAACCTCCCCCTGGACCCCAGTCTCAGTAGCTCAGCTAGGCTCGAGAGAACTCTGCTGGTGCAAGCTAAGGTAAATCTTCCCTTCCAGAATCTGTAGCAGGAGCAGAGCCAGCCTGCACCAACTCAGAACTTCACAGCCACAGATGGGATAGAACATGGATCCTTTAAAAGCCCAGACTCCTTCGCTTGGTGTTAAAGAGAATCTCCATCAGCTATTCACTCTATGGGTCCCACACAGCTGAGCCGCTCTCATTCCGTCCAGAAAAGGGCAGTGCTACCCACACACACAAGTCAGCACAGACTGACTATTGGCCCAGTGCATGGCTCCAGATTCAGAGTCTCACACCGCCTCTGGAAAATGAATGGGAAGTGGCACTTTCCAGCAGTCTAGGTGCGTGGAAATGCAACGTCATGCTCCAGTTCTCCTTTGATGGGAGAACTTGCATGCTGTCTCGACTGCAGACTCTCCTCTGCCCTTCCTGTGCGGGAGTTGCTCTGCCAGCCCCAGAGCTGAGGACAGGCATGTGGAAGGGTTCGCCCCCTGGGTTAATTCTGATGGAGATTAAAGATGACAAGTGACGCACTGCCAGGCAGCGAGGATTCAACCAGCAGCTAGGGCTGACACACAGAGCAGAACAGACAGCAGACCTGATTAGAGACAGTAGAAAGCAATTCTAGTAAAGCAGAGTCCAAACATTTGCCTAAAGATTAAATGGAACCTCCTAGTTTTCTGGGAAGTGGTCGCGCTGAAATATGATGGAGACCCTAGTCTGTGTGGTATTTCCATGCTCAGGCCTTGGAAATCTCACAAAACAGCCTGTGTTTATGTGATTCTTCATTGCCAGCATCTGCACTCCGCTACACTTGTGACAATCTGGAGTAGCGCCAGTGAAGTCCGTGTGTCATTCTGGATTCACACCAACGAGCTGAGAACAGAATAGGCTCCAGAGGTTCAGATAGTTCTGATAAATACAGTACAGCCAACCCCAAGCACTCAAAAGCCATGAGTCAGGCTCCAGACTACCATGGGATTGGCTTAAAAACCACAGATAAATAGTTTGGATTTCCTTTTATTGGCCTTCTGGGTTTTGACCCTTCAAGTTACACTCTTCATTTTCAACCATTTCTCCATCATTAAGAAAGCTGGAAACTTGTTTAAATGAGAGCTGAGTCTCCCATATTCCTCTGACTCCAGAAGTTGAGGCCTTGAAGAAAAACTCCAGATATCATGTGACTCACAATAAACTCATAAGAGTTGGCAACACTGGAAGTATTCAAATTTTGGGAGGACGAAGTTGTCATAACGAACCCAACCTGGGAGAGTTTTGCATGGGTGGTTTGTTCCATTTAAGATATGTTGCGTTCATGGCATACACATAGAGAAGATAGTTAACATTAAATACTCCTGTGGGGAGGTTGCAATCTTCCATCTGAGGATCCAGAATGATAACACACAAAAACCAAAACCAGAGAAAGTTTGAAAGTTGCTTACTAAGGCCATGAGGCACAACTCACCCCACCTTGCTGCAGGTTGGTCTTTCCAGACAGACACTGATCACACACTGATGCTCCCCTACAGAGCCCCCAAACCTGTAAGCAGGACTAGGAAACTCCCCACCCGCCAACTCTTAAAATGAGACTTTGTAATTCCAACATTCCTCTATTCTCCACCAAGATGGACCTGCATCCTGCTACCCATCCAGAATTAGAAATGCATTCAAGCTTCAGCAAAAAGAACAAGGAGGACTTGTGACACCTTAGAGACTAATACATTTATTTGGGCATAAGCTTTCATAGGCTAAAACCCACTTCATCAGATGCATGCAGTGGAAAATACAGTAGGAAGATATATATACACAGAGAACATGAAAAAATGGGTGTTGCCATACCAACTCTAGCGAGACCACCTCCAAAGGGAGCCATGGGAATGCAATCTTCTCGGATTCTTCTAACTTTACTTTCAATTCTGGGATTTCCAACCAAGGATGTCAAAAGTGGTGGTGGTTTCTTTGTGATGTGGACTGTCATCTGTGAGAATCTGGCCTGTGATTCACATGGCATTTGGCTTCAACGTGGACTTTTCTCTCTGCTTCTTGGCCATGAAATTTCCGCATGTCCCTAAATTGAAAGATATTTTGGCTTCTGATTTCTATGCGAAAGAAAGTATGGTAGCGGGCTGTAATTTAATTTGTGGTGCCTTTAGCTTTCTTTGTTTCTTTCTTCTCTCCCAACCCCTGGCTGCAGTTTTTCAGTCCTTGGGCAATATGACAGCAAAGGTTTTTCTCCAGAGGAGCAATCTCTACAGTTCTGAGTGTGGTTGGTATGTTTCTGCTTCTCAGAATCAATTAAGGTGAGCTTAAAATTTATTATGCCCAAATAAATTTGTTAGTCTCTAAGGTGCCACAAGTCCTCCTCGTTCTTTTTGCTGATACAGACTATCATGGCTACCACTCTGAAATCTGATTCAAGCTTCAGACATCCCTAAAGATTAGGTTTGGTTCAGCCCATTTTAGGGATGGTTTAGCCCAACCTGCAAAACGCAGACTTACATCGGGGCTCCGGTACTGAACACCCCTCCAATGATGGGTGTGTTTGAAATAAGTGTTTTGTTTCAGGCGCATCTTTATATGGAACTTTAGTTGAAAGTGCCTGTGTGTTAGGCTGGGGTGTCAGGAGAGTTTTGTTAGCTGTGAGGGGGCGTCAGGACACTTGCCAGTGGGTGGGAGGAGAGAGGGGTTTGGAAGTTCCTGAGGAGCAGGGGTTCTCTCCTGGAGTCGGGTAGTCATGGTAGGTGTAGTGTATAGGAATTGGATAATATCCCTGTCATCTGTGTCAAAGTTTCCCCATATTTTTAGTGTTATTGTGGATAGCAAGGATACAATAGTAGATAAGAGAGCAGGGAAAGGCATAGATCTAGGGGTGCTTACCCACAGCAAAATCTATCTAAATGATCCCTTTTACCACAGTGTCTGAGCAGGGACTTGAACCAAATCTGCCAAAGTCCTAGGGCAGTGCCCTAACTGTTGGCACAATGAAACTACATGCTAGTTCTTGCTTAGGGATGGCTCTGCGAAACAACACCCCCCACCCCTGCTTCTAACTTTGTTTGCTACCCTCAGCTTTGCAAACAACCTTTGCATTGAAAAGACTGAGGGAAAATAAAAGTCAAGGAGGCAAAGAGAAAGCAAAGAAGCCTCTGTCACACACCAGCCATGGTGCAGAAAGCATTATCTGCAGAAAGGAAGTCTCTTTTTCAAATTAACATATTAATAATTAGGCAGAGTGAAACATAAATCCCAGCACAGGGCCCCAATTTGGCACGTTTGCTCGCCGCATTCAGCTGTGTCAAAGCAACCATTCCGGGGTGCCTTTGAGCGTGACAGCCTGTGTTTTACAAGATGTAATTTCAGTGCTTCAGCTCTCCCTTACTTATGCATCTCTTAAAAACCAGCGTGTTGGTTTCTTATTTGATTGAGAGAAATATCCCTTTCATTAGCATTTTATTGGCATTGTTTTCTGCGGGGTGTTTTTTGCTCTTGGTTTTTTGAGAAACCCCATTTAAAATAAGCATAAAAGTTATCAAGTTTTGTTTTCTGAGAAGCAGAAACATACCAGCCACACTCAGAACTGTAGAGATTGCTCCTCTGGAGAAAAACCTTTGCTGTCATATTGCCCAAGGACTGAAAAACTGCAGCCAGGGGTTGGGAGAGAAGAAAGAAACAAAGAAAGCTAAAGGCACCACAAATTAAATTACAGCCCGCTATCATACTTTCTTTCGCACAGAAATCAGAAGCCAAAATATATCTTTCAATTTAGGGACATGAGGAAATTTCATGGCCAAGAAGCAGAGAGAAAAGTCCACATTGAAGCCAAATGCCATGTGAATCACAGGCCAGAATCTCACAGATGACAGTCCACATCACAAAGAAACCACCACCACTTTTGACATCCTTGGTTGGAAATCCCAGAATTGAAAGTAAAGTTAGAAGAATCCGAGAAGATTACATTCCCATGGCTCCCTTTGGAGGTGGTCCCTCCAGAACAGCGCTAGTGGGACAAGGGGAGGAAGCTTGTGTTGCCACTGCCTATGCTGAATCTACGAGGGGAAATATCAGATAGCTTCAGTCTGCAGGGGGTGTGTCAAGACCTGAAAATACAGCAGCTTCACGACTGTGTGTAAAAGCTGCCACACTGGCCAGAGATTATGAAGTTACCAATTTTGGCTTTGGGTAGTGGCAGGACTTGACCCGAGGCAACTGCCTTTTATGTCAAACCAGGAAAAAAAAAACCCAACGTCTGTGTTGATCTCAGAAAACGGCGTGCAAAAAGCATGATTTTGTAGGCGGAGCAGGTGTTGGAAATGTCTCTGCAGAGCTGTCACTCAGGGAACCACCTCAAACGCCCCATTTAGGGCATTGTAACATTCCATCCAGCTGGCGGCGTAAATCCCCTCCCCATTCTATATAGCCCCTGGGTCCCACAGCCTTTATAGTGTAAAGGAAGCACATATGCACCCTGCTTGGATCCCTATTATCATTTGGATCGAGCCAGCTAAGAGGGTCGAATGCAGAGCTTATTGAAGTCCATCGAAATAGCCCCACTGACCTCAACGAGTGTAGAAAGTGCAATGAGGCAGATGGAAAGTACATTACACACAAGGCATTAAGATGCAAAGGCAAATGGTGATTTATGAGAACTTTATTGAAGGTGGCTTCTAGCTACCACATCCCATCTTGCTATTCTGAGAGAGACAGACAGACAAAGCAGGCACAGGTAGAAAAGGTAGAAACACAGGTAGAAACTTATTCCAAATCCTTATACTGGGCATTAAGGACTTGACACCAAAGCTATTCTTCAAGCCTGTAGTTTTTACTGCCATTCATCAAGTACTCAAGCTGTACTTCCATAGTCTGTAATGCCATCAGAACCTCCCAGCTGAATTAAAACCTCAGATTAAATCAGGTGCCTTGTAAAAGCTCTGAAATTTCATGTACCATTGCCTAATGGCAAGAAAGTGGCATTGGTTAAAAAGCTATTGACAGCTGTTGAAATCATCAGCCCAGGCCTAATGATTTCCAATTGGTTATGACAACCTGAGTTGGAGGTTTTTTGTCTCATTTTTGTCTCAAAAAAGAAAAGGCCCTCATGTGATGACATGCTGATTTATGGATAATTATATGATAACACATTGCTTCCCACTTGCTGCCTTAGAAGTATGCCGTGTGGCAGAGAAGGGAGAAAAAAGGGAAATAAATGGAGCAGTCCACAGGGCAGAGTTATAACAGGATTCGTCAAACAGTGACCCAAATTCAGCTCTCAGTGATCTCTGAGCATCCCCACCAAAGTCATGAGCGCCAATGAGAACAGGAATTGCACCAGTCTGGGTAGAGCCAAATGGCCATTTCAGCTCTTGGTTACCTGTGAGCAACTCCCATTGAGTGAGTGAATGTGTATGTGTGTAAAGTTGTCTGCATGAAATAGCTCTGGAAAGGAAGCAAGGGCAGATAAGGGGGTGGGGGGGAAGGGTGGAGTCATACCGAGCTGATAAGAAGTGTGTGTCAGATGCCGTGAAGGAGCGAGAGCTGGTGAAATCGGAAGGCGATGTGGTTCCGATGATAGGCAAGGAAGATCATTTTAGTGGCCGCATTTTGTTTGGTCTTGAAAGGGGTGGAGTGCGTATTAGGGAGGCTCGAAGAGATGATGATGGGAAAGGACGAAGGCCTAAAACATGAGTTTTAATTGTAAGGGGTAGACTAAGCAGGATAGAACCTGTGCCTGCCACAGACATCTTGCTGGCCTTTCCCATATGATGGCTCTAGTCTTAATCCAATGCTTTTAGCAGCAGGACTATATAATAATATATATGTGTATATACACAATACGTAATATAAAGTGATGCAAGAATCAACCGGATGCTGAGTCTCACTGCTGCAACCCATCTTTCAAAAGAGGTCTCTTCTGCTAACATACTTCTTCAGTCCTGCTCATGCATGTGCTAGAGGGATGCAAGAGAGCTCTTTGTTATTGCCGGAGAGATGAGTTTTGCCTGGGGAGAGCTGTTGCTAGATTGCAGGAAGTCCATTTCATCCCCTGGTAAAAACGGACATATTCTCCAAAATAGGTTTGCCAGCGTCCAGGAGGAATGGTTAGAGAAGGAATTATTCATTCCTCAAAGAACTGTAAGGAACCTTCAGAGAAACCCACTCTTATAATATAACAAGCTGTGTACTACTGCTTAGTGTGCCAGGCACATGGAGCAAACTCTCTCCCTCTACCTCCAGGCCAGCAGCATATTCTCTCATGGAATATTATGAGGTTTCATGTGAAGCTCTGCTGAATTACAGAGACCTTATGAGAGATGGAGCCACAAAGCAACTCATTCAGCCAGGGCTGGAATACCTAGATACCCTGGAATGACAGGTTCAACTCCCGACACAGCTGACTCCCCCAGTCATCCTTAAAGCGGAGTAGTTTATAATATGTGGGTCTTTTGTATAAACATTTAAAAAAGAAAACAGGGTTCTGGCTGCCATGTGTGGACACAAGAGTAGGAATAGAGGGGGTCAGAAAATTTTCATTGAAATGGTTTATCAACCAAAAAAATTCATTTTCATCAATATCAAAACATTTTTAAAAGCATCAATTTTGACAAAATTGCGCTCTGAAAGGAAAAGGAAGGGTTTTGATAATGTTGAAACACCCTGTTTCAATGTTTTTGGAATGGAACATTTCAATATTTTTTTGGTTAAAAAAACTGCTCTATTTTTATAACAATTTTTTTAAAGATGTAAAAGGTCAAAATCAGAAGAAAATGTTTTGATTTGATCAAAATGAAATGTTCTGATTGACCCCAAACAATTTTTTTGCTCTTTTTCAGAATTTAATTTTGGGGGAAAATATCACCTTTTTGTGCCTTCATTCCATTTAGGAAGGGAACACATTTTGAAATGGCAACATTTCCTGTGAAATGGAGAATCAGGCTCCTGACAAGCTCTAAGTAGGAGTAAAATTTTGACCATAATCTCCCTTTCCTATCATCACCCACCTGATTGCTATCCTCCACTCTACAGCTGGTTAAATTTTAATTACTTCATTGATACACGCTTACATTTGAGAAGCGGTAAAGGGCAGCCAGAGGGAGCTATTTGCAATGCACAAGTCTTATTGGTCTTACAAAATCCACCCACATGTTCCTGTGTGCTATTTACTGGCATCTTAACTATTTACACACAGACAGCTGTAGAGCACTCCTGTAACAGAAGAGCAGAACAAACAGAAGAGCAAAACAGAGCAAACAGAAGAGGTGCTACCAGAAATGTAAACAATAGTTAAACTGTCCTTAATTAGTTTTGTTGCACACACATTAACTGTGGCACTTCTTCCAGGAAATTAAATGGTAAAGAACTTTATATACACACATGAAAACCCTAGTTTAATTTGTCTTCACTGTTTTAGATCCAGTTTTGTTTGTTTGTTTTGTTTTTTTAAATCCGGGAACTCTAGGTGAGCATGTGCAGAGGAGTGTCCCATTAGCAGAAAGGGCAAAGTTATGAATTTTTACAGGGCACTGCCATTCTGTCAGGTGTTGAAAAACATGGGGCATGTTTTGGTTGGGCTATATTTTCCATCACTAATAGGCCTACAGCTTCATTTACAGATGGTCGTGGTCTGCCGATACCCGTCTTCACCATTTTCTCTCTCATTGCAGTTCATAGACAGTATCTTGTAGAGGTTTTGGAAATATTAGTTGATATGATTAGAAAGTCAGTAAAAATAGCATTGCAGTATTGAACCCATTGTGGAAGGAAAGATGCTACACAGGTCAGCTGATATTGGAAAGATATTCTCCCTTTTTCCCCATTCCGCTCCTTCTGGTTAGGGGAATAAACACACTCATGAAAGCCACAGTTTACAAAATACTAAACATATTCTGTAGGTATTAAAGTACTTTTCTTGTCCCCTCTAGTTCCACCTTATCAATATTACTTGTCATTTTTACACCACTTTTCAACTGAGCATCTCAAAGTGCTTTAAGAACATTAAGGAAGCTCAGCTAGAACTTGGGGAATAAGGGACTTTCCCATTCATTGACCATTTTAGAAGTTTGAAACGTTGTTTGGGGTTGGCCCCAAAATGAAAATTTTCAGCAAGTCGAAAAGCTGGAAAAAACCAAAACAC
Source organism: Natator depressus (assembly GCF_965152275.1). NCBI lineage: Eukaryota > Metazoa > Chordata > Testudines > Cheloniidae > Natator > Natator depressus. The sequence goes on along the minus strand of NC_134249.1, from coordinate 19,296,779 downwards.
CCCACCACATTTGGGGGCGAACAAAATGTTTCATTTTGAGAAAAGTGAAATGTTTCATTTTGACCCTTTTAAAATGGTTTTGAATTTTTGAAAATTAAATGAAATTTTGAAACCAAAAAAGTTGTTTCAAGTCAAAAAAATCCAAACCATTGAGGTTAGAAAGCGTCAAAACAAAAAACCAGGTTTGTTTCTTTAAAAAAAAATCAGAAAAAATAATCAGTGAAATCAGCACAAATTTACAAAACATTTCAGTGGTGCCTAATCTGCATTTTCCTCCAGAAAAAATTTCCAGCTGAAAAAATTAGCTCAGCTCTTAGCCCAGCCTCTTCCTGCGATTATTAGAGACATCGATTTTACATACAGGTTCAGTGTCTATTTGCATAAATCTATCCAGCAAATCAGGAATAAAATTCAAGAGTCCTGATATTCCATCCAACTTAACCATCAACACAACTTCCCTTTTACCAATTTTTATTTTTATCCGTAGGCCAGTTTCAAATAATTACAGGTATTTAAAGAGCTGGGAGGCAGAACATGAGTTAGTGAGTTAATAATAGTATTTGGCTCATTTCATCTGAAGCTGTCTCAGCTTAGAGAGACAACAGGATGCAATCATCACAGTTCCCACGCATTGCACATGTTGGACTGTCAGCGGTATGTACTGGAGCTGTGACTTCATTTTTTCTCTTTCTTCACTATAAGGCCATGGTACAGCTGACACTTTAAGCGCTTGCATACCAGTTCTCACAAGGGCTTACCTGAATGCAGGTAAAGTACTGCAGTTGTCCAGTGCAGCAATATAAATAGGGAGCTGTATTTGGGAAAAGAGAAAGCAACTCAAATGCCAGCTCTGTAACACAGAGTACCACTGCTCTGGATCTGCAATGCAGGCATTGGGACAGATGGAACCCTTCACTTTGTACAGTCCTGATCCAATCATCTTTTGTACAATGTGTGTGTCTGTCTTGCAGACATATGCTGGGTTGTTACTGCACACCACTCCCGAGAATCCTGGCCTGGCACCTGCATCCATGCAGAAGTCCTTGCCAAGATCAAAGGATGAAAGGACCGTGAGGGTGTGTCTACACTGCAGTGTAAGAACAGAGTTCGAATTCAAACTCAAGCCAAACACAAATCACAATAACCCAGGGCTCGGACCCAGGATCCCAGGACCGCAAGGGGTCGAGGTCTGAGCCTGAGTTAAGCCAGAACTCAGGTTCAAGCCCTATTGCTTTGCAGCATAGACACAGTACCATGAACTTCTGCTTTGCAAGTCTGCCAAAAGTATCCCACGAGCTGACTTATTTTGTCCACTGGACAGTCTAGTTTTCCCATAGTGCCCCATGAACCAAGGGCTAAACGGGCACATCTGCGGGGCACTAAGCAGTCTATGGTATGGGTGGTTGGATTTGGCCCACACAATGCAATGTAGATGCTGGAGCACCAGATTGGGACCTAGGGTTCAACAGTTCCTAATCTGGCGTTAGAAATGAGTGGAGACACTCAAGCCTGAAGTTAACACACCCAGGGTCTCCTAACTTGAGTTCTACTAACACTTGCAGTGTAGATGTACCCTGAATGTCTGCAAAAGTCAGAGCAATACCCCATAGTTGAAGGGATACTGCCTGGGAGGTTAAAAGCCACAAATGGAATCCTGGCACCACTGAAATGAGTGGGAGTTTTGCCATTGACTTTAGAGAGCCCAGACTTCACTCCACATATTTTTTTTAAAAGCAGTCTACCTGGGTTCCTCTATGACCCCATCACCCTTCTGAGGAAGGGAAATATAATCCTCATGTTTCAGATGGGAAACCGAGGCACAGAGCGATTAAGTGATTTTACCAAGGTCTCACAGAGAATCAGCGTCCGAGACAAACTTCGAACCCAGATCTCCTGTGTTTTAACCACAGCTTTCCTTACTTGTGTTACAGAAAGAAAAGACCCTTAGCTAATGAAAGCAAAGAATTTTAAAAACCTAATTTAATTTTCAACATCTGTTTCTTTTTGTTTGCATTGTTATTATATTGCCATAGATTTCCTCTTTTGACAGCACCTTTGGAGTACACAGCAAATACAAAAAAAGGCCTGATCCCTGCACCAAAGAGCTTTCAATCTGAGCCCTTTTTGCTCATGATTCAGCTTGAAAAATGAAAATAGACTAGGCTCATTTTTGGTCAGTTCACAGTTAGGTTCTCATGTGCCAGGACTCTGATGTCCAAAATATTTCTTTCGACCCTGAGCCCTAAGCTTTGGTTTTGACCCATTTGTCCTGGAGAAAGTTCTGTCAGTTTGGGCACTTTAGAAACCCCACTGCTTGTATTAGGGTTGTCGGAGACACATCACCAGCCCTACATAATATATAGTGAAAAGCATAGTTCTAAACCTGAACACTGGACATATCTAGAGACTAATCCAGACTTTAGAAAAACAAATCTGAGAATTGCCTCTCCCATCCTAGGAGCAAATATCCACAAGTAGCAACATGGTCTATTGCAAAGCACCACTCCGTTGACTGCCTTGGCCCCCTGGCAAGCTTTCTGGGGTAGGCACAGTCCTTGTTATTTGTCTATGCAGCACCTAGCACAAACCGGCCCTGATGTTTGAATGAGTTTTCTGGGTGCTACTGTAATACAAATGACAACTTTGTTAATTGAAGTACAAGGTCTCTTTCAAACGCTTCCTGGCTTAGGTGGAATAGGGACTATCTGGTTTGGGCTACACTAGCGTTAAATAGTTTGTGGCAAGATAAGAAAAAAGACAATTAAATCATGCTCATTTGTAGGCTGGAAAAAGCTTTTTCTTTAAAAAAAAAATCTTTTTCCTCCTCTCTCTCTAACAATTGAGCATCAGAAAGATAAAAACAAATGCCCTGCCTGCTGTCACTAGCCTCCCTCTGCTTGATTTAGCACTCACATCGCTGGCTCCAGTGGAACGCTCCTGATTTACACCAGCCGCAGTGAGAGGAGCGTTTAGCCCAAGCGGTTTCTAAAAAGCAGCAGCAGCCTTGATGGGGATAGTCTTCACTGTGCCTCGTTTAGATCTGTTCCCTGATTAGATTTCACGCCCCTCCCGCTGCCCCAGTTGCTGATAGTGTCCATTTGGTATAGCAGCGGCTGCATGGGGTGATAGAGAAGTTGTGGTTATTCCTCTAGAAGTGGCTTATTTGCAACAGCAGCTGCATTAACCTTGCTGGCCTGGCTCAGTTTCAGTGATGCTAATTACATTGCATGGCTGAGCCAGCTTAGATTTGGCTTGGTTTGATTTACCCCTCCATCTCTGCACACCCTCCACCTTTATTTCCTCTGTTCAGATTCAGCAAGCCACCATTCCCTCTTCCCTTCCCCCCTCCAGTGTGGAACACATCTGTATTATTGATGCCCCTGGCCTGCTACCAGAAGCACTGCAGCGGCTTCCCACAGCGGCTCCAGCTCTCGTTCAGGGGTGATGTCACCTGGTTTGAGAAATGGTTCAGAGCCTCCACAGCTACAGCAGAGCTGTTTTCGAAATGGGTTTCTAAGTGGCTTCCAGTTGAAATCGGAGCAGAAGGGCTCAGGACAAGAATTACCGTTTGAGCCCTTGTGCTTGCAAAGAAAACCTTGAAACTGGGATCCCTAAAGGCTCAGAAACCAGCTGACAACTCCAAAGAACCTGCTATTCAAAAAAACCCAAAAAAACAAAAAACCACACCCACCTTTTATTTTTAATTTTGAACCTTTGGGATTGGCAGGACTAAGGGATAATCCTCATGCCCAAGACAAATTCCAACAGAGTTCATTTCATCTTGTCTGTTGAAAATTCCCCCGTGGCTGCCACAAGACACATTAGGTTTCCCTGCCCCTGCTAGAGTAATTCCCCATCAGCACTCAAGGCAGAGTCAGGGGCCAAGCAGCTGGAGAGAAACTCCATCAGAGACCTCTGCCTAGCAAACTAAGGTCACCCTCCCAGAGTGTTTCTGCTTCATTTCTATAAGGCCCTTGTACAATCAGAACACACAAAAGGCCATAACAGTCTCTAGCCACCTCCATTTCATACAGCTTAAAATCCTGACCTACAAGAAAGCCCAGGGTTATCTATGAATTAAAAAAAAAATAGACCCAGAGAAGCTCTTTGTTCCTAGCAGTTGCTATCCTGCCTTCTAAAAAAAAGCACCCATCTTTTCTCTGCCTCTTTTAAAGGGCATTTGGAGTCTAATGAGGCTCAGCTGTACCTAATTAATTCCCAGCTGGGCATGTTTCCCTGCCCTGACTCTGAAAACCCTTGCTGGGATTTAATTTACCTCCCCTTGTCTGGTTCAGTTAGGCCTCTTCCTAGAGGCGCTGCTGGTGGAAAGAGGATAATAATAGCAATGGGACTCCTTTCACTGAACCCCAAGAGATCTGTATACCACATGATACCACTGCTGGTGCAGATAAGATGGGGGCAGTATCCCTCACCTCCAGTGGCTCCCTTTTATTGGGTGTGGAAGCCATCACATAAGGAGGAAGGTGAGCCTTGTGGTTAAAGCAGGGGCTAGGAAATCTGGGCTTTAGTCCCTGACTCTATCACAGAGTTTTGTGGTGTGACTTTGGGCAAGTCACTTTGCTGCCCTGTGCCTCAATTTCCCCTCCCCTCCTTTGTCTTCTCTGTTTAGATGGGGAGTGCTGTCTCTCACTATGTGTTTGTACACAGTCTAGCACAATGTGGTCCTGATTTTAACTAGGATCTCTAAGCTCTGGTGAAATACACTAAGGGCATGGCTACACTTGCAGATGTAGAGTGCTTTGAGTTAAACCAGCCTTCGGAGAGCGCAGTAGGGAAAGCGCTGCAGTCGGTCCACACTGACAGCTTCAAGCACACTGGTGTGGCCACATTTGCGGCCATGGCAGCGGCATTGGGAGCGGTGTATTATGGGCAGCTATCCCAGCATGCAAGCAGCTGCAATGGCTTTTCAAATGGTGGGGGTGGGGTGGAGTGTGACAGGGAGTGTGTTGTGTGTATGTGGGGGGGAGAGAGTGGGTTTTTGGGGGGCTGTCTTGTAAGTTCAAACAGCAGCAGACCCCCCTCACCCCTCTCACACAGCACTCCACACTAATGGTTGCTTTGTCCCCGAGCAGATAAGCAGCCGGCTGTCAGAAACGGAGCTTTGAAAGGGCATTTCTGCATTCCTACAGCCGATTGCAAACAATGACAAGACTGGCCACTTGACTTAAGGGGATTATGGGACGTTTCCGGAGGCTGATCAGAGCGCACTAGAGCAACACCTCATTCACACTGGCGCCGCGGCGCTCCAGCGGGGGCGCAGCAAACGTTATTCCACTCGCCGAGGTGGAGTCCCAGCAGTGCTGTAGCCGCGGAGTCAGAGCGCTCGACGTGCCTTGCCAGTGTGGATGGGTAGTGGGCGAGTGCGCCCGGGACTCCTTTATTACGCTGTCACTCGCAAGTGTAGCCAAGCCCTAAGTTAAAAAGGGGGCAGAATGGCATGCCCCTTATTTTTCACAGCTACAGGGAACGCTTTGCTGTCTACCCTCTTCCTCCCCCCCACCCAGGGCAAATTCTGCCATTTACTTCCTTCCAAACTGAGTAAGTGCCTGCAAGCTTTTAGCAGCCACTCCCTGTGCAGATCCTCCCTGGAATACCCACACATTATTCTGGTACTCCAAGTGCCAGTGTAGAAATACAGCTACTAAACTTCCCTTTAGGTCTCCATTTCATTCTCCCTGGTGAATGCCCAGCTACAGTTGTCCCTTTTAAAGCACCTCTTTGTGACTCTCAAACAAATGAGATGCTGGACAGGAGCAGGGGAAGTGACATGTACCTGTGCTCATGGAAAACCTCTGCCCAGGTGCAGCGCCGTGAGCCTTGTGTCATGGCACCTCGGAGTCCGAGCAGGCTACATGAGTTTGAGAGGAGAGTGATGGGAGCTTTCTTCAGCTACTCTTCCTTCAGGCTGGTGCACTGGGCACATCTGGCTGCAGGCAACTGAGCACTGATCCATTCACACTGAAAATTACAATGACCCAGCTAAAATTAGAGCCAAGTCCTGCTTCTAGATTCAACAGTCTGTGCACAAGGCAAATCAGGAAGGGACTGGGGCTGTGGGAGAAGAATAATTCCTCAGATCATACACAGAGTGCCAGAGCAGCTTTTCTGTGGCTCATACTGTTTTGCTCTTCCTCATGGGGGAGGAAGAGGAAATTGCCAACGCTGTTTATCCAAGCCCCTTTCCCACTTCAAATTTGGACACACAAGACTGATTGATTGCAGCAATAAATTCTTTCTTGTTACAGATCCTGCCACCGGTTAACCTGAGTGTTCCATTTAATAGGGCAACAATTTTACTCTGCAAAAGGTAACTATTTTGTTGTAACGATAGCACCAAATTCTGGAGGCTGTGTAACAAGAAAAGTCATGAGACTTATTCCATCTCTTTCCCACACTTGTCAGCTCCCTGACACGCTCAAATCCTCTTTTGGATCTTAAGCAACAGAATCTTGGGAGACTTTTTCCTAACCTAAGAGAACGAGGAGTCCTTGTGGCACCTTAGAGGTGAACAAATTTATTTGAGCACAAGCTTTCGTGGGCTAAAACCCACTTCATCAGATGCATGCAGTGGATGAAGTGGGTTTTAGCCCACGAAAGCTTATGCTCAAATAAATTTGTTAGTCTCTAAGGTGCCACAAATACTCCTTTTCTTTTTGCAGATACAGACTAGCACGGCTGCTACTCTGAAACTTTTCCTAACCTGTAGATCAAAGGCCCTGCCCACAGAGTCCAACTCTTAGACCTTGAGGTATTTGCAAATAAGTGTTTGCTACAAGTTGCAAAGTTTTACTGCTTGTAAAGTAGGGATCGGCAAACCAATTTGGATAAAGAAAGAGCCATCTTGAAGTGTCACCTAAAACCTGAGTTAAGCTTTTGCTCTAAGGCTGAAAATCAGTTACCCAAATTTTTTCAAACGTTTTTTTCCTGCTCTTCATACCTCTGCTCTTCCTCATTCCATCCAGAGGAGAGCCGGCCCATAATCTCTGAAGAATACATGCTGTCAAGATTTCTGTGCCTGTCCCAAGAGGTTCACTTGCACACGGGGCGTGTGTACGTCACCAGTTAGTGAGTGGCAGACCCGTGCGCTGTAGCTTAACACACCAGCTTGCCGCATGCTAACTGCCTGTGGTCCCGGCTGCTGTGCCCCGAGAGTTCCCTGGTGTGTTTTGTTCGGCTCTGCTTTGAAACGAGAGTCAACCAAAGCATGCATCAGAGCCTTAAGTTGATATAGGACAGTCCATGGCCAGTTAGTACATGGCTAGAGTGACCAGATGTCCTGTTTTTAAAGGGACAGTCCTGTTTTTTGGGACTTTTTCTTACATAGGAGCCTATTACCCCCTGTCCCTTTTTTTCCACAGTTGCTATCTGGTCACCCTATACATGGCAGGTTGGGGTGCTGTAGTTTTACACCCCTGCTTGCCGTGAACTCACTGACTGTGGACACATGCCCCTAGAATAAGTATCAGAACATCTGACTAGTTTAACCAAACTTCCCTTTTATCTGAGGCCCACCCAAAACTGGCTCTAGCTCAGGGGAATACGAGTTGAGGGGACTGATAGGTGTGATGCAGGGTTTAGCAGCGAGATGGTTCATACAGATATATAAACACCTTGGTTCAAAAAGGGGTACATTGCAACCAAGGGCAAGTTTCTAAGGAGATGGCATCTTTCCACTTGACCTGAGAGACAGCAACGCGAGCCACATAGTCTTGCCAAGAAGCATTTTTGAAACCCAGCAATCTAAACCTTAGCAGCAGTAGCTGTTGTTTCCATGACAGAGAGTAGGTATAACCCATTAAACCTGTTTTTGTACATAGAGTAATCTTTTTACACATCCTTGAAGCCAAACACGAAAAGGCAAAACAAACAAAACCCAACCCTCTTGATGCTAAAAGGGAACAACTGCAGTCTGAGAACTAACTGAGTTTTGCTGTAGAGTGTTCTGAATTGATGTCTTGATGGGAACGTTAATTAAAAAGGATCTAGAATGCCTTTGGAAGCAAGGTTAATACTCTTTGGGTGCCATTATTGCTGTGACTTCTGGCTGCGGAACAAGTGATAACCTACTAAAAAGGCGTGAGCAGAGGTAAATAATGTGTTTGGCTGCTGAATGATCTAAGTCAGATTAGTTCCTTTGTTAATTAATTCCAGTAGTGTCTGTGCATCCCAACCCAGATCAGGGCCCCATTGAGTTTGAGCAGTTTTGATTATAGCACAAAGGGTTGGAGAAAGGAGGTATTACTGTGCACGTTTTTCAGGTGAGGAACCGAAACGCAGAGGGACTTACCCAAAAGACACACAGGAAAAACAAAAGATCTGGGAATTCAACCTTGATTTCTGGAAGCCGGTCCTCAAAACCATCTCGCCTGTCTTATTATTGAAGCAGTAATGACTACGGGGGAGAGTGTAAGGGCCAGCTGGAGCCACTTAGGAAGCTTCAGATGCAGTACATACATTTCACTGTAGAAGCCCACCCCCTTTCCAGTGCTATTTGAAGTCTCTCTGGTTACAAACTGTGCAAAGTGTTACGCACTTTTGCGAGGTGCTGTGTGCACTCAGCTCCCAGAGCTCAATGAGAGTGGAGAGCAGTGGGCACCTCACAGGATCAAGGCTTAGCTGAACAGATGACTCTCCTGATGATAATCCTGATCAGCACTGTGCAGACTCTTCTGGGCAAGGCTTTTAGAAGCACCTGAGTGATTTGGAAGCACAAACTCCATTGGGTACATCAACATTGCCAACAAAATACAAATAAAAAGCTGCAGCAGCAAGTCTGAGCCCAGGGCCACTGACTCAGGCTTGCAGGGTCACAGTGTGGGGCTAAATACAGCAGTGTATATGTTCCTGCTCGGGCTCTGAGATCCACCTTCCACTCCAGGTTTCAGAGCCCAAGCTGGAACAGCTACACTGGTAGTTTTAGCCCCAAAGTTTGACCCCGTGAGCTCAAGTCAGTTCATAGAATCATAGACTTTTAGGTCAGAAGGGACTATTATGATCATCTAGTCTGACCTCCTGCACAACGCAGGCCACAGAATCTCACCCCACCCCCCATTCCTATAACAAACCCCTAACCTATGTCTGAGCTACTGAAGTCCTCAAATCGTGGTTTAAAGACTTCAAGGTGCAGAGAATCCTCCAGCAAGTGATCCGTGCCCCACGCTGCAGAGGAAGGTGAAAAACCCCCAGGGCCTCTGCCAATCTGCCCTGGAGGAAAATTCCTTCCCGACCCCAAATATGGTGATCAGCTGAACTCTGAGCATGTGGGAAAGACTCATCAGCCAGACACCCAGGAAAGAATTCTCTGTGGTAACATGGATCCTACCCCATCTAATATCCTATCACAGGCCATTGGGCATATTTACCGCTAATAGTCAAAGATCAATTAATTGCCAAAATTAGGCTATCCCATCATACCATCTCCTCCATAAACTTATCAAGCTTAGTCTTGAAGCCAGATATGTCTTTTGCCCCCACTGCTCCCCTTGGAAGACCGTTCCAGAACTTTACTCCTCTGATGGTTCGCAACCTTTGTCTTATTTCAAGTCTAAAATTTGGCCAGTTTATATCCAGTTGACCCAGACTCACTGTCATGGCTTCCTCCCCACCCAGGGTAGATGTACCTACTGACATCCAGTAGGAATTGTGCTTCTAAGCTGCTGCAGCATTTTAAAAATCGCTCACTATATCTTTGACAGTGCTGGGGAACCTCTGAGACCCGGCTTTCATATTTAGAAAAGCCAACGTGAGAAACTTGGCAGTTCTAGCACTCGGAGGATTTTATTTCAACCAATATAAGAGTTAGAGACAGAAAAGATCGACCGTACCAGGTCTCTGAGCCCATCCTCCTGCAAGCGCTGGATATAGACCTCTGATAATGGCTATGGGCCAATCTTATGGCCATGGTTAGTTAGGAACCCAGGCAGTTTTGAAAATCCTACCAGGCACCTAACTGCATCTTTAGGTGCCTAAATACCTTTTGTTAAATCAGGCCCTGTACCAGATATTAAACAAATGCAGCACTTGAGGTAAGCCAGGCCCTCCTTCATCCTCTGCAAAGCACCTAGTACATTTCTGGGGTACTATAATTAATAGAATAAAAGCCAATAGGCCATACTGCCACCTTAGCAAAGTACTACCATCTGAAATGCCTCATGTTGTCTTCTCCGACTGTTGGGTCACTTTCAGCTCGGCAAAAAAATATTGGACGTCTGGAATTCCAAATGATCTCTCTGATGAGCTTGATTTTCTATTTTACAGCATATATTATTGTGAGCCCTCTTCCACTCCTCTGCTGAACTCCTCACACTTCACTGAGCAGAAGGGTGTGTGGGGAAATCATGCTGTACTTCAAGAAGACATTCACATCACGTTGGGTTAGGTGGAAACAGTAAACTTGATTTATTGAAAAAATCTATTACATTTATTCCTTTATTACACAGGTTTAAAATATTTAAAAATACCTCTTATGGGCATTACACTGAAATTTTATGACATGTTTATTGGACTTTGAAAAAATGTACAATGTGTCATTTGACAGTATATTTTTAAAAAAGGGCCTTATGCACTAAAAACTTTTTTTTTCCATAGGTTTTATTTTTCTTATCAACATTTGTTCAAGTCATATATATATTAAAGGGTGGGGGAAATAAAATTACACAAAAAGAAAGTCTGCAAATACAAGAAGTAATTTTATTGCAATATACCATAGCTAAGTGGTCGGGGGGAATTGGAAGAGTTTGGAACTTCAGTACAATTACAACACTTTGTAGTATTCAACAGAGGAATTTAAGAAAAAGCAAAGACATGAAATTAAAAAAAAAAAAGCTCCCTTGATGAGAATTCATAACAGAATCACATGACCTAGACAGAATCACCGGTGTGTGTGTAGCTCTATATGGCTTTTTTTATTGAAGAGATGAATGCGCAACAGGTTTGAGATTCCCACTTGTTCAATTGGAATCTGAATTCTGATCTATAATACATAGATGTGATTGCACTGCCTTGCTGGTTTTATATGTGATTTCCTTGGATAGCACCTTTTATTCCTAACTGGAAAAAAACAAGGATACGTTTACACCGGCTCTCACGGAATGAAAAGCACCACAACCCATTGCAATGTCACAGCTTCTTGTTTATTCCCCTAGCACTGCGACTGACTGATGGTCTCGGCATGCTTTGCTTACCTCCCTTGGATCAAATTTTTCTTTCCTTTGCTTAGGATGGGGGGTGAGGGGAAAGGACATCATATATAGGCTTCTATTCACAGTAAATGTGATGTCATTTCCTTTACCATGATACACCCCCCCCTTGGCTGAAGCACATGGCCATACCCCAGGCCAAATAATCGCCTGTAATATTTGTTTTCCAGCAGTGACCCAAACGAGAAAACAGTTGGGGAAAACCAATATATCTGCAGGTTGCAATCTGAATTGCCTAATGCTATGTGAAGAGCCTTCCTGCCAGCCATGTGGGAAGACAAAGGAAATTTGCACATTCTCCTCTCTCTCTTTTGCTCTCTGAGCTGTTTTGTCGGCAATTACAGCTGAGGCAGCAAACAAGAAAGACAATTGGGCAGTTTCATCTTCACTTCAGTACATTGAACAAATACATAAATTAGCACCACAAAAATTCAGCGACTGAGTACAATCTGGCATAATTACCACCATATAAAGTGTATGAATGTTCTTAAAAACAACAACAAACCAAGTAAGCACATTTAATACTTTCTACATGGGCCATATAAGCTACCATAATACACTTAAAGAAAAGAAGCAGCTCTTCTACATAACAAATATGAGGGTAGCATGCATTTATATCAAAGACTGTAGCAAACGTTTGCAGTCTGTGTTGAAAGTGGCTAAAGCAAAGAACGCTGGGAGATTGGTCAATGGCAGGGGATCACCAGTGTTGTATTAGTTAGTAAAATAGATAGCACCACAAAGAGAAATGTAAAAATAAAAAGCACCTTTTTTTTTTTTTAATTTTATTTTTAAGGGGGGGGGGGAGAGCGGATTTCCCTGCCATGTGCAATCTGCCATTTGGAATGGAATTAAAACAATAAAGAAAAAAAAATCAAGGTGAGTGTACAAAAAGGCAAAGAACCAGATGGGACTCTGATTTTCCAAATCAGGGTTTTACAAACAGGGCTCTCAGAAAGTGGCACAAAATATATATTTAATTTTGCATCAAAACTTCTCCATCCAAGTTGTGTGACTTTTAAAATGATCTTGAAATTCATTTGTGGGTGTGGACTGATCACCGCTAATTTGGGCCCTGATCCTGCCAACACTTATGTACATTCTTAACTTTAAGCACAAGTAGTTCCGTTGATTACGGACATACTTAAGGATGTGCTGTAGGTGTTGGCAAGATCCTTGACGTGGACACAAACAATAGAAGTAACCTTAACTGCTCCCCTTTCTAGGTTGTTTGTTTGTGTGGGGTGCTGGTGAGAAAGGTTGTTCTTTTACTGCAGACAGGGTCACATGCATGTTTGGAAGCCAAAAACATTTAACATTTAAAATAATATACAATACAAATATTTACTTACAAACATACAAAAATATAAGCACCTTTAATACATGGTAAGGAGATGTACAGAGTGACTTTACACTGTCAAATTCACTGATCCGGGTTGTTAATTTTTGTGAAAATAATTAAATGGAGAAACTAAACATTCTGGAAATGACCATTTAAGTCTAATTTATGGGCTTGATCCAAAGCCCACTGAAATCAACAGAAAGGCGATCCTTGACTTCAATGGGGACTGGATCAGGCCCGGAATTCTCACGTGATTTCAAGGTCAAGTTGAAAACATAGTTTCAAGTTTTTCTTTAAAAAAAAAAAATCCATAAACAAGCACTTGCTGTAGTTTCATGGCAAGAAAGTCTTTGACCTGTGCTAATTTCTGTGCATCCGAGTGGAGGAAGTTGAGTCCGCCGGTGATTGTGAAAAGGAGCATGCAGAAAAATGTACTGTAGCCCTTGACCGGTTTGGAAGGTTGCTTTGCCACCCGTGGTGTGTTTAGGTCATGTGATTCTGAGCCTGCCGTGGGAATGGTTCTCCCTCCCTTTGGTGTGGATTCGGTAGGCGTGGGCGCAGTGGCGCAGTGGAACTCAGGCAAAACAAGAAACAAAACAAAACCCCCCCAAAAAATTTTAACCCATCACTGTCCAGTTTCAGCACGTGCATGTGACAATTTTTTTTTTAAATGGCGCAATGAGGTTACGCGGTTGCTCATTTGGAGACTCGTTTCCAGGTGGCTCCTTAGCCCATGAAGCAAGCTGGTCCCACCTCGAATCCAAATTTCTGTGACGCTTCTCCGAAGTCATTGAACAGGATGTCAACAATAGGTACTTGCTCTACTTTGGGTGTGTTGACCTCCAGGATAGTCTTTTGATAGCCTTTCTTTGTCTAATAAGAGGGAAGGTGGGATAAAAAAAAAAAGGAACTCAGATGAGCTAATAGTGTCATTAATACTAAATGACAGGTTTCAGAGGAGCAGCCGTGTGAGTCTGTATTCGCAAAGAGAAAAGGAGGACTTGTGGCACCTTCGAGACTAACCAATTTATTTGAGCATAAGCTTTCGTGAGCTACAGCTCACTTCATCGGCTGCATAAAAGTGGAAAATGCAGTGAGGATGTTTTTATAATAGGAAAAACCTGTTTCCCCTCATTTTTTCCTACTCCTCCCCCCTTCCTCAGACGTTCTTGTTAAACCCTGGATTTGTGCTGGAAATGGCCTCCCTTGATTATCATACACATTGTAAGGAGAGTGATCACTTTAGATAAGCTATTACCAGCAGGAGAGTGGGGTGGGGGGAGAGAAAACCTTTTGAAGTGATAAACACCCATTTTTTCATGATCTGTATGTATAAAAACATCCTCACCGCATTTTCCACTTTTATGCATCTGATGAAGTGAGCTGTAGCTCATGAAAGCTTATGCTCAAATAAATTGGTTAGTCTCTAAGGTGCCACAAGTACTCCTTTTCTTTTTATTAATACTAAAGTAAACCCAAGTGTATGAATGAGCCTCATGCTAATCGTAAGCCATACTGGGTGGCTTACCCGGCACATGGAGATGATTGTACCAAATTCAGCCCAGATATAAGCAGGTGGAATTTCACCAAGTAAATGCAACCGCACCTGCTTGCAGCAGGAATGAACTGGGCCCAGTGTCTGAATGCAATACATTAATACAATTGCTCTGCTGAGTACATTTGTGCCTCCAATGGAAACAAATATCATGTCAGTAAATAGCTAAGTGTGCATTTGTACCAACCTATCAGCAAATAAAATATTTTAACTATTGTGCCATACGATAATATTACAGGGATAATAGTGCATATTATTGTCATACATATTATACTACTGACATGCCATGAAATAATGTAAAAATAAAAATATAAAACGAAAAAAGCCACAAAACTGAAATTTCAAAATGAAAAATTTTTTTAAACACTTTTTTCCCCAGAACTTTTGGTTTATGGGAAATTTCAAAACTATTTGGATTTGTTCCAAACTGGAATGAAAATAAATTGCAAAGTGACAAAATTTCACACAAACTGGGCAGTCCAAGTTTTGACCAGCTCTAGTTAGGATCTCTCTACTCCAGGCCAGAAGAAGCCATGAAGATTGCCTCATCCAGCACCGGACAAGCGTAGGAGGTTAAAATAGGAAATGAGAAGGAATGGTTAACATAGGGGGGAAACTGGAATATGGACGACACATAAGGAGTGGGGGAGGTGAAAAACAAAGCAGTGAACACTGACTCAGGCCAAGATTTTCAGAAGCGACTCATGCTTCTGTGCCTCCATTTTTGGGAGGTCCCCACGAAAGAAACCTTAAAGGACCCAGTTTGCAGAAAGTGTTGAGCATCCTTGTCGGTCATCCAAAAAGGGAGGCAACGCAGTTTCAAAAATCTTTGGCCAGACTGTGGGGATTCTTTGCGGTTGCGCTGTGGATTATTTCTACAGAGGTTAAACCGAGCACATTCTAAAAGGGAAAAGGGGCCAGGCTATTCACCAGCTCCAAGACTCATTAACAGAATGACCCCTACCCTGAATATATATGTTCCACTGTCCTTGGCGCACACAATTGTATGGGGCGATTCATTCCCATTCAACAAAAACGGGGAGCGGTTACTGTCATGAAAAATGACTCTGGAGAAGCATAAGCAGCCGCTGAGTGCATGCAGAGACGTTACCCCAGGCTTCAGCACGTACCAGGGCTGGGACAGGAGACTAGTAAAATTGTTGTGGCCGCAGTATTGTTGTTTTAACTCCCTGAGGATGCTCGTGGGATGTTGAGCAAATGTGTGCAATTTAATTGAAATGTATTAGTTTGACTATTATCCAAGCGCAACAAAAAAAGACCACATTTAAAGTCTGATGGAATTTGCAAGGTGATGTTGTCTTTTTATCATGCCTGCTGGCCACACAGTTATTTCCGAAATATAAATAAGTATCAGAGGGGCAGAAGTGCACCCACGGGCATACAAAACTGCACAGACCAGTGAATTTATGGAGGGGCTTTTTTTGGCTCTACCGTGTCCTCTGATTCATGTGTCTCGGAAGGACAGGCTATATCACAGCAACCAAAAAAGGGCTATAAGACCAGTGAAAACACATTCAAATAATGGCCCAAACATTAGCACTGGAATTCCTTTGGTATTCGCTGTAACAGAATGAATCATGGCAGGAGTGTGCATTTGATCAGCTTCCACAGGAACTCTGCAGCAAGGCCACATTGCTTAGAGAGCCATTATTGCTAGGACCCAATCCTTGCTGGCCTAACTCTGGCAAAAATTGTATTTAAGAACTTGGGAGCTTTGCCTTAGCAAGCCTGTGGCCTGTTTCTGCAAGGAATGGAGTGCCCTCAACTCCCATTGATATCAATGTGCGTTGAGGGTGCCCAGTGCTGTGCAGGATGAAATTCACCCTGTGCAGAAGATGACCACAAGTTCATGCACCATTTAAAGCCTCACAGGTGTGTAGACTGTGTCCTGGCTCCCTGCACCCGCAGATACCCAGGGACTGGCTGGCTCTGACATGAGTGGCTGAATAGCAGCCACGGCACTTAGGTTCAGATGGATGGAGTTGGAAATGGTGGATGTTGCAGAGCAGGAGTGACATTCCCAAGCCCGAGTCATGAAGACTAAGCAAATTCACCAAATCCAGACCAACAGGCTATGTCTACATGGCAGCACGCAGGGCTTGTGCAGCTCCATGCCACAGTGAAAGGATCTGGCACGGGGAAGGCAGTGGGGAAAGGCTCTGAGCTCCCTGCTGCTGGAGACTTTCACAGCGGTGGGTGAGGGAAGGCTCTGGCAGGAAGGAGGCAGCGGGACGCTACCCTTCTAAAAACAGCGGCGTGGACGTAGGAGGCATTGCTTGGGCGCGTAGAGAGCCATGTAGGGTCTGTACTCTGGGGAGCGAGGCATGTAGGGCACACTACTCGACTTACCGAAGCTCGGCCTCCCTGTCTATCCTGCCAGCTATACCTGTGCGAGTTGGGTGTGCACTGTGCGTCCTCTTTAGGCCTCCATAGGTGTAGATGTATATTTAGAGTGCAAGGTCTCTGGGGCAGGGACAATGTCCGCCCCATCGGCCAGGAGCCTAGCACACCTCTGGGCATGGAACAAGTAATAAATAACATGTTATAATAATCTTTGCTGTAGGTGCAGCCTGAGAAACTGAAAAAAGAATGGGGCCAGGTGCCTGGTTGGAGTAAACTGACATAGTCGCACTGAAGTCAGGGGAGCCTGGCGATTTACACCGGCTCAGGATCCGGCCCATTCTGTTTTGACTAGTTTCTCTTTTTTGCACTCTTTTCAAGTACAGTAGCATAGCACAATTTAATCTGAGACTTAACCTTTGAAGACCCATCTCTCCAGGGGCTGTGTGGTCCAATGGATAGGCCACATAACTGGGACTCAGAAGACTCAGGTTCGATTCCTGACTCTGCGACTGTCTTGATTTATGACCTTGGGCAAGTCACTTTACCTCTCTGTGCCCATTTCTGTTCCCACAATTTGTCTATTTAGACTGTAAGCTCTTTGGGCCGGCGAGTGTCTCTTAGTGCCTGTGTAGTGGCTAGCACAATAAATCCTCAATCTCATTCAGAGTCTCTAGGTGCTACTGCAGTGGTAACGATAGCCACCAGTCACAATCCCTTGTGCTCTTGCTGTTTATTCAGCCCCATATTCTTCCATTTGTGACATCCAAACGGATTGCTCTAATAACAGGTTATGTTACAGTTTCTGGTAACAAACAACAACAGAGGCAAATAAACTCTTAAGAGGGCCTGTTTTCCTGCAAATATCCGCAGCTACAGAAAGAACACGGGAACAGGAATGTAGAAAACGTAGGCCACCCGAGCAAAATAATTTCTAACTGTAATGTTTTTCATCAAGCATATGGACTTTTAAATCTGGGATGCATGCTCTTCCAGCTTCCCTGAGACTTAGTACAGAAAGGTGAGATGGGGGGTGATTTTTCTAAGGCACATCATATTGTCAAGAGATATGAAATACTTGAGAATAAACTTCCCCATGTGGCTTCTGAGTGTTTTCAGCTATGGGATAAGCACTCTTCATCTCTCTGCAGCAGCATTAAGAGAATGAGTGACTCTAATTGAATTTTCCCTCCATGCTTCTGTAGCAAAAACACTCCGGCTTCCAAATGGAGTTCGACTTAATCTCTTAAATTCTATTAAGGGTTCACTCCCTTAGACGTCTCAATATTTTCTTTTTTTCTTTTAGTCCTGTGGATTTTGATCATCCCAGTGGCGGGAGGAGAGGTTTTGCATATGTCCAAGCCTTAGGAACCTGGGTCCCAGCATGAACTGAATTGGCAAACACTACACCAATTTTTCCAGACAGGTAGCTGCAATTTTCAAAAGGGCTCAGTGCCTAAAACTAGATTCCAGATTTTCAGAGGCGCTCAGCTCCCAGTTAGGTTCAAAAATACAGGATGGTTAGCACCTTTGAAAATCTGGCCCTTATTTAGACTCATAGAATATCAGGGTTGGAAGGGACCTCAGGAGGTCATCTAGTCCAACCCCCTGCTCAAAGCAGGACCAATCCCCAACTAAATCATCCCAGCCAGGGCTTTGTCAAGCCTGACCTTAAAAACTTCTAAGGAAGGAGATTCCACTACCTCCCTAGGTAATGCATTCCAGTGTTTCACCACCCTCCTAGTGAAAATTTTTTTTCTAATATCCAACCTAAACCTCCCCCACTGCAATTTGAGACCATTACTCCTCATTCTGTCATCCGCTACCACTGAGAACAGTCTAGATCCATCCTCTTTGGAACCCCCTTTCAGGTAGTTGAAAGCAGCTATCAAATCCCCTCTCATTCTTCTCTTCCGCAGACTAAACAATCCCAGTTCCCTCAGCCTCTCCTCGTAAGTCATGTGTTCCAGTTCCCTAATCATTTTTGTTGCCCTCCGCTGGACGTTTTCCAATTTTTCCACATCCTTCTTGCAGTGTGGGGCCCAAAACTGGACACAGTACTCCAGATGAGGCCTCATCAATGTCGAATAGAGGGGAACAATCACGTCCCTCGATCTGCTGGCAATGTCCCTACTTATACATCCCAAAATGCCATTGGCCTTCTTGGCAACAACAGCACACTGTTGACTCATATCCAGCTTCTCGTCCACTGAAACCCCTAGGTCCTTTTCTGCAGAACTGCTGCTGAGCCATTCGGTCCCTAGTCTGTAGCGGTGCATGGGATTCTTCCGTCCTAAGTGCAGGACTCTGCATTTGTCCTTCTTGAATCTCATCAGATTTCTTTTGGCCCAATCCTCTAATTTGTCTAGGGCCCTCTGTACCATATCCCTCCCCTCCAGTGTATCTACTTCTCCTCCCAGTTTAGTGTCATCTGCAAACTTGCTGAGGGTGCAATCCACACCATCCTCCAGATCATTAATGAAGATATTGAACAAAACTGGCCCCAGGACCGACCCTTGGGGCACTCCACTTGATACCAGCTGCCAACTAGACATGGAGCCATTGATCACTACCCGTTGAGCCCGACAATCTAGCCAGCTTTCTATCCACCTTATCGTCCATTCATCCAGCCCATACGTCTTTAACTTGTTGGCAAGAATACTGTGGGAGACCGTATCAAAAGCTTTGCTAAAGTCAAGGAACAACACGTCCACTGCTTTAGCTACCAAAGAAAGAGCTGAGTTTTTAAAAATTTGGCCTGAATTTTTTGGGTAGTGAAACTTAAAAATCTGGCCTGAACTCTTGAAAATCAGGCCCTTAGAATCTAAGATGAGCCTGCAAAATATGTGCAAATGCAAATCCCACAATTACATGCACAAACGGCAAAACTGCATACCTACATCTGGGTGAATCACAGCTCAATTTACTTGCACCAATACCTGCTTATATACAAATGCAGGCAAGGTGCGTGCTATTTTTGTGGTTAAATTTAGGCACCTATATTTCCAATTCTTGTCTCCAGTGGAAATTTTGCCTCCATGATCTCTCTCTCTAAAGTACTTCAATGATCCCTGTTAAAATAGTTTTGGAACACTTCACAATCTTTTACTTATTACTGCTATTATCCCCATTTTACAGATGGGATACTGACACCCAGAGAAACTTGTTCCTGATCACACAGAGTGCCTGGTCACACAGGGTGCCATGATAGAGCAGGGAACTGAACCTAAGTCTCATATGTCCCAGGCTAGTGCCCCAACCACTGGAATCATCCTTCCTACAGGATTGGGCCTTGTGTAGGATTGCCCTATAACCAGGGGAAAGGCTTCAAGCATTGAGCAAACTGAACCTTCGCTTCCTAGATCCTTTGTCAATTTTAAGAATGAAGTCATGCAGTTGAGGTACATGGTAACACAATCCTTTTAAATCAGGAGGCTGATCAAATATCACCAGGCTTGCATGCTTCAGATGTACAAATCCATCACAATACCACTCCCCACTCTGGGAAGTTGGCTCTGGTTTTTCGACTGCATGCTCCCAAACCCCAGCCTTTCAGGATAGATTTACAGACTTCACTCCTCTGTGGAATCATACCATTGTGTAACTATAAAATAAACTGCTTCCTAAATACTTAATTAAAGAAGACTTGAAAGACTTCTATGTGGTAGGTACGTAATTATTGTCCCCTTTACAGATAAGTAAACTGAGTCATTGAGAGGTTAAGGTGAAAATGCTCAGAAGTGGCCACCCATTTTAAGCACCTTGCTTTTAGGTGCCCAACAAGAAACACTGAGAACTCAGCATAGGTACTGAGAACTCCCCCTCCTAATTGAAGACAGTGGAAACTAACTTCTCAGCACCTCTAAAACATCAGGTCCCAAGTCTTCCAAGTTGGGAACCAAAAAACGGAAGCAACCAAAATCAGGGGACACTCGAAAATTTTTGAAGTGACTTCCCCCAAAATCATACACTGAGTAAGTGGCAGAGCTAAAGAAGAAAAAGCCCTGAGTCTTGACTGACACCCCCGCAGCTCTAGTTACTAAGCCAGACTGACTCTGCTTTGTGTGTAGAAGCTCCTCCTATGCCTAACTCTGTCAGCGTGTGTACTTACTGCACAACCGTCTAGGACAGCCCTTATGTAAGGGTTGTTGTCGTAGGACATCTCCTCATCGTTGGAGCCGAGGAAGCGGATGGCTTTGTCGTAGCTGCCTGTGGTGGCATCCTGCCATGCTACAGACTGGTAGCAATTATAGGTGATGTTCTGGTTTGCGGAGGCGCTCAAGAGCCTCAGGAAAGTCATCTGCACCACTCCGATGGGATTGCCGTCCGAATCCACGTAGGAAAGCTGAGAGAAATGGAAAACAGAGAAGGGGAAATGCTAGGCAGTGATGTGAAACATGCCTCTGGGAAACGCAACAGATACAGAATTATGGACTCAAAAATGCTCCGTGGGAGAGTTAATCTCTTCATGGAAAACTGATACCTGTCATTAGCATGCCACCATCCCTGTCATCTCTACCCATTCTTATCAGCATCCTGTCAATGGACACTTGCACTCCCACTGCAGCTGGCATACATGTCACAGACGAGACAGTCCCTTTGTCTGGGTGGTTAGTACTTCATTTCACACACACCCAGCCATTTGCACAAGACAGTTACCGACCAACGAAAAGGTCAAATTATAGGCCCCTGCTACGTTATCACTTTCTATTACAGGACCGTCGCCATGGTTTTGCTGCCATTGCTTGGATGCCAGCCATCCCTGCTGCTCTGAAGGGAATTTTCTTTCTCCTGCTGATTCTGGGCCATCTGTGAATAAAAAAAACTAAGGCAAAAGTGGGGCATATGGTCAAGGGGAGATAAGTCTCCAGGACTTCCATCCTGTTGGAAAAACATGGAAATAATGGGTGAGGTCCGGTGCTAAGTAAGCTCTGGTCCCACGGAAGTCATGGGGCATATTATCCTTGACTTCAATGAGAGCAGAGTTAGGCCAGCACTGAGGGCTTCAGAAAACCCTACCTTCCATCTTCTGAAAGAGTTTGCTAAAGGTAACATTGTCGACACGAATGGGGCATCTTTAGTGTTGTCTGTAGTTCGGCATGTGAGATCTTCTGATCCCGGAGGACATCTTTTGATGTATGGGCTGAGATATTTTGCCATTCATTTCGACCAGGAGCTGGTGTTCCACCATCAGATACCTTTGAAACTGATTTGCAATGTGTCATACAGACATAATATTCCTGGCGAAAGGAGCCACAGTCCTGTTCATGGCTAGGTATGCGTTCTCTTCCTCTGCATGTGCTAGTTTACAGTATGTATGCAGAGGTTCTGCCGGGGGATCCTTCCAAAGCCTCTGACAACACAGCGATCAAGGCCCTGTCATCTGCTAAATTTGAGGGTAGAAGGATTTAAAAATATTCAGCTTTCACCTCTTGTTTAGCCTAATGCTGGAACTTCTTCCACCAAACTAGCAGCACCAGGCCTGGACACTAGGGAGGGTGGTTTGGCCTTTGAGTAAATGATAAATCCACTATACATTTCAGCAGGGACTCAAGAAACTGAGCCTTTCAATAGACTCCTCGTTTTCATGGCTGAGACACCTTTACATTTCCAGTGCTGCTGAGACTCCCAGAGAATGGCACTGAAACACCAACAGCTGCCAAGTTGAATGCACCAAGAAACCTGGTTATTTGCTATTACTGCCAGCAGCATTTGTGCAAGAAAAGGATCAGAATCTGAAAGAGGCACAATTGTAGCACTAGTAAGGAACAATAGTGAGGATTGGGCAGGTATATGGGGGTATAGGCAGATGACAGCAGATAGAGGATCCCTGAGTGTGGTAAGATTGGACAAGGTGAGTGGGCGGAAGAGGGGGAAGGGAGAAACAGAGGTTATTTGGGGAGGAAGGAGAGAGAGAGGGAGATACAGAGTGACACTAGCAAGATGCAGAGGGCCTAGAGAAGAGACAGGCAAAGCCACTGAACTCTGGTGGGGAACACCACCCAGTCAAGGAGCCTATCGGTTTGCAATTTTTAAAACCTTTTACTGCATGCCATGAAATCTATGGCAATGCATTTACTCTTTCCCATTCCTTCCCTATTCCATGTAAAGGTATGAAAATCACCTTCTCTCCCCTTATGGTGTATTATATATCTTTTGCAATACACAGCTATGTGAAATCCTCTACAGCTCCTTACAACTCAGACCCTTTGATGGACCTGAAAGCAATACTGCTCTGGAAGGCTTTTCATCTGCAGCTGGAACCTCATCCTGTAGGCTATCAAAGGCCAGATGAGCGAATGCATAATATACCCATTCCAGCGTGGTTTTAAACTAATTATACAGAGACAGCATCTGCTGTCATGGCCAAGCCAGGAGAGCTGACACTTACAAATGTGATCTATCGACAGGCGCTTCCTTTTGAAATAATCTGGAGAAAAATTCAGACACGCAAACAGTGCAGTGTTCCTTGCGGTGTCATCAAACTTCAAGGTACAGTACACACTGCAAACAGTCGGAGAGATTCACAGCCGGACAATAAAATCAGCAGCAATAGGTAATAATAATAATAAATAACAACAACAATAATAATATATACACATACTTATACCAACCGGTTCGGGTGTCAGGATCCCATTGCGCATCTCCTCCTGAGTGTTAAACATGACTGAACAGGAGAAAGCCATGCATGCCAGATGAGAAAATATGAGTGAGCCACCAGGATATAGAAGGAGATGAACACATGTGCTAACTGCCCAGCACCTGTTCAGGGGCACACAGAGTTGATAGGCATCGCCCAATTCCACCAGGTCTCTCTTTTTTTTAAGCTGTGTTTAACCTTGGCATCCAATATCCCTTTGAAGTGGGCAGAGATGTGGTTCTTTAGATGCTGCACTAGGGTCCGGCCTTGAAGCCTTTCAGCTGGAGCGAATGGGGTGAGTTATGTGCAGAAGAATTGCTCGTGGAAGCGTGGCTTTGCAGAATTAGTCCCTTCCTTATTTATGCTTTACAATAACAATTCATGATGGATGCCATATGGCAATAAATGATTATAGGCTTGGATAGGTATAAAGCATAATTAGCTCTAATAGGAGTCATACACACATGCCAGGGCTGGAGTGCACACCCCAGAAGAAAAGATCTGCAATCTATTTACTTTTTTAACTGTGCCCATCACTGAGAAGTGGTAGGAATTAACTTGGTCATCTGTCTGTATTTCACTGGTATTAACCAGTGGGTAAGAGATAATGGCATGGAAACATCACACCAGATGATTTTTCTGTTTATTACGGTAATGTCCTTTTTGATCTGTGGGGTTCTACAAACTGTCCCAAAAGAAAGGCCAACATTTTTAAGAGTGGGCACTTCAATTCCTGTTCAGCCACCTAAATAAGTGTCCTGAGATTTCAGCGGTACTGAGAACCACCAGCTTCCATTCACAGCCCCTGGAGAGTCTTTCCATTCCTTTCAACAGCCTTTGGCTCAAACTCCCAGTGTCCAGTGTGTCTGGGATGTGCAGACAGGCACTCAATCCATGGAGATCTAGCTATGGACTTTAACAAAAGCAGGACTGGATGCTTAGAAGAGACCCACCAAACTCATTTACATTTTTCACCTAAGTCAGGATTTCAATTTCCAGTCAAAGTGCACTAACTCCCTCCACTTACCAGTACCAGCATTCTGTTCCATCCATTTTTCTGACATTGGCTGTGTTCTTAGAACCAAAGCATTGTTTTTATGGGTCACATGTTTAACCCTGGGGTATTCCATTGACAAATATCTTCTAGGTGCTGGGGGCTCTTTTCAAAAGAATGGGTAGCATAGGTACAGAGCAAGAAAAAGGCAACAGAGAGAGAGATGAAACAAAGGACTCCAAATAGCTTTGAAGTTCCTAGCAAAAAACAAAACAAAAACACCCCATAACCGAAATTTTAGACTGGCTATTCAGCCCTTAAAGTGAGTGGCTAATACTCAATGGACTGAACAAAAAAACACCAGTAAAACAGATACAGATATTAATTAGTGAAGTATTTTGAAATTAAGTCATGAGAAATTGCCCCTCCCCTTCAAGATGCTTAAGAGGCTGAAGTGCTGGTTTTAAGCCCCTCTGTGACACGTTCAGAATACAACACCGCTGTTTGGGGTGTGCGCTGCAGGAACAGCTATGGAAGCCGTTGCTCTCTCATGGACAGAATCAGAGTGTTCAGCGCTTAGTGACAAAGAATATGGCTTGAGAAAATAAGGCAGTGTCTTTGTTTATTGGTTGGTTTTTAAGGTGGAAGTTTGATGTGTACTGCAGCAAAACTCTGCAGAGGAAGTTCCAGGAGGCCCACACAGCCCGAGCAGGCTGACTCTGTGTGTGAGGAAGGAAGGGGGGGAGGGAGAGCTCAGTGGCTTGGGCATTGGCCTGCTAAACCCAGGGTTGTGAGTTCAAACCTTGAAGGGGCTATTTAGGGATCTGGGGCAAAAATTGGGGATCGGTCCTGCTTTGAGCAGGGGGTTGGACTAGATGACCTCCTGAGGTCCCTTCCAACCCTGATATTCTAGGATTCTAAGGAGATGCTGGGTATATACAGCGGGTCAGCTCCTCCGCTAGTGCAAAACGGTGTAGCGTTAATTCAGGGGTTCTCGAACTGGGGGTCGCAAGGTTATTACATTGGGGGGTCGTGAGCGGTCAGCCTCCACTCCAAACCCTGCTTCACCTCCAGCATTTATAATAGCGTTAAATATTTTTAATTTGTAAGGGCGGGGGGGTCGCACTCAGAGACTTTCTGTGTGAAAGGGGTCACCAGGACAAAAGTTTGAGAACCACTGCTCTAATTACTCCGGTGGTGCTGAGGATCTGGCCCAGTGTGTATTCTTTTCTTCCCAAATCCCACTGATTTCCACAGAGCTCATTACTTGCTTGTTCACAAGTCCAAACGGACCTGAGATTCGTTCAGGAGCTCTCTGTTCTTTGAAGGGCCCTGTTCATGCTAATAATTCCACAATGAAACCTACAAACATAGTTTATGGACCCTTGGATACTGTTCTGTATTTCCATAAAACGCAGTCATTCTACAGTAGATTTCATCTTTCCAAGAAGTGCAGCTACATCCCAGCCCCCAACACCTCTGGGGCATGTATTGCAGACCAGTGGTTCTCAACCATGGGGCCCCTGGGGGGCTGCAAGGACGTTTCAAGCGATCCACCAAAATAAACCAGAGAGCAGGACCCGTGCTGAACTTGCTGGGGCCCGCGGCAGAAAGCCGAAGCCCGAGCCCTCCCCCACCCCATGTGGGGCTGAAGCTGCAGCCTGAGCAACAAAGCTTCAAGGGGCCCCCTGTGGTGGGGGTTCCCAGGCAGTTGCCCTGCTTGCGACCCCCTAATGCCAGCCCTGGCTTTTGAGCTCCTGGATATGCAGGAAACCAGCTGCAGCACAGTCAGGCCGAGGAATTTTTAATAGCATGTTGGGGGCCTTAGGAAGAAAAAGGTCAAGAGCCCCAGTTGTAGATGTTTGTTTGTAAACTATCTGTGCTTTCCTTCTTTCCTCAATTCCTCACTTCCTTGGTTTCTCTGTTGTAGAATGGAGATATCATGAATTGTTCAACTGACAGAGATTCTTCTTCCCTTTAAAACTTTAACAGTGTCTCTAGGCCAAGTTCTAGTTCACACAGGCTTAGCGAATATGTGCGTGGTTTGAAACCCTTCTTCTTCAGTGGCTTTACTCCATTTCGCCAAGACTAATGGAGGTGGTGTGGGAAGTGGGATACTTCTGCTAGGAGAGTGTACTGAAGACAGACTCATGATGCCCTGGACTCAGCAACAATATCGGGACATGAAACTGAAGGATCTAACTCCAGTGGGTTGGCTTATTACTCTATTACATGCCACATGTGCCCTTAGAGTTGGCTGAAATACAGAAAATAATTCACAGACATTTTTGAGGGAAAAACTTCCCATTTTTCCACTGGAAAACTTCCTTGTGAAAAAAAAATTATGGCCAAGTCTAGTATTCGTGTAGACCCAATCACTGCAGTATGTAAGTGTTGATCTAGGCTATAGTTAGTAGGCTTTGGTAGCACAGTGATGACTGGTTGTGATTCAGAACAGTGGCCAGTTCCAGCTGCTAGATTTGGCTGTCGTACTAAAGAAGCTACCAACTCCCATCAGAGACCCTGATCCAGCAAGGTACTCAAGCGAATGCCTAGTGTTAAGCACCTTCCCCGAAGAGAGTCATATAAATGTGCCTCCAATATATTTTAGTCAGTGTTCCACCTTAATTTTTTTTTTTAAAGGTGTCCTATGATGGTTATTAGTCCAACATGCAGAGTGCAAACAGTTTGGCCATAACCAAAGCGGACGTGGCTGACGTGCTCAGATTCAGACTGTAGGGCCAAGGTTAGCCACTTACCAAGGAACCCCGCTTGTACTGACTATACCAGGTGGAAGGCTGCTCTTTGGGCCAACGAGCCATTTTGCTCTGTAAAATATGAGACGGGTTAAAGACCAACAGAAAGCGGTAGGGTGCCTCTTACCAGTTTACCGCGCTTGAATTCACTGAACCAGGAGCCCGGGGTTTCCTTTGGCCAAGAAGTAATTCTAGCCTAAATTGTGGGCGGGAAAGTGGAAGAGAGAAAGAGAGAAACAAAGAAAGAAAAGGTTACATTCAATTGCACATCCTGGGTCTGTCTGTCTCACTGAAACTGTCCAACTTTAACACATAGTTTCTTAAACTTTATACACTGGTCATAAAAACAGTCTGCTGAGCCCTAGGGTCCTGACAGCTTCTAAATTAGAAGGTTCATCGCTTGACATTGGGGTTAGGACATTCCACCACTGCACACAGGTATAAACGGCCTTGGTACCACCTTTCATTGCTACGAGGTTAATGATCTGTAACCTCTAGATATCTGCTGATGGAAAATTGGCAGCACATTTTGCGGGAGGATGGCAAAAAAAAAAAAAGAGAGAAAAAAGTATTAGTGGAAAACTATCCATTTATCTACATGGGGATTGGTGGGGGGCAAGGATGGAAAAGCAACACTGAGAATGGAGAAGGCTGATGTTAGTCCAATGTCAAATCCAGATGTGCTGGGGCCAGGAGAGGCTAGGCTAGGCGAATTAATAAAACACCAGCATCTGCTTTGTGTGTTTGAGCACCAGTAACATACTGTAAATGGAATGTGTAGTCCTTGGCAGGTAATGAACCAGAATACATGGTGGAGTCCCAACTGAACAGTCTGTAATGATCCAGATTGTGACCTTGATAAGGAGAAGAGTTGCCAAACCATCCTTCCTGGAGGACCCTTTACAGCTGTGAATTTGAATATTCTCTTTTCAGTCAGACCAAGGGATGTGGTTAATGGGGGAGGAGGCAGCGATAGAGTTTAGTTAATATTCCCTCATTATTCCACCAGCTTCCTCATTGTTGCTTTCACTTGCTCCAAGAACAATGACTGAACTAGATGTAGGTGCTGTGGGATTATTCTCTCCTGCACAGGAGGAGAACCATAACATGAAACAGTGCATTTTTGCCATGCTGTGGATGCACTGAGACAGGATACATTTTTCAGGCCACGCAGCGGCCCATAACAAAATAGCCACAAATACCTATGCAAGTAATTAATGTTAATGAGGTAGATAGGCTGGATTCTCCTCTCACTTATGCCATTGAATGTGTTAGAAGAATCAGTCCCACTGGGAATACTGCAATAACATTATCTACTTGCAAAGTCAACACTGTAAGAATTTTTAAAACTACAAAATCATACTCAGATTTTGATAGTTTAATAATCAATGACTGGAGAAGAACAACGGTGGTCTAACACCAAAGAGAAGAAATGTATCTTCTGTTTAAACAATCCCCAAAAGAACCCCTGGGAAATTCTGCACTGCACATCGCTTGCTCCATGCTGATGTATATTTCTAGGGGTTGAATTATCTCAGCAAGTGAACAGCTTATATTGGGGTGCACAGGAGTGATGAATCTCTCTTGTCTATACCCTAACCCAGCCTGTGAAGTCCTTCTTGATGGTACTGAGAGGATCCTTGGCAGCCGCCTTGGAAGAGATCACATTTACCTAGTGGAGAAACTAAATTTAAGAGCAGGACTTTACACCTGATGATCAGCCCCATAATATAAAGCAGATGGATATGGGGCAGGGAGGAGCACCTTACTGCAACTGAAAGACACTTAGAGAACTTGTCATGGTCAACTAGATGTGACTGGCTGAGTTACTACCGGAGGGATCCTTGGAATTATGAGGATGGGAGAGCATATCGTTGCCCGTTAACTAAACTGATTCACACCCCGTCTGTGTACCAACTGAATGCCATGAACTGTCCTGATCCTCGGTGTGGTAGTTTGGAACACCCAAGTACCCAACATGAACAACAGGAGAAATTACAGCAGAACAACATTTCTCCACTATGTCAGAAGATTCGGTCAAAGTAGAAGAGGAACCAGCAGTGCTGAGGGACAAAACCATCAGAGTAGCAGCAACTGCTGAACTGGGGATAAAAAGAGTAGATTAAATAAACCTCATGGTGAACTACAGTAGAGACAATGATGGAGAAGTTTGTCTTTGTAAAGTAATGCAAAAAAAAGTAAGGTATCAGCATTCATCATGCTTCAGAGACCATCAAAACCTTGCCCTAAAACAGTGTAAAAAGTGCTTACTCATCCAGTGAAATGCGCTCAGTAAACATATTCCAAAACCAGTCTTGAGTCTGACATTAACAAAATGCATTGGATCTTTAATTTTTACTTTCCATTGTTGAGGTTATCTGATCAAGGTGACTAGCTATGAATATGCACAATAGAAAACACTCCATTACCAGCTTCAGAAGAAAACTATACTGTTTGTGGGAACTTACTCCTTCAGATTTCTTATCAGGGAAGATACAGGTCTCTCCACCAGCTGTGAAGTTACAGTAAACTTTGAAAGAGTCCCTTGAACATCCTTGATTAGGATCAACCCAGTATTCACCTGGAAGTTGAGGAAAAGTGATTAGCCTATATGAAGTTAAGAATGTATCAGAACTTCCACAACTTCCTCAGGATCAAACCCAACCATTTCCATCCCAGGGATAAGATTATATTACATGTGTGTGGACAGCCAACATGTTTCTCCTTATATAGTAATAGAGACCTGGATATAACAAGGCTCCACAGTCAACATGCAAAGTGCAGTATGTGGAACAGTGTCATCATTACAAATTCAAAACTGGAACACTACTACAGTGATCCTACTGCAGCCTTTTACGCACCTGAAAAATTTCCAAATAAACGCTTCATTAATTCCAACACCTACTCGTGGCTATTGGAACAGGTGGTAGTCATAGTGTAGACAAGGCTCCAGTGGCCAGACCCACAATCTGGCCCCCAGTATATATCTATACAGTACTTCATGCTTGACACGTTGGATTTATAGTAGAACTGGTTGGATATTTTCCGTCAAAACTGTGTTTCAGTGGAAAAACTGGGGGTTTGACAAAACTAAATTTTTCACGAAAAGTGTGTCTACTTCCTGTGGAAATGTTCAGTGTTTCACTGAAAAAAATGGAATGCCTGAAACACCCCCCCCATTTTTGACTTTCGGCCAAAACTGAAGTATTTTGATTCAAAATGGAGCTGTGTTGCCTCATGGGAGTTGCCGTTTGAGTGCTTTCTGCTCCCATTCTCCTCTATGGGCTAGGCTCTCCGTCCTAACTACACCTCCCAGGGTGCAACAGGGCGAGGGGCTCTTGTGACAAGCCCATACCCCTCACCTCATGTTTGCAAGAAAATAAAAATCCTATTTTCCTACCAGCACTAAGTTGTACTAACAGGGTTTTGCAGATTTATGAACTCTGCTGGGAGCTCTTTCTGCCCCCCACCCCACTCCCCACTCACAGCCCCAAGAACCTACCATCTGGGAAGTCAGGGTGGCACAGCTGCAAGTCCTTGCAGGTACGAGCTGGGTTATGCTGAGTGCCCAAAGGATGCTTCATTTGCTCAATTTCCAGTTTCAAAGAGTTCAAGGAGCCAAAGATCTCCTCCATGCCATCCGCATAATCCATGTAGTTGTCGGTGTTTCCCTCATCAACCAGTTGGCTTGCATCAATGTTACGCCTGGTCCTCTTGGGGGACTGGATAGGCAGGGGCTGGATTACTTCCCCAGGAGGACCCTTGGTGTGAGGAAAGAACTTGCAACGTTAGCTTCATGGGGGAAATGTGAAAGGAACAGAAGAGACAGCCACAGGAACGAACATGCTGCACTAGTCACAGGAAGATTCACCGCCACAGGACATGCACACACAGGAGGTCTCAAAGGTCCATTATGGTACTAATGAAAGTCCTCAGTCACCAGTGAATTTTACAGGGCTCAGGCATTCAACCTGTGTAGTAGGAGAGAGTCTGGACAAGGCGTGCAGACTGCTGGGAAAGTCTTTTGGTGCTAAAAATATCCACCCTAGTTGGAAAGTCTTTCAAGAAAGATTCTTCACCTTCAGCCTGTGGATTGAACCTTTCCACGCATACCTCTCTCCTTTTTTTTGTTCAGCCTTCTTGCCTCACCTCCCTCTCTGGTATTTCCAAGGCACCTATCTCCTCGGTATGGACTCACTGCATTCTGCCTCCTTATCAAGAACTCCCGGGGTTCCCAGGGGTATGTCGCACACTAATTCTAGCTCTCATTTCACCATACGCTTCACCACAATGGGTTATACTTACGGGAGGTCCTGGTGGGCCTGGATGGCCAGATTCACCCTTTGGACCCGTTGGGCCCTGAGTGCAAAAAACAGAAGCAAGTGTGAGTGGCTCACTCAGTAAATACCAGCTGTCCATGCATGTCATTCTTTCTTTAAATTCCTTTCTGAAGGAGGGGCTCTTCCTCAGCCTCCAGCTATACCAACCACACATGGTTCTAACTAGGGTTTGTCAAAATATTTTTTTGGGGGGATGAAAAATAGCATTTTAACCAAAATGAATATTTTTGCAGAACATTTTCATTTTGGCAGAAATTTTCTGATATTTTGCTGAAAAAATAGAAGCTGAGAAACTTTTTCAGTAAAAGTTTTTGGCAAAATGTCCATATTTTGGTTAGGATTTATGTAGGCTTTTTTTTTCTCCCCAAAACATGAACATTTTAAACCAAAAAGGTTTTCAGAAACTGAAACAGAAATTTTAGGTTTTTGTTTGTGTAATGAATAACTGAATTTTGTGTATAAAACATACTGATAAACACATTTTTTAAAAATTTCCCCATTAAAAGTAACTGGCATTTTTCAACCAGCTATAGTTCTAACTTCACAGAGGAGGAACTGGTGACATTAAACTAACTTAATTGGGTGTTTTCCACCCATTTCTTCACTCTGTGTCACACCTACCACTTTTCCCTCCCTCTCTCACTGTCCATTTTTAAGGTCTCCATCTTTACAGCAATAGGTTTTCTTCTTACTTTCTACTGTTTTCATATTTCTGATCTTCTCAACAGTGATGTGGCAGAAAGTACAATGTGCTTAAAAGAAATATTTCCAATTATAATTTTTCATTTTAAACAGCCTGAAAGGACTGTATTTGCTAAGATAATCTTTAGCTAATTGCCTTGACTCTACTGATTTGTAATGGTGACAGTAGGTTATGCACCTAATTAAAAGGCTGAGGAATTTTTATTTTGTATTGTCTATACTTACTGATGACCCTTTAGCACCTTTTGGACCAGGGGGACCCTGAACAGAGGAAAGAGAAAAATATATCATTAGCATTGGGCAAAAAATGTGAAATCATTTCATAGTCATTTGAATTTTTCAATGAATTCACTTCAGCCATGTTTGTGCCCGTTTTCATTTTCTGCGGACATTTGAAGAGTTTGACTTTACTTGCCTATTAGTGAACATCAGAAATGTATTATTAATAATAACAAAGCACTTCAAAGTGCTACACAAATATTGATGAACTTAGCTGCACAATACCCCGGGGAGGTGTGTATCACACAATTATCCATATTTCATGGAAGCTGAGGTACAGAGCATTTACGTGACTTGTCAAAGGTCACACATTGCAACAGTGGCAGAGCCAGAAATAGACCCCAGATTGTTTGACTTGCAGTTCTGTGCTTTTGCTGTTTGACCAAATGGCTTTTTGATTTGAGCTACATACCGGTAATCCTGGTGGACCTGGAGGTCCAATTGGACCAGAAGGACCGGTGATACCCTAAAAAGTAAAGGCAAAATAAAGTTTATTTCAATGTATTCATGTTGGTCATCATCTACGTAGCATGAGTTCAGATTTCAAATTTGGGTGCCTAGTGACTGATGACTAAGTATGGAATAAAGCCCCCATCCTGCGGACTTATCCATGCAGGTGTGAGGGTCTACACACAGAGATCAGTGTACCGTCCCAGGGCCTGACTCTTTAAAAGAGCCACCTCATATCCAGGTCTCACTTTTTTCCATTAGAGATAGGCCCAAGTTGCCCACTTCCCTGACCTTTCAGAGCACGGGGATTCAGCATCTCTTTAGAAGGACAGGCCCAAATCACTAAGACCAAAACCAGTTTTGGATCTGGAGCAGAACTTCCCTTAAACTGAATTCCTTTAAGCTGAATAACTTCCAGCTGGTGTCCATCTCTAGCTTCTATAGGTACCGTATAGTATATTTGTATAGGAAATGTCATTAAAAAGTTAGCAAAAGCACCCTGTGTCATGCTGAGATGATGCTTCTGACCAGAGAAGGCCAACTCCGCTATTAAAAAGCCACCTGATGAAAGTAACAAGGTTTTAATCCTTTAAGCCCATATGAAGGCTCAGCATCGCTTCCCAGGCACATTTAATGAAAGACTCACGAATGACTCCAAAGTGCCCCTAAAAAACACCTACCTGCTCTCCTTTAGGTCCGGATGAACCTTGGGGTCCTGGGAGACCTCTGTCACCCTTTTCTCCCTGCTCACCAGGGGGCCCAATGAGGCCAATTAAACCTGGATGACCCTAGAGAACATAAATAGCAGAGGTTAATTAAGATCAGCTGTGTCATACTCTGGAAGATGTTGAGCACCAGAAACTCCTCCAGAAGACCCATCTATAAAAGGAAGAAACTAAACAAGTGGAAGAAAAGTGTTTGTACCTTTTGGGAATCTGGGGATGGGCAGGCACAAGGAAAGTGTTTGTAGCTGAGCATGAAAAGCAGCCAAAAATGCCCACAACTCCGAGTGTAATGAAAAACACGAGCTTTTTGCTAAAGGAATGCTGTAAAGATGATGACAGAAGTGGCACTGCTGTACTCTGGAGTCTGTTCTTTTCATACATTGACATATGCTATGGTAATTTCTACAAATAAGGTTCAGAACCATTACCTCAAGCAAGCGTGTCTACCAAGTTACTGTCTCTTTCTTTGCCTCTTGCTAACTGGGTGCGCTACACAGCATTGATAACTAGAGATTGCATAGGGACATAAGCATAACAGAATGGATCAGTTTAGTTTCCTGCATAATGTATCAATGCCAGGTAACGCCCAGGAAGGTATAACACATTAGCCATGGATTCCAACATGTAATGCTACACCAGAGATGGGTAAACTACAGCCTGCGGGCCACATCTGGGCTGCGGGACCGTCCTGCCTGGCCCCTGAGCTCCTGGCCCGGGAGGCTCGCCCCTGGCCCCTTCCCCGCAACGGGGTGTGAGCTCCTGCTGCTCTGAGCAGCATGGAAAAGGGATGGCGGTGGGGGAGTTGGGTAGGGGGTCCCGGGGGGGGCAGTCAGGGGTCAGGGGGCGGTTGGATGGGGCAGAGGTTCTGGGGCAGTTAGGGGAGGTTGCATAAGGCATGGGAGTCCTGGGGGGCCTGTCATGGGGTAGGGGTGTGGATAGGTCGGGGCACTCAAGGGACAGGGAGTGGGGGGTTGGATGGGGGAGGGACCCAGGGGGTGGGACAGTTTGGGGAGGGGGGGGGTCCCAGGAGGGGGCATTCAGGGGACAAGGAGCGGGGGGGTTGGATGGGTCAGGGGTTCTGAGGGGGACAGTCGGGGGCGGAAAGTGGGAGGGGGCAAATAGGGGGTGGGGGCGGGGGCCAGGCTGTTTGGGGGGCACAGCCTTCCCTACCTGGCCCTCCATACAGTTTCGCACTCCGATGTGGCCCACGGGCCAAAAGGTTTGCCCACCCCTGTGCTACACACTGAACTATGGGGAGAAATTTCTTCCTGACCCACTTACAGGTCTTCCTGGTCAATGAACCCATCTGATATTCAACATATATACCCTGAAGATTCATAACTGAGGTAGTTGTTGTGACAGACACCTCTTGTATGCTTGAGGCCTGCTCTAAAGAACTGCCTGACACTATTATATCCTGATGTTATGATATCCTCAACAGTCCCTCTTTCTGTTTTAGCACGTCCTGTAGTGAAAACAGTGAATTCTGGACCAATGTGGAATCTTACTGTGTACTATGCACAGAGGGATAAATTCATTCCCATGCAGAGAGACTGCACAAGGCCTATGCACCACTTCAGTCTCATTTAAGACCTCAAAATAGTGTTTATACTGGACTTAAGCAGTGCCGAGACCTTGTGCAGCTTACTTCACGGGGGGAGATTTCACCCCGAAAGCTATAGAATCTGTTATAATATACATGTCATCACCATAGCATCACTATTGACATCTATTACGTACTGTCCTTAGAGTTGCGGGGGGGGGGGGGGAGGGGGGAGATCAATGAATTTGAAAATAAAAGTATCTGAACATGTTTTATGTAGCAGTCTCACCTTTTCACCTTTAAGACCTGAATCTCCCTTAAGACCAGGTAAACCAGGTGGGCCCTTAAAAAAAATAAAGGAAGAGGAAACTCAGATAAAAATAATATACACCAAATGCAAGATTCAGTATATAAGTAACCAAACAACTGGGATTATAAAGACATACCAGTGGGCCTGGAGGACCATCGGGGCCTGGGGAACCGGGGAGCCCTTGTTCACCCTGTAAAACAATGCAATCCACTCAGATTAGGCATTCATAGTAGAGGCTGTCCAGTGGTGAAATTCTAGATCTGGGCACCCCAAACTTTACCCCTCCATATATGAACTCTGTGGGTTGGGCCCATCTCTAGAAAAAATGATTCATTCTATAACCATTATTACATGTATATATTTTAATCTTAATTAATCTTAATTTTAACACCCAATGAGAAACTAAAAGAACTAAAGAAACTAAAGTAAATAGTACTTTGAGTACTATTAGAACCAAAGAAACTAAAGTACTAAAAGAACTAAAAGAACTAAAAGTACTAAAAGAACCAAAGA
The DNA here is from genome assembly GCF_965152275.1 of Natator depressus. Lineage (NCBI taxonomy): Eukaryota > Metazoa > Chordata > Testudines > Cheloniidae > Natator > Natator depressus. Next base: position 19,261,050 of record NC_134249.1, on the reverse strand, counting down.
AACTAAAGTAAATAGTACTTTGGCTCCCAAGTGCCTAAGTCTCTTTTGAAAATGGGACGTAGGCACTTTGGAAAATTTTACCCTCAAGCTTCTTCAGCCTTTAATAAAAAATGAAAACCAAACAAACACGGTTTCCCTTGACTTCCTTGTCCCCACCATAAGTAAAATAAATACCAACCCACCCCAAAACTCAGCCAAAAGCCATGGAAAAGAACAGATATACCATCATGCTTTAAAAGTTAGCAGACTTGGCCTCTACTGCACCACTGGGGGGTGGGGGAGTGAATTCTAGAGCCATGGCCCCTCTACTAAAATCACCTACCCACCAGACATCAGGCATTCAAGTCTGGAGACTGTTCGCTTCTGTGGCCCAGCTTCCTCTTCGAGATATGCTTTATTGTAAGGCCTGGTCATTATTCCTGTTCAAAAGCTTGCTGGGGCTATCCTCAGTTTTTAAATACTCACCACTGGGCCAGGAATTCCTCGAAGGCCATCGGGACCAGGTTTCCCTGGAGCTCCCTGGGGACCAACAGGACCTGTCTTCCCAGGAGGTCCTTCCAGGCCAGATTCACCCTGGTGGCAGGCAACAAAGTGATTCAGTTTTCAATTGAGCACCAAATTGTTCTTTAAATAGTCTAATTACAGTTGATCAGACCTAGTGTGATGCATGCAACTCCCTCCCTATTTTTATACCTTCCAATGATCTGTTCTTCCTGCCACACCCCATCCTGCTCTCTAGTGCACCCACTGAAAGCCAAATCCTGGAGTTGCAGTACTTTTTTCCATTTCCACCTGTTTACTGACCAACTTGCTGTAGTACTGCTTAGACTGTAAGCTCTACCACCTTTTTGTTCTGTGTTTGTACAGCACCTAGCGCAATAGCGTGCAACTAGAGCTCCTGAGTGCCACCACAATGTACATCATAACTAATAATAGTAATAATGTAACTTACAATACCATTTACAACACTATTCTAATTTTGGCTCAACATTGTTATTGGGATAATCACTGTTTGCGAATATCATGTTTGCTTTACGACATTATATAGTCCTGTATACACGGTACTATTTATAAAAACAGTAAATGACACTTTTGATACCAAAAACATATTCCAAAGCCCTTTACAGTTCCATAAATATCCAGTGGAATTTGTTAAATGGCGAAACAAACACTTAGAAGACAAGTCTTCCTTTGAAGTTGGTGGCCCCAAATTCCAGGGTTTATGGTTTGTTGTAATACAGAGTGAAATGACATTCTGTTCTTCCCACACAAGATTTTATGAGGTGTTGCATGCAAAGGACGGCAGAGGGCACATCTGAAGATCCTGATTTTATCAATATACGTTCATCCCTTACCTTGGCTCCTTTCTCTCCTTGTCTTCCTTCAGGACCTGCTGGACCAGGAGGACCCTAGTGAGAACATGAAACAGAAGCATTAGCATCTTAGACCACAGCTCGTCTGGAATGGCTGTGGTGGTATTTACAGAGATACTGTAAACAAAGAGGAAAATAACATCAAGGTGGCTATCTGCCAATGGCCTTCAAAATTAACACCCTAATAAATTAACCCTCAGATGAACATTTGGCAGAAATAGGATGGGAGAGCCAAATGTTTTATCTCATTTTATTTTGGATACCAATAACCTGATCTAAAGCCCATGGAATTCAATCGGCACCTTTCCATTAACTTCCACCGGCTTTGGATTGACCTCTAACCATCTTTAAACACTGCCAACAAACTATTGCATTTCAGTGTGTGAATTCTCTCACATTTTGTTCTTAGTTTCAGAAAATAAATTATTCTGTGTTACTGATTCCGTTTTTGGGGGGTGCTCACACGTGTACACACACGGGATGCACATGCACACATTTTTGGGAGAGCTGGTGACAAATTCCACTGTCTTGTGGACTCCAAGAGCAGTGAACTTTCTGCCTGTTGGTGTTTGCAGGATCAGTCCATAAACAGACAGGCAAATGCAGATCAATGTTTTCAGTGTATATTATTTTTACTGACCATTTTGCACATGGGCCAGAACTCCAGCTGGTATAAAAAGGCACAGCACCATTGACTTTTGCGCATTGGAACCAGTGGAGGCTCTGGCCCCATATTTCTATACCTCAATATGACAATATTGCACGGTTGATATTGAAATGACAAATGTTGCCATGCAAAGCAGATATTTACCATTTGATCAGAACTTTAAGAACTCTACTAAGTGAACTGATTGGATAAGGCCTGTTAGAATTAAAGCATTATGATGATACTAATTTCAGAAATCTCATTAAAATGTACATGAAACAACATTCTAACAAATTAACGTACCCTCTTCCCCGGGGGACCTGATGGGCCTGGTTCTCCAGTTGGGCCAGGAGATCCCTAGGTTAAAAGTAGAAGAAAACAGCTCATAATTGTAACATGACAAGTAAAAGAAACAGACCAGGTGTCTTACATGTGACCTGAGCAATTCTAGCTTGCATTACAATTAAGAATTAAGGAGAGGTAGACAATATGAGGTCTGACTGCTAATCAGACAGCTGGTATCTTATTTTACCCCATTTTATGATGCAAGAACAAAAGGGTGACTTGAAATATAATAGGCATCTTAAAATGAATAAAAGGAAACACATAGTATACTCAAGCTACAGAGTCCACTGCTGGGGTCCAGTAAAATACTGGACAGCTAGACTTAGAAGAGACGGCAGGATTTTCACAGCACAAATGGAAGTCAGGTACTTAGCTCCCAGTAGAAGTCAATGGGAGCTGGGTGAGTAACTACCATTTGTCCCTTTGGAAATCTCTCCCTACGTTCCTACATTTCTAGTGATTTGGGCAAAAGCTAGACCTAGGAACAAGGAGCAGCAGAATGTGAATACAACACTCCTAATACCTAACAGACCTTGTATACCAGAATGTACTTACAGTCTGACCAGGTTCACCATCATCGCCTTTGTCACCGGTGGGACCATCTTGACCCTAGGAGGAGGAAAATGAATTTTATATACAGTACTAAGAATTGCCCTTCTCCAGTCTAGTGTGAAAGCAGTTCATTCTGACTGCCTCACTGAGATCATTTCTGAATGATTGGCACTTACAGCTGGGCCAGGTTCTCCAGGGGGACCAGGATCACCAGGAAAACCAACTGGACCCTGCAAAAGGAAGGAGAAAGATATCCCAAGGTCAGCTGCGGGACAGTTACTGGAGAACTCTAAAGCAACATATATCTGTTATTACAGACACAACTGAAAGAGCTACTATACACAGGAAAGTCTTGAGCCACACAGCTCTGACATGTTCAGATCCCCAAAGCTGAAAGGATCCTAAGTTTTGGATCATGCCATCATACATGGAGATGAGCTGTGAAGTTCAGATCAGGATCCAAACTTTTGAAAAGTTCAGGGGTGTTAATAAACAATGTTCGGGTTAGCCCATTATAAACATGGGGCAAGTCATAAAAACTTTTCCAAACTTTGAGACTGTTTGGAGCTGGAGGTTTTGTTTTGATTAATTAAGGGTCATCATTGAAGTTTGGATCCAGATATGAATGAAGTTGGGGGAGCCTCAGGAAAGGCCGGGGGCGGGGGATGATACCTGGAGGTTTGGGACAGGCCTCTAGCAGCAGCTTAGAATGTGAAGATAGAAAGTGATAAAACTGAACTGCCAGGCTGTTTAAAAACATAAATATCACTAGAATTTAATTCCATTGGACCAACTCCTCAGCAGCTCTAAATCAACAGTGTTCTACTGAAGCCAATAGTGCAACCTGTATTTACGCCAGCTGAGGATCTGGCCCATTCTGTAGAGCATCTTTCACACAGGGAGCATCACAAAGCATTTAATGGCTCAAACATGCTGCCATACTTCCCAGTACAATGCCTACAGAATACGTTAAATGACTTCCGGAATGGTGTTCAGGCGATTGGAATCTCACGTTATTGGTAGAAGCCTAAGACCCATCTGTTAAGACATATTAATAACTCCACCACCTCCTCTAGTATTTCATACCATCCTTGCTTATCACATACTATAGTTCTTCAGCCAGTGAGCATCAGAGCAAGAAAAACACCATGCCCTTCTCAGCTGGTGTAAACTGGTTCGCTCTACTGATGTCAATAGAGCTAGGATGATTTACATCAGCTGAGGATCTGGTCCTAGAGGTGCAAATCCCAAATGAGGAAATACAGTCATTTAAACAAAATACAGTCATTTAAATACAGTCATTTAAACAAAACTTACTTCGCTTTTTAAATCGCACATATACTGTTCTGCAAAGTGTGCTCTTGTGCAGAAAGCCTATGCCCCGCTTAGACCTTACGATAGGATTTGACATAAGAAGTGAGCAGGACATAGAGCTTGAGGCGGTCATCTGTGAGAAAAGGACTGATCATTCTAGTATTACCTGAATATACTATAAACTAGGACTATTTATCCTTAAAATCCCAATGGAATTGGTTTGAAATTGGGCACCACTAGAAGTATGGTTCACTTGACTGTTAAGCCATCTCAACTTTCCTGAGCATCTCTGGAACACAGCTTTCAAAAAGGAACCCTTCGTTTAACACTCTTCCTATACGATGGGCTACTTACAGGGCTACCTTTAGGTCCATCATCACCTGGTGGACCTTTAGGGCCAGGAGGACCAGCAGCACCGGAGGGGCCTGCTTCTCCCTTTTCACCTCTTTCTCCTTTAGGACCCTGTAGGGAAAACAGGATTTTCCATTAGGTAGAGAAAAGCTGGTATTTACTTATTTGTTTTATATGTTCAATTACACCTCTCAGAACACCTGGACATTATTTATTATAAATACCTCCTGTTCTGAATAATTAGACGGCCCCTGTGTTGTTCTTATTAAGGCCTGTTTTATTTCACAACTGTTCTTTTTGGTTAAACGTACCATAGCATGGTAAGGCCAGCCTGCTGTAAGCTGCAGCCAATCACAGTCTGTTCTGCCCACTGCCGTCCACAACCCTTCCTTCCAAAACGGAGGATGAGTTCAGTCTCTGCATCCTTACCCATCAATGACCATTATTCCACACAGCACTCTACAGAAACCTGAATTTCCAACCCCTCAAGGCAAAGCCTGGGGAAAGACAGGCCTGAAAAACCTTAGACTTTCAGGGAGCATGGGGGGGAGGGGAATGAATTCCATTGTCCACTAGCCTTTATACATGTTTCAGAAAGGCTCCAGAGAGACAGGAAACCTTCTACATTCAGATGCACGATCCTGATTCTCTTAATATTTCTGCTAAGTCTAACCACTTGCCTGAGAAGTCCATTGTAAAACAAAAATGCCATGCTTTGGCAAACAAAGGAGATCTGCTGAGCTTTCAAGGCAATTCACACATGTGGGGCCAAACTCACCATAATGAGAGGGATCGTCATATTGTTTACCCTGCCTTGCAACTGCTCTTGAAGGCACTAATCCTATTCAATTCAGTTAAAACCATGCTATACATATAAATGTACCACTTACCGGGGGACCACCCTCTCCAGGAAGACCAGGCTCACCAGATTCACCAGGTTCACCCTATAGATTGGGGCAAGGGGGAAAATCACAAGGTTATAGATTGCTGCTGATAGCACACCATGCTGGGGTGTGTAGAAAGTTCCTCTTCAACTCAAAGCAGGCACCCATGTCCAGCAGTGAAAAAGATAGAGCTGGTCAGTAAATGGGAAAGTAAATTCCTGGAAATTCTGGGGAACTGGTCATTTGTGGGGTTTTTGGTCAAAAATTTCCAACCAGCTCTTGTTAAAATGTTCTTTAGAATTAATATTCCTAGCCAGCCTGTATGGACCCATCATTGACTGCATTTTCGCCCTGTCATGATATGTCTTAACCCTGACTGCACAGTGTTATCTGAAAGTACACTTCAATCTCCATGACAATTACATCCTTAGATTCTCTAATAAGACCACCAGCAAAAGTGTTAGTCAGTTCCCATTGTGATGGCAGTTCTTGGACACCTGTCCAATAGGAACTAGAGAGACCCCCATCAATATTTGTTTTGTAATCAGGACAGTCCTTAGATGGTAAAACTTTCAGTCACTACCGAGCTGGGCTGGATTTGAAGAAGTTTGGAACACCTGGTCTATATTCATTACCAGTGGACAGAGCTTTCTACGTCCCCTCTCCATTTTAAACAGTTGCTGGTAGCTTAATGGAGAACTTCTTGGTTGACAAGGCCCTTGTGCAGCATGAGTACCACAGCTCAAGTTGCAGGCCTGTTTCAGAGTAGCAGCCGTGTTAGTCTGTATCCGCAAAAAGAACAGGAGGACTTGTGGCACCTTAGAGACTAACACATTTATTTGAGTCTAAGCTTTCGTGAGCTACAGCTCACTTCATCGGATGTTTCTGTTGATGTCCATGGCAAGGCTCTCACTGATTTCAATGGAAGTAGAATCAGGCCCAGCTCAGCATGCTTTACCTTCTCTCCTACAGCTCCAGGATTTCCTATTCCACCCGGAGGACCTTGTGGACCATCCGCTCCTGGTGGTCCGGATGGACCCCTGGGCCCAGGGGGACCTGGTGGGCCCTACAAGAAAGGAGAGGCATAAGTAATTGGTGAAACAATAAAACTTTGGTAGCAGATGCTGATATTAATTATGAAACTGCTGAGGAATTGGATCTCACTTACCATTTGTCCAACATCACCTGTTTCTCCCTTCTCACCAGGTGGTCCAGGCAAACCCTGTGGAAATATGATTATATGGGATATTTTTAGTGGGTTACATCATAAGAGCAACATAGGGACTTATAACCCCAAATATCACATGTCATCGGAAATTACCTGCAAGCCCACTGGCCCTGGGGGACCAGGGAAACCTCTTGGACCTTCATCACCTTTCTGACCAAAGAGGCCTTGTTGTCCTCTTGGACCTGGCTCCCCATCAGCTCCCTAGAGGGAAAGAGATTAGCATTCTTTAATTATAAATACATGTTATATCTGGGCACTCATCCCCATCTTCCATTGTAGTCAATGGCAAAGCTCCCACTTTTCTCAATGGGAGCAAGCTGGGTCAATAATTACGGTAGTTATTAATAATAGCAATAATACTCACAGCTGGACCTGGTTGACCAAGTGGACCTTGTGGTCCAGTAGGACCCGGTGGACCCTGTTTAGAAAAAAGATGTTCAATGGTATGGTTAGCAATACAGACTGAAGTAACCATCAGGTATGGACCACACAAATGTGCACAACCTAAGAATCAACTCACCAAAATTCTGAAGTGTTGAAAACAAATAAAAGAGAAAGGGCCTAATTGGGCTCTCACATGCGCCAGTGTCAATTAGTTTGATGTCTATAGAATCACACTACTGCAATCTAGGATGAGTGTGAACAGAATCACACCCTAACATAACTTTTACTATATAGTGCAAAACAATTAGGGGACAGAAATCTTTCTGGAAAGTGAGGAACAAAGTTATGTATTACTGTGTAATATAATATGTGGCCAATAGTTATAACACTACCTCAGAAAACTGTATGACTAGAAGATTAAGGTAGCAGAGGTAAATGCTCAAGGGACAGTAAATGCCAAAGCTAAGGTTGCTCTCAGTGTCTTCACCGCTGCCCCCCAGTATATATGCGCTACAATATGGGTTTTACTCTATGATCATATGATATTTCTCCAATAATGTAAAATAATGCCATCTAATTTTTTTTACAAGCTTAACTACTCATGTGCAGCATCTTTTCCACTCCTGGAAATTTTCACTGATAGGGGAAAGTCTTGGAATGCTATGAACAACTGAAAAGAGGGGTCCAAATGAATATGCAACTTCAGCTATAGGGGCTACTCCTGTTATAGTAATGATGGGGCTATTTCTGCAATGTTAAAATAAGGGGGCATTATACGAGGCCCATTTAAATGTATTCCACTGGAAGACCCTCCATTGTATTTTTCTTTTTACATTCCAGTCTTCTTCTTTCTTGCCACTCCCTTATTTGGGGTTGGTGACTTTCATAGCCTTCTTCCATAACACGTGATCATTTGCCAAACTGACATGCAGATAGGTCTCTCTGAGGTTCACTGATATCCTGTCCATGTACTGAGCTCTCATCTCCCCCGTTATCTTTCATCCCCAATCATTGCAAGCTCTTAGATCTCTGCTGGACTTGCCCATAGCAATGTAGCCTAGCTTCCCTCAACTTTAGGCTCATTACAACCTCATTACATTTCCTGTCATGGAGTGTCCAATCATCTGACCACCTCAACATCTTCATTTCCATGGTGGAGAGCACACTGATTTCCTTTCTTGTAGCTGGCCAAGTCTCTGTTCCATACATTAATTTAGTTAAAATTACAGTTTTATATACTCTACCTTTTAACCTTTACTTTTTCCTTCTCACATTATAATATGTGTAAAAAAAGGGGTAAATACCAGAGGAAATTATAATTAAATACTTAGTTTTATATTTCCATCAAATAATGGAAAATCCCCATCTTGCAGAGGTCCCATCAGACTAGCTGCTGCCAAAGACATTGTCTAGGACACGTGGAGGACAAAAGGGACTGCGAAATACAAAAAGGCTCATCTTTTTTTATAACAAAGTTCCAGCTTACCTGTTCTCCTTTGTCACCCTTGCTTCCTTTCTGGCCTGGTTCTCCAATCTCGCCCTGTTGGACACAAATGTGTACAGATATGTCCAGACCTCAGTAACTACTTGTGTATCTACATACTCAGATGACATTTCCCCCTACATTCTGGCATGTCTGCAGCCTGATCCTGGAGAAGCCAACTCATGTAGAACTTCCCAGGGGAGTTATGGGAAGGAAGGCAGGATCGGGCCCCCAGGGTGCAATCAGTTTTTTGAAACCTTTTTTGAAATCTTTTCTCACCTGCTGATAGATAACAAAAATTTTATTATGCTAAGCTTGTTGGTGGAGAAAGCGAAAGCGAGAGGCATATTTCCGTGCTAACCATCTCTGAATATCCTGCTGTCCAAAGGAGCTTATTGTAGGTGTTGGGGAAATGTAATTAATTTTGGAGAAGATAGCAAACTGGAGCAAGGCCAAGTAGAATAGGCTCACAGGAGGGTAACTGACTGGAACTTAGTACATAGTTTTGTTGATGAGGAATAGAATCCAGCCAATTCTGTCTCAGCTATACTGACTCTGCAGGGCTAGCGCGACGTAAAAAGCAGTAAAAATGTAATTATGTCACTAAATGGAGCAGATCTGAGTCCGAATACACAGAAGCAACAGGTCTGCCAAATGGGAAGGGGCTATTTTGCATGGGTGCTTCTTGGAGTAGAACGGTACTTAAGAGGAGATTTTTCTCACCTTATCCCCGTCTTCTCCTGGAGGGCCAACAGGACCTGCTGGGCCTGGGAGTCCAACTGGGCCCTGAATACCATCACGACCAGCTGGGCCTTGCGGGCCTTTCTCACCCTGGAGGTACCATGAACAAGGCATGTTAAACAATATTCTCTTCCATCCTCTAATTCAAGCATAAAATCCCATTAACTTCACTGCTTATCATCAGCCAGTAACCTTTCCTTGTGTTTGCATGTATATAGTAGAACCAGTATCTGGCAGACATTTTATAGGTCGATAAGGCTCATGGTCGTAAGCTAGCCATAATTTCCATCTCAAAAGATAAAGAAAGGAAAAAGTGTATCTGACTGTGAATACAAAGATTTTGCTACTTTAATGGTATCATAACATTTTATCTTGACTTTTCTATCCCGTCTCTTTCTCTGAGTGATGAACAAAACTTCTTCAACCATTTGTCATTTCCAAGAGCCAAATCTTATTGATACCAACTCCCACTCTAATTAATGAAGAGTAAATGCTAGTTCTACATATGGAATAGACAGAGTTCCTTCTTTCTTCAGTACCAGAGCCATTGACCTATTCTCTCCTGTGTTTGGTGAACTACTGAAAAATACTTTAAGTGAATAAGGCAACCACTGCTGGCCTCTTGCTTAAATATTTACTTTTTTGTATCCTTCAGAGGGAGTCATCAATTGAATTCACTTTTGTTTATATGAGCTGAACAGCTGATGTTCTCCACGTCCCTAGCACAAAATTTAATTGTGTCTGAATCCCGCTGTAAATGATTAGATGCCAGATAAATTGCATATTCATCTCTCCAATAACACGTTATACATATGCTTTGCAGCATAGATGTTCATAAAGCTTTTTCAAGAGGAAATGCTTGCTACAGGTCTAGCTGCTAAAGCTTTCAATAAACCATCAAATGCAGGAATCAGTGGGGAAAAGATCACCTTGAATAACACAAATAAATCAACACAAATGTCCTACTTCTGTCTGAAATCTTTGAGGCTAGCATTTGGCCATTTCCCTGGACGTGAGGCTGACTGTGATGAGCATGATTCAAAAGCAAACAGTCAGTGATATACATCCTCACAGCAGCTTAGGCGTGGCATGAGATAGGCAAATAGCCTGTGAGCTGTAGCTCACGAAAGCTTATGCTCAAATAAATTGGTTAGTCTCTAAGGTGCCACAAGTCCTCCTTTTCTTTTTGCGAATACAGACTAACACGGCTGTTACTCTAAAACCTTAAATAATGAACTACACACTATCCAGTTCTCACATGGAATGATACGACATATTCCTACAGAATGAAAGAGCTGTTGGTTTTCTCAGGACTGTGGATGCACAAAGTAATATATTGCAGGAGCACAGCCAGAGTCCACTTCAGGTCTCTATCTATGTATCTACTTTCCCACCCATCTATCAGGTAGATTCTTATACTGAGGCCCAATGCTGTAGCGTAGGATCTAAGCAAATAGCTATTCCTGAGCGTTTCTCCCTCCTCACTCCATAGAAAAAGTGCAATTTTTGAATCACAACTCAACATTTGACATCAAAGTGGACTGTTTTAAACAAACCACCATTATTATGATTTCATGTATTTATAATGCAGGAGCACCCAAAGACCCCAACTGGATTTGGGATCCCACTTTACATACATATGGACTAAGCTTTTCAGGCAGGGACAGTGGAAGAACTATTGCCAGGATATCTGGAAGAGGATAGTTATTCCTTTCAGAAATGGATTTTAGTTGTCCCTATGGTGCAAGGAGGCATTGTCCTTTCAGCGATGAAAATGATAATCCCAGTTGGTTCTTCTGGACTAGCTTTAGCATAGTTTTGCGGTGAACATGCTATATGGAAGTAGCAGACAGTTGTCCAAGCATGGTTTAGCTTGGTGAAGTGTTAGCGCCAAGCAGCATCCGCTCACTGCTTCAGGCATCCAAACCCTCAGCCCCCATATGGAGATACATTCTGGGCAGCACAACGGTATGCAGGCTCTGGCTCTCAGGGCACCATAAGGCAGTTGAGGGTGACCACTGTATGTATAAAACAGATGGAAGGAGGAAGATCCGGGCTGCAAGACAGTAGGGCTAAGGATTTTTAGACCATTCTTGGCCATTCTTTTCATAATGAAACCAGCTGTTGCTACTTTCATTGCTTACCTAGATATGTTCATGGTGCATAGGCCCAACAATGGCTATTAGTGAAGATAGTCAGGAATGCAACCCCATGCTCTAGGTGTCCTTAGCCTCTGATTGCCAGAAGTTGGGACTGGATGACAGGGGATGGATCACTTGATGATTACCTGTTCCGTTCATACCCTCTGGGGCACCTGGCATTGGCCACTGTCAGAAGACAGGATACTGGGCTAGATGGACCATTGGTCTGACCCAGTATTACCATTCTTATGTTCTACCTACAACACCACTATTGTAAGGTGACTTATTCAGTTATATACATTTTTGTTTAAGATACATTAGCCCACATTCAGGTCTGTATTTATCCAAACACACACCGTCAGCGCTGTACTATTTTGTAGATTGCAACAATTATTTTCCTCTTTCTTCAGGTTCAGACTCTAATAGAAGATTTTTTTGCACG